>NW_027555514.1:107992849-108327791 GCF_003287225.1 Phascolarctos cinereus
TCCATCTTGGCTCCTCTCCTATTCAGTGTCTTTAAAGATGATTACCTGGATGAAGAAACTAAGACTTAAGTTCATCAGATTTGTAGCAGATACCAATACAGACCTCTGTTAGTCTTCCAGTGCTTCCTTTCATAGTGGAGATGACCATAGGTTCTCAAAGGTTAAGGCAACCATATATAAGTTCTGGCAAATTTTGGTTTCTGGCAGGTAAACTAAAAAGGTTTCACATGGACCCATGGGAAAAAAAAAACAATTGCCTGTTAGATCAGCCTAGTACAGAGAGATGAATCAAAAGGTTGTCTTTTCTGCCATAATAACCCTGTAAAACTGTTTACTGGATCATAGAATAAACAGTTAATCATTGTCAGTAGAGAAATTCCCTTCTCCACCCATCTCACCCCCCCCAACCCACAGATCCTTGAAGAAATAATACTAGTGGTCTCCCTTTTCCCCCTAAACTTGTCCTCCTGGTTAATATGTATACCCAGTGGCATTGACTGGGGATTCTGGAGGAGCTGGTTTCTGGATAGCTGCTGTCTTAAAAAAAAAAAACTTGAGGCTGAAGTACATACAGAGTTAGCCCACAAACATTCCTGCCCTCACCAAAATAGAGGAACTTTCCTTCACTTCCATAACACTCCCTTTTATCAACTGTTTTGTGGCTTCTTTTCTCTTTCAGTAGCAAATAAAGAATTGAAGAGTACCATGTTTAAGGTTAATATAATTTACTAACCCCTAGCAATTGAAGGCATTAACAATGGCTGCAAGTATTTTTGCACTGGATTTCCAGATTTTGTATGTTATTGATTGGTGTATGAAAATTTAAAGAAAAAAAGAAAGTATCAGTCCCTACTTCCCTTGAAGCTTTCTTTTTCTTTCTTTTCTTTTTAGAACTAGTGGTCATTCACATTCTCCTCCCTACTCCTTCCCATTCTCCTCCCCACCTCTCTGGGTAAAAGGAAACTCTTCTCAATTCTAAAAAACCAAACAAAATTATTAATTATGTGTTTAATCTTTATTAGAGGTTCCGATTTATGATATGTCAGTGTCATGAGTTTTTTATTGCTGTTTTATGATCTATTGAGATATCTTGTATAATGATAATAGTAGTTACATAATTTATATGGTCAATATTTTCATGGCCATTTTTGATAGGAAAGCATTTAGGGAGTCAGTGTGTGTTAAAGACCATTGGTCTAAGTATAAGGAGCCCTCAGTTTTTGCTCTACAACTAAATAGCTATGTAATCTGGGACAAATCATTTAACCTTTCTGGAACTCAATTTTCTCGTTAGCCAAAGGAGGGAGGTTGACTTGATGATGTCTTAAGATCTTTTCTAGCATCAGAATTGTATGACTTAAAGCATAATTTCGTTATTTCAACTAATTATGGTGGTTCTTAGTTGAATCTTTAATGATGACTTTTTTTATGACTGTGACATGTTTAGTGCTAAGAAATGGAGCTCCCAGCTATAACCTTATTCCACTGTAATTCACTTTACAGTATAATTTCCAGGAACATACTCTAGTAAAAATAAAGGGCTGTCTGTATTCTAGAAATAAGGATAAAATTCAAAATGATATTTATACATGCCAAAACCAGTGTTTCTGGGTTTTTTGTTTGTTTTGTTTGCTTTGGGTTTTGGTTTTTGTTTTTTGCAAAAAAAAAGCCACAGAAACAAGGTAAGGTTAGGGTCAAAAACCCAGCAAAAATGAATACAGGTTGGGTAAATACTAGATGTGTATGTATGTGAGAGACAGAAACAGGGAGCGAGCACTGGGGAGCCAAAATTATAAAAAATGAGGGAACAAAGTGATGAATGCATCAGCAAAAATAGTCCTGTTGAGGGAAAAGGAATAACAAGGCATGTTATAATATTGAGGTATACCATTTGGAAAGTATACTGTCATACCTGCCTTAGAGTCTGATTAAAAAATTATATACTTTAGAAGGCCTCTGGAGGTGGGGGGAATCAAAATTCATAGTAATGACAGTAAGCAAAGTATACTATGTAATGTAAGGATTGGTGAGAGAAAAAAAAACAAGAACAAATTTAGTCATGTATCCTATTTTAAAATTTTTTCCGAGGAGGATATTCACAAGTTATCCTTCATATCTGTGAAGAACAAATGAGAGTTGAATTTAAATTAATTTGTTACATATAAAAACTTAAATAGCTAGAACATTTACTCCTTTTAGTTATAGCTCCTTATGTCATTGGAATCCATTTTTTCTTTCAGCTTCAGGTTGGGAAAGCTATTTTTGTTAAATAACTGAGAATTTTTATAATAATGATTTAAGTCTCAATCATAGTATTTTAAGTACAACTTTTACGAAAGAGAAAACAAGTAGGATTTTTTTCCAGTATCATCAAAGGTAAGAACAGTGAAATGGAGATTGAGAATGCCCTTTCTAAATCAACCAATTCAGTGGCTACTTGTGAAGTGCATTCATTTATGAAGGTGTGTTGGTCATGACTGACTTCTTTTAAAAAAGGTTTTGATAAGTTGTTTTTTTAAAAAATTTTTTCAAATTATACAAGAAAAGTTACTAAATTGTTCATAATCTTTGACCCAGAAATTTCATTACTGGACTGTTCTTGAACAAAGTTTATTAAAAGCAAGAGGGAAAAAAGGCATGACATTCAGAAATATCCATAGCATCATTATTTATGATAACAAAAAGTCTCTCCCCCCCCAAAACATGCCCAACAATTGCAGAATGGCTGAATAAACTATGGCAAATGATTATAATTTGGATATTATTTCATAGGAATGGTGAATATGAAGAAGTAAACAAAATATGAGATGTTAGGCTGGGACTAGAGAAATAATTTAGTGTAGTAGACAGGGAATTGGGAATGAGGAGCTTGTTAAATTTTAGCCATTTCAGCTACTAGCTCTGTGGCTTTAAACAAGTTATCTAACCTCTCAGGGTCATTTTCTTCATCCTTAAAATAAGAGAGGAGATTTGGCTAGCACAGATTCTGTTCCTCCTGGTTTTTAGTAAACTTCACCAGGTTCTTTTTGCTTACTTTGCAAATAAATATTTTGCTAATAGTGAGCTTAGGTTTACATATTTAAATAGAATTGTTCAGGTTTTTTTTATTGGGTTTTATCACATGTTTGGGTTTTTTTTTCTTTTCCATCAATGCAGTGATAGTAATACATATATAAATAAATTTTCTCTAATGTCATTTATTAATATATACTAATCTCTGTTCTCGGTACTTATTATACAAGGACAAAAATGGGATAGTGCATAACCTCAAAGGAACTTTTACAAGAAGGAATTAATATATACATATATAACACATATATAAAAGTACAGTAAATGCTAAATGGAAATAAATTAAATCTAGTAATATTAGGGATGAAGGCACTAGTAGCTATGGGGAGGGAGTAATCAGAAAAGCCTCAGAGGAGGAAGAATTCGAACTGAGTTTTGAAGGAATACAGAGGCAAGGATAAAGTACATTCCTTATTCAACAGTTGTATTCATTTTGTCATAAGCAACTTTTTGTTGTTATTCATTTCTCTACTTATGCTTTAGAAGGGAAATTTAATCACATTTGAGATTGCATGTATCATTTCCATTTTACACAACAGTTGGGTGGGGACTCCTTGATGCAACTTTATGAATCTAGAAAAAGGTCTCAAGTTGTTCTGTTGTGTCGCATTATGGTACTGTTATTATCTCTAGCACTTAGCACAGTACCAGACACATAGTAGGCACTTAATAAATTCTTTTTGGTTAATTTGAAGTAGGGAAAATGAGGCTATTTTGACATTGTTTGCCCTTCTCCCAAATTGTACATATCCCCTCCCTTTTTGTTTGAAATCCCACCTATTCAAATTTTGCTATGGATGACCTGATAAGTCATCAGGTCCCTAGAGTGGACGATAACATATTGGTGCTATTACTACAGTTACACAGCATAGTAAAAAGAGCACCAAACCTGGAGTCAGGAACACTTGAGTTCAAATCTGTCCTTAGACACTCACTAGCTGTGTGACCCTAGGCAAGTCACTTAATCTCTGTTGCTTTAGTTTCTTCATCTGCAAAATAATGATAGTAATAGCACCTACTTCTCAAGGGGTTTTGTGCAATCATAATTGCATAGTGTGGTGCCTGGCACATAGTAAGCACTATATAAATGTTAGCTATCATTATTATTATTATTCCCTGATAGAAATCTGCAGTTCATTGATCTGCTGAGAATGGACAGAAATCCCAAATCTTTCCCAGCCCTGGGCATATATCCTAGAGCTTAATCCAACAAATAGAGTTTCCCTTTAATTCATTTTCTTGTGCGCGCGCGCGCCTGTGTGTGTGTGTGTGTGTGTGTGTGTTGTGTGTGTGTGTGTGTGTGTGTGTGTGTGAGAGAGAGAGAGAGAGAGAGAGAGAGAGAGAGAGAGAGAGAGAGAGAGGGAGGGAGAGAGAGACCGGCTCCAGGGCTGGTGCTCTAACCACTGTGCCAGCCACCTAACTGCTCCCCTTTGATTCATTTTCAACATTTCCTGCTTTATACTGTGAGATCAGAGGGGGTGGCCCTAGGCAAAGTTTGTTGTAATTTGTAAGAACTGGTGACAGGCTTGAGGTCTCCCAGAAGTATGTGTCCCTCACACATTTACCTTCCCCTCAGTTGTCAATTTCCACTGTACTTTTTACATATAAAGAGGAGTATAAGTTCCTTGAAAAAATACTATTATTTGTGGCTTCAAAAGGATCTATTCTTTGTTTTCATGTGGCCATTTGATACCTATCAGCTCACACTCACTTTTGTTCTCTTGTTAGCTCCTATTTGTTATCCTTTTCTCATCTTTCCTCTTCTATTTAACAGAGATTGTTTCCTTCCCAGAATTCAAATATCAGTTTCTATGTGTCAGTTGCAGGATTACAGAGAAAATTTAAAGAGCCATTCTCTATGCATAAGACTAAGAATTCTTTTCCTCTGCTGAGTTCTAGCCGAGTCAGGAGCTATGCAGTTAACATCATGACTACAGAATAATAAGTAAAAGATGAACTTTTAATATAATTTTCTTTTTTATTATGACCAGAAACAACATTAATATTTCAGTATACTGAGAATAGAAAAAGATTATATATGACACTGTACTTCTACATATATTTTAAAGTGTATGTTAAATTTATTGTGGTGTTAACAAAATGGCCTCGTTGTCTTTGTCACTTGAACTATGAATCTTTAATGTGTTATTGTAAGACAAACCACTTTTCCACTATTCCAAATGCCTCATAGCAACAAACATACATACATGCGTACATATGACAATGACAGTTTATGTAATCTATTTTGTAATGCCATCCCAATTAAATTACTAAACTGAATTAGAAAAATACATACATACATACAGAAAATGTACTTCTTTGCTATATTTTGCCCAAAAGACAGATTGGTAATGTTTATTTTAAGCTAAAGCAGAGGAAGTTACAGTTTACAGAAGTCTGGTTAATTTGTATTAGCTATGAAATTTGTTGAACCATTGCCATGGTAATTGTCCTCCTTGAACTTTAATGAAACAAGATTAGTTGCCTGAGTGAAAATTGATAATGAAGACTAATGAAAAGAAAAACAGTTGTCTCTGAAGTAACTAACCAAGAAATCTTTTTGTTGTAATCCTTCAAATTTTGACAAAATTGTAAAGAGAGTTTTTTGAGATTGACTCCAAATAATCCCTATTGCATTTTAGATTTTTTTCTGAATATACACTATATTGCATTAAAATGCCTTTATCATGTATATAAATAATAAACAGAATTCAGACACTTGTTATTTGTCCAAATATGGAAAATCCATTGAAAATCAATTTGCATTTATAATAATGCAGATGTTAATTTATCTCCACCTTGAGTTAAGCAGAATAAACAAAACTTCTTTGGAAGGTACTTTTGAGGTCTAACTTTAGTTAGATTTTGCTAAGGTAGCTGAAGTAGTTCTTACTTAGTTGTTTACTTAGCGCTAGGTCAGGTAAGGATCTATGGCTTAGTTCAGATCTCTTCATCCACAGCTGTGGTAAATTTAACATTGTGCATAGTGGGGAAAGCCAAGAGAGTTGAACTAAAGGTGTGACTATTGTTCTTCAGAAGACATTGCCTTTGCAAATATGCAAATGACTGAAAGGTGTAGAAAATATTAGACACTACTGTGTCTATTTGCAATTTTTAAAATTATTGTTAAAGCATTTGACTTATGGTAGTAGTAATAATAAAACATTTCTGTAGTCTTCACAAAACCTTAGGCTTTCTTTCCATACAACAATGCAGGAGGTTAAGGGGAGGGAGAAAGGAGAGGGTTAGTGAGAGAGAAATAAGAACTTGTAGAGAGGATTTTGAGAAGATGGAAGAGTAGGTCAGAAAACTTTTGGATCTCCAGATTTCCTCCACAGGGGAAAAAAAAAACAGAACATTGCCTCAGAGGCAATGTTAAGCAGAAACAAAAGTCAGGGTAAAGCCCTCGTTCTCCTAAGAAGACCCCAAGAAAGACCTATACTCCAGGGGCAGAGGTTTGGCCTGTGTGAAGTGCAAACACCTCCAGGTCATCTCTTGTTATCAACAAGCAGACCAACCTTGGAGGCAGCTAGGGTTGGGAGCCTCAGCCTTAGAGTGATGCCAGCATAGCTGTGCTGATCAGACTCATCCCAGTGGCACCTGGGAAAAGGAGCTAGTACACACCTGATAAGTGTAGTAGCAGAGGGGTGGGACCCTGCTGGCTGTGGGCACTTGCAGGAGAGCAGAGTCCCTGGTTTCAGAAGGATAGTGAGAAAAAATAGGAAGGAATAAAATTTACAGCAAGTAATTATAGCTTAGAGTGTGAATGGGATGAATTTACCCATAAAATGGAAACTGATAGCAAATTGAAATTTTGAGTCCAATATATTGCTTTCAGGAAATGCTATAAAAATGAGAGATACACACAAACATAAAATAAAGGTCAGAAGTAGAATTTATTATATAAAAAAGCAGGGGTAGTAATCGTGATTTCAGACAAAGTTAAAGCTAAAATAGATTTAATCAAAAGAAAAAAATAGGGAAGCTGCACTCTGTGTCAGCAGTATTATTCAGTATTGTTTTAGACCATTTAAAATAACTAGACATTATAAAGTACCTGACAGTATACCTGCCTAGACACAGAAACTATGCAAATTTTTTTTAAAAAACAACCCTTTTTATACAAATAAAATTGGATCTAAATAATTGAAGTAATATTTATTGTTCGTGAGTAAAGGCAATATAATAAAAACAATGACAGTCTACCTAATGTATTTTGTAATGCCATCCCAATTAAATTACTAAAAAATTATCTTACTGAGTTAGAAAAAATAAAAACAAAGTTCATTTAGAAGAGCAAAAGGTCAAGAACTTCAAAGAAACCAGGGAGAAAAGACGTAAAGGAAGCAGATCCAGTAGTATCAGATCTTAAACTGTATTATAAGGTTAAGAGCATTGTTAAAGTATAAAATGGATAATTTTGGGTATTTTAAATTAAAATTGTTTTGTGTAAACAAAACCTATACAGCCAAGAATAAAAGGAATGCAGAAAATTGAGGGGGAACTTTCATAGACAATCTCTCAGGTAGAATGAGATTGGGTTGGAATATTGCTGTGGTGTAGGAAATTATGAACTGGTTGATTTAGAACAGGCTTGCATAACATGTGACCTGAACTGTCTTCATCTGAGATGAAGTTGGGGCGGCTAGGTGGCGCAGTGAACACCGGCTCTGAAGTCAGGAGGACCTAAGTTCAAATATGGCTTCAGACACATAACACACACTAGCTGTGTGACCCTAGGCAAGTCACTTAACCCCAATTGCCCTCATCAAAAAAAAAAAAGGAAAAAAGAAAGGGTGATGTTATAGAGTCAACAAATATATATTAAGTGCTGGCTGTATCCCTAATACTGTGTTTAAATTTTGTATGGAATACAAAGTCTACTCTAGATAAGACATTTTCCATTTCCTTACACAATCGCTTACATGCCAACTTTTTCATCATCCCTTTATAATCTGGCTTCTGTCACCAGTATCCTTATCACCAAATAGTGAACTTTTTTCCATTTTCTTCAACCAGTCTGTAGTGACACTGTCAAAAATACTTCCAACAGTATTCCTTCTCTTTACCATGCCTTCAGAGAAAGACTACCCCTCTTGATTTTCCTCTTCTCTAATCTCTCCTCTCTCCTCTGGTGGCTTCTTGTTTTCTTCCTAACCCTATAATGTAGGTGTTACCCAAGGACCTATCCTTGACCTTTGCTTCTCTTTTCTTTAGATTTTCTTTCTTCACAATGTCCATAAAGGTTCATATGCCTCACAAATCTATATCCCTCATCCTAACATGGTCACATCTCCAACTCTTCATAGGCCATCTCCAGATGGAAATTGCACTGATACCTTTAACTTAACATGCATCAAGCCAATTTTAGTGTCTTTGCCTTGAATCTGCTTCTCCCTCTGATACTGCTTCTGAAAGAAGCATCACTGTCTCTCTCCCTCACTTCTATCAGTTATCAAGTCATTAATTATGCCACCTTTAATCTTATTAATTGCACCACATTTTTTCAACTTTCCTGTTAAGGATAATGCTGTGTCCTCCTTAGATAGCATCCCACCTCTGTTCTCCCCTGTGAATACATTATTCATATCACTGCAATCTAATGCATGTATCTAGACTTGCCATTTCTTGGTTCAAAATTCCTGTTAATATGAATCTTTATAACTTCATCAACACCTATCACACAGTAGTGTCAGACTCTTTGTGATTTCATTTGGGGTTTTCTTGACAGAGGCACTGCAGTGGTCGGTTTGCCATTTCTTTCTCCAGCTCATTTTACAGATGAGGAAACTGAGGCACACAGGCACACATGATTTGCCCAGGGTCACACAGCTAGTAAATGTATGAGGACAGATTTAAACTCAGGAAGAAGAGTCTTCCTGACTCCAGGCCCAGCGCTCTATCCACTGCGTACTACCTATATACTTAAGTCTTAAATTTACTTTGTATTTACTTAACTATTTATATGTTAGTTCTCTAACAGAATGTTCTTATGAGCAAGGACAGTTTCATTTTCATTTTTGTACCCTCACCTCTAGCTAGTTTTCACCTCTAATGGTCACAACTTTCATTGCTTAAGACTACTGGGTACTAGGGGCAGCTAGGTGGCATAGTGGATAGAGCACTGGCCCTGAAGTCAAAAGGACCTGAGTTCAAATGCGGCCTCAGACCAACCACTTGACACTTACTAGCTGTGTGACCCTGAGCAAGTCACTTAACCCCAATTGCCTAAAAGCAAAAAAAAAAAAAAAAAGACTACTGGGTACTGTACTACATTTCCATTCAAGTTGTTGGTCAGTCCATTTTAGAAAATGTAATCATTGTATGAAATCCTCATAGTTTTTTTTGGGGGGGTAAACTTAATTTCTCAACCATCACCTTTTTATCCTAATTTTTTCCTTTCTTTTAAGGGGGAGGATGTTAATCGGACACTAGAAGGTGGGAGGAAGCCTCTTCATTATGCAGCAGACTGTGGGCAGCTTGAAATCCTGGAATTTCTGCTACTGAAAGGAGCCGATATTAATGTATGTCTTAAAAAATAAATAGGTGACTTAATTTAGATCAATTCTGCTGTATAGTTTGGGCATTTGGTTATTATGCATTTTTAAAAACCTATTTGTGAGAACCCCATTTTGAAAAAGAAAATTATTTAAAATTAAGTGTGTCAGTTTCCTGTAATTTAGAAATTATTGAGACCTTTAGCATAATTAGGATAAATTGACTTGATTTTGAGGTTCAGTATTGGAAAGAGAATTGACTTTTCTATTACATGTTTAGTAAGTTAAGTTAAGCTAATGGCACATGAGAGAATTACTTTTCATCTGCACATATTTATATGTCCCAAGCTCACTTTTTTAAAACTTAGCTTCTTTTTGAAGTTTGCAGGTACTAGATATACTAAAACTTGGAGAGTTAAAACTGTTTGTAGGAAGCAAATAAATATTACTTAATGAAATGAAGGCTAAGTCTTTCTGCATCTATACTGGTATTCCAGATAGAATTTAAAGACTAAATTTTAAATCATTTCTTTTTTCATTATGAGTTAACAGTGTGATGTGACAACCAAAAAAAAAAAACTCATTTCATCTTAGACTGGACTTAGAGAACTACGGAGTCTGCAGCAAGGGAGATTATAGTATCACCAGTCTATGCCCTGGTCAGACATAGGGAGTCTTTTGTTCAGTTCTGGGCTCCACGCTTCAGAAAGAATGGAAGAGCTTGATCAGGATAGAGAATTGGAAACTATGCAATACCAGAATCAGTTTGAAGAAACTGAAAATAGTTATCTTGGAAAAGAGAAGACTTGGGAGAGATAATATCTGAATATAGATATTTGAAGGGTTGTCATTTGGAAGAGGAGGTACTAATCCCATTTTAATGAATAAAAATAGGAAGCTTTCAACACAATGTTATCTCTAATGGTGAGCTAAGATTGAAATGGGTTTCCTGCCAAGGTGATAATGACCTGTCTCTAGATGTCTTAAAGGAATAGATGACTGGTAGCTGTCACTTTGTCAAGGATATTATACAGGAGCTTCCTGCTCAGGAGAGTGTTAAACTAGATGACTTCAGAGGACACTTAACAGCTTTAGAATTCTGTGCTTTAAATGAATAAGCTTGTTTATCCCATTAATTTATTATCTTGTAGGCTCCAGATAAGCATCATATTACACCCCTTCTGTCTGCTGTATATGAAGGTCATGTTTCTTGTGTGAAACTACTTCTGTCAAAGGTAGGAGCTATTGTTAATTTTCACTGATTTCTCTGATACTTTATGGTTTGTTAAAAGATAGGTTAAGAATCTGTGGGGGCTTTTTTGCTTCCTTTGTATCATTAGCACTTAACAGTACCTGACATTGTTAGCACTTCAATGAATTTTATCAGTTGACTGATTGAAGATAAATTGCTGAGTTTCATTTTGTTTCAAATTGTATCTGGTATCAGGGGTTGAGAACTCAGTTATGGGATTTGAGGTCCCAGATTCTAACATACTGTACCCAGACCAAATATTTACTTACACAGATAAACACACCATAGAAATGGTTTAGTCAAAGCAGTACTGGACTAGCACTGGCACTGTTAATTAGCTATGTGACCACATAATAATAATAAGTCACCTTCTGTGAGTCTCCTGATCTATAAAAGAAGCACTTCAGACTTTATGCCAACTTTCAACTCTAGGATTAACTTTTATGTAGCTTTCCCTTCTCAAAGAGAAAACTATATCATAGAGCCTACATAGAGTTGAAAAGGATCTTCAGAGGTCATTTAGTCTCACCTTTTCATTCCGTGCAAGAATTCTTTCCCTGACATCTCTGATAGGTGGTCACCTACCCTCTGCTTGAATGTATAGTACATAGCTCAGCACTTTATGAAGCATCTCACTGTTGTGCAAATCTGGTTAGACTCCCTCAATAGGAAGAATTTTCTGTTTCCCTATGATTTTCACCATTTCTTCCTGTTTATAACACAGACCTACCCTACTCCTGTAAGTTCAAAGAATAATTACAAACTGACCATTGTACAGTTAAGACCAAAGTTGGCGCCAGAGAAGAGTAGCAAATTATGGGTGTGGAATATCATAATAGTATTATATATTCCCTTAGTTTTCTTTTCTGAGATCCAAATATCTTCAGTTCTGTTCACCTTTCTTTATGTAGTGGCGTGGTTTTCATACCTTCCATTTTCTTGGCCACCTTTGTTTGTGTAGGAATCTAGTTTCATTGTATCTCATAAAATGTCATTCTTTGAATTAAATACATTTCAGGCAACCCTAAATTTACAAATAGATTGTCTTCCAAAAGTTTGTAAGTTAGTGATTTAAAACTCAAAATGTATATTTATGATAAAACTAGTGTTACAAACAATGCTTGGGCTCCCTGGGCAACTCAAAGAAGCCAATTTAACTTCTAGCTAAAAAATACTAACACTTTATGGTTCTAATAGTAGATCTGAGTTGATAGACTTTATCAAATGCTTTAGTGAAATTATATCATATTTGCCTCCATCTATTCTTTTTATTGTTCTAGTTTGTATTTTTGCCACAAACCTCAGCTGATTCTGGGCTCTTTGCCTTTCTCATGGCATTTTTAGGAGGATATAAGCCTTTTGTGGTTAGTTGACTTGGATTATATGTCCTTCTGTCCTTCATGCATGGTTTTGTTTTGTTTTTTTAAACCTAAGGTCATCAGGCTCTCTAATAGTCTGATTCCTTTAGATTCCTTCTCCTTTTCTTGTTCCTGTGACTAATAAGAATTTCTTGTTTTAGAATCTCATTATTGTATTCTTTTGAGTCTGTAGTCAGAATTATACCTATATTTTCTAGAATTATTTTGGAATGTCTAGAATGCTTGCTCAACTTAGGTCAGTTTTCCTGTGCTTTATAGTTACAGACTCCAAGATGATGTATAGGATCCAAACCAACCTCAAGAATTAATAAACAAAATATAAATGTTTCAGTTATATAGAGTATAGACTGAGAAATAATCTAAGAAACTCTGTTAAACTAGATGTTGCTTGTTTATAGGAAGAATATACAAGGAATGCATTTTGATTTAAGGAATGTCTCACTAAAAGGGTCCATATGAAAACAGAAATTTTGTACCAAAATCCTAAGAGGAAAGGAATGGTTTCTCCCCCATTCCATAAGCTGCAGAAAATCAGGAAAAATTAGGAAAGATGGTGGGCTAAGCAGTGCACTGCTTTCATTGAAACCTAGAGTCAAAGGATCTTAAAATGCATCATCTTATACATGAGGAGATTGAAGTTCAGAGGAGGGAAGTAACCCCAGATAACACCATTAACAAGTAGCAGAGCAGCAATATTCAAACTTTATTTTTTAAAAAAAAGTTCTAATAGCAGTTGATGATTCGATTCTCAGAAGATTGGATTTTTCTTTTAAAAGTTTTATTGATGGTTTTTAAAAAAATACTGCATTTATTCCTTACTACTAATCTTCCCCTCCCAAAACTACTTCTATGACACATTGACCATGTCTGATAGAATATGCCTTATTCCATACCTATATCTATCCCTTCTCTACCAGATGTTGATATCAGTCTTAGAGTCCAGACAGGTAATTGCCCTGATCCGAGTTCTGATGTCTTTTAGAGTTTTTTTCCCTCTTTACATTATTATGGCCAATGTGTCTGTTCTCTTATTTCTGCTTACTTTGCTCTATATCAGTGGTATCAGATTTAAATAGAAATAGATGCTAGACACATTGATTTAGAAAACTACAAATTAACATTATCTATATTGTACTGTATTCTTATTTATTTTATTAAACATTTCCCAATTACATTTTAATCTGGTTCTGGCTGCACTGGCAATTTTTGTATGTCGCCTGCTGACATCTCTGTTTAACGTAACACATAATTTGATGAGAGTGAGAAATGACAGATGTGTGGCCAGAGTCCTCCACTAGTATCTTTGCCATTCCAGGCAAGGAAGCTCAAAAGGAACGCCTCCAACATTCTGGATGGCCCCTGTGATGAGTTTAAAGAACAGGCAGACATAGATGATTTTTGATCTATGTCGTTAAGAGTAAATTTCAGAAGCAGTGAACTCGCATATTTTTCAGTATAAATGAATTCTTTCTCACTGTCTAGTTAGTGGTATTGCTAGGTCAAAAGGTAGGAACAGTTTCTAATTACTAGCATTGTTCTAAATTGTTTTTCATAATGATTAGGTCATTGCCCATCTCTCCACAGTCTCATGTTAACTCTCTTTATCTTTTGTCATTTATCACTTTAAAGGAGTAAAAAGGTTGGATTTTATTACTTTAAAGTATTCTATATATTTTTATTGGTGTCTTTTGTTTTTAATTTACATTCATTTCTAAATATCTCTCTATATCCCAAAATATATCAACTCTACCCCAGAGAGCCATCTCTTACAATAAAGAGAAAGAAACCAGGCAACATATTAGCTATATATTATATTCCACACCCATAATTTGCAACTCTTCTCTGGGGCCAACTTTGGTCTTAATTGTTTAACGGTCAGTTTGTAATATTATTGTTTGAACTTATATTGTTGGCATTATGTGTTTTGTTTTCCTAATTTTGTTTACTTTATTCTGTGTCAGCTCATATAAGTCTTTCCATGCTTCTCTGAATTTACTATGCCACAATTTATATAGTCATTTCCCAGAGGAGGGGCACCTACTTGGTTAATTCAGGGAAGAAGTTGGAATACAGCTTGGAAATTTAAGTTTTTAACCTGTCAGGTGACCAGATATAATATCTTTCAAAAGTCAAATCCCTTGGATGTAAATCGACTCATTGCAAGAACTAGACCTAGTTTATACGAAGAGAACCCAGGTACCACTGCATCATGAAATAGCACTGAACTGGAGGATCTGAAAACCTGTGCTCTAGGCCTGGTTGTATCAAGAACTAGCTGGGGTCTGCACTTCTCTGAGCCTTATTTTCTTTAGATTGTGTGTGAGTGTGTGTAACATGTACACCCAGTTTCAGAACCTTGATATTTATCTTGTTGTCTGCATGGATGTCATAGGTTTGTCTTCAAAGCATGATAGGGGAAATGCATAATTGAATGGAAGTATGTGGAGAAGTAAACTCATCACTAATGAGGTGCAACTCTCAAAGGCTGGATTATCAGAGTATGATAAGTATGAAAAGACCTCTGGCAGGTTCAAATTAGAAAGGTTTCATGTATGGGTATGATGATGGATTGTAGCTACATTTGGAAAACCACATCATCAGTTTGGCTGCATAGTAATTAATTTTTCAGCTATATTGTCCCTTGAAGACTAAGTTGTAGAGGGCTTCTGTTCTATATTAATGGAGAGATCCCCTTACAATCACAGATCTGTGGAGTGTATGTATAAGTGTCTTCTGGTTTTTTTTGGTTTTTTGGTTTTTGTTGTTTTTGTTTTGTTTTGCTTTGCATTTGTGGCCACCTTGATTCTTTCTATACCTGTGTACTGTGGACTTTAAGGAGTCTGAATTAGGAACAAAAATACTTCCCTATAAAGTATATCTTGCCTTATCAACATTATATTCCCTTCCCTCCTCCCGCTCCCTCCTGAAAAAGGCAGTTAGTGATGAGGCATTTTAACAACTCTACCTAAAAAACGTTTTTTCCCCTGACCCATATGTACTTATTGATAGCCTACATTTCTTCAGCTCATGCTCACCATTCTTCCCTCTTTTCTCCAGAATGTTTTTATGCAATGATACATAAACTGTAAAGTTTTCGGGTAATTTCTTAGTGCACTTTTGTTTACTTCAGAACTTCATGCATTTCTCTGCAAATCCAAACAAATCACACCCAGCAAATAGACAAAGGTAACAAATGTGGGAATAAGCGGGAACATTAATACGCTGTTGGTGTTGATCAAACTATTCTGGTAATCATTTTGAAATTATGCAGCAGAATGACTTAAGCTATCCCTAACCCTTAATCAGAAGATACCACTGGTAGGCAATGATTGAAGTAAGTGAAAGATGAAAGGTCGCATTTAGATTAAAATGTTGGAAATGAAATCCACCAATGAGAAATGGCTGAACAAACTGTGATATGTAAAATGAAAGAATATTGCTGTGCTTTAAGAAATAAAGAATATGAAGAATACAGTAAACCATGGGAAGGCTTGCTTTAACTGTTGCAATGTAAAGTAAACAGAACTAAGAAAGCAATGTACATAATAACTAGAACAACATAAATGAGAAGAGGAAGGAAGGAACAAACAAACAAAAGGAAATGAAGCTTCACTCCCAAGAAGAGAAAAAAACTCCCTCCCTCCTTTGTAGAGATGGGAAACTCTGGTTACAAGACAAAGCATGTGCCATTCTGCATGATTGGTATATTAATTTTGTAGAACTGTTATTTTTCATTTCTTTTTTATTCCCTGTTATAGAGGATAGCTAGGTTTTTAAAAAGAAAAGATACCAATAATACCATATATATATTATATACCATAAAAATGTGAATATATAATATATACATACAGATAGAGCACATATATCACATTATTATATATCATATGTATATATAATATAAACACATATAGAAATGTTTTTAAAGTTTCTCTTAGGGAAATAAAATGTTAACTTTTACCTTTTTCATTTTGTGAATTAGAGTGCTCTTGAATTGATTTTGGACAGCAGATTGATTGCCTGTAACAGAAACTGATAGTCTCATCTGGTTTTAATAAGTCTAGTAATAGTTCTGTCTAAAAGACATAAGTAAGTTATGGTACATATCATTAAGAAGCCGTTTCAGACCTTGTCTGGCATATGTAATCTTGGACCTGTTTCTACAAAGCATCCTCTAAGGTTTTTGTACTAATCACCCCAGAGCCAACTCCCTATGGGAGGTTAACAGGAAGGGAGGAAAGATCACTTGTTAGATAGGCTCAGGCAGTCATTTGAGGAGAAGAGAAAGGGATATGGGACACCAGTTAAAGGGGAAAAGCAAAGTTGAATATAGAGTGGGAAGCTCAAAACATGGCATTATAAAACTTGGTTTATTCTTCCAGGTCTTCCCCATGCCTCTTTAACCTCAAGCTAAGTAGATAAGGATACTTGAAACATAAAGGTAATAAATTAGGCCTAATATGAACAAGATGACAGTTATGCTTGATAGAGGGGTATTCTTCCCATTTGATCAGTGAGAAAAGGGAAGTTAGCAAGGACAATCCCACACAAACTTACATCACCACATAAAGTTCTGGTATTGTTACTGTCCTTTCATCTCCAAGTCGCCCTCTGAAAGCTTACCTTCTGGTGGTATACTAAGTCATGTCAGTTTGTTTAATCATTTCCCATTTGATGAGCATCTATTTCATTTCTAGTTCTTTGCTGCTACAAGAAAGTTGTTAAAGTTTTCCTTTAGCACCACCTCCCCTTTTATGAAGCTCTACCACCTTCTGTTATTCCTTTCCTCTCTAGGTACCCATTGCCCTTGTACTATCTTCAGTATAAGAAGAAATAGAGGACAGAAGAAAAGTCAGTGGTGGACATTAAAAGATAGCAGATTTCAACTCAGGAAAAATTTCCTAACAATTATAGCTGCCCAGAAATAGAGTGGACTATAAGCCTGATTTATAATTTGGATAAGGTTAGATTAGATCGCCTGAAAACTCTTCTAAACCTCGTTTCACTTCCAAAACTTCTTTGCTGCAGTGCCTTACCCAAGCCTGCCTTCTCCACAGTGCACAGTGCTTTGGAAGTACCTACTAATCATTCCTATCCTCTAATCAAAATTCACACTTCCTTAATATATCTTATGTAAGTGTTAGGAAAAGCAAGGTGATTAAACTAATGTATACTAAGGTATGAATGACTGATTCAACAGTGCCAGCACATATGATACGAACCACTCTTACAGCCTTCCAGAAATATTTACTTTTAAGCCCAAATGAATTGCTGGTTGGGAAAGATGGGGAGAAGTCAGAGCATTCCCTTAAATTACATTACTTATGGGCCAGCAATGGGAAGAAGATAGGGAAAGAACCCTCTTTGGTTCCCAGGCCCTTCCTCTATAACAGGTTTATTTCAAAAGGGAAAAAACTTGGGACCACAAACTTCTCCTCAATACCTCCTCAAGCCACCTACAGATGTTTCTGTTCTTCCTACTCCTTCTAACTGTTATCTGAATTCTAAGGGCCAGGTTGTTCCATCTCTGTATATTATTTATGCAAAACAGAATCATCCATTTATCTAAAGAATTTTGAGCAAAATGAATAGATGTTGTTCTGACTTACTTTGACAATTTATCAGTTACTAGGTAAATTTATCTTTGAATTCCATAACAAATGTGAAAAGATATGTTATTCATGGAGTTTCAGATCTGCAAATGATGAAATACTATGTAGGATAGTGATATGCATGCATGAACGTTTAATCTGTAGAGTCTAACAAGTTTAGGTTTATATTTAGCCTGTATTCTATTTAAAATGTACATTTTCAAGTTTGAGCCTGCTTAAGCCATTTGCTGCACTGACCTGAATTTCTACATGTTTCTGTTAAACTCTAGAACTATTTTTAAAAATTAGTAAGAGATAGTTTTTTCCCATGTTATTTATTAAAGTGAATGAAAGAATTCAGAATCAGGAGACCTGAATTTGAATCCAGGCTCTGCTTTAGCAAGTCACTTGATTTCTCTGGCCCTCAGTAACTTCCTCTGTAATTTAAATATTATAATAGACCTGTTAAGATAGTGAACTGGTTTTATAGAAGTGGCCTTACATGTTGCACTTACAAAAACCTTATTACCTAATTCTTAAACATAGGTATTTTGCAGAATTACATAAATTACATTTTAAAAAGTAGCCAGTGGCATAGCAGTCATCCAGTAGGGAGAATTGGATTTTGGTGATAAATAGGATTTGAGCCCTTGCCCTAATATTTATTATCCTGTGTCCATTGGAAAGTGTTAAAACATCTTTGAGCCTCATATTACTGATATGTAAAAAGTGAACAATACTTAAGGGAGTTTTTGTGAACAAATCACTTTATAAACCTTGAAGAACTATATAAATTAAACTGTTATTGGTAATAATTGTAACGAAGGTTCTGTTATGGTTCAAGTGCGAGGGTGATTTTTTACCCTTCATCAACACTTCCCATACTACCTGTAAAAATTTGTACAAATGAAGTGGTCACTTATGTTCAACAGTTTGGTCAACAAATACTCAACCAGAATCCTAAACTAAAGAGGAGATATAGTTAGTGTTTATGATAGGATGGCAGCATCAGTGTCTAGGAAATCTCTTCCAGGTTCTGCCACGTACATCCTGACCATATTTTTACTGCCTTGTGCTCTTCATACCCCAAACCAGACCCATATTCAGAATGTAAGCTCTTTGAGGGGTTAGTGACTTACATTTTTATTTGTGTATTCAGCACCTAGGACAATACCTGGCACATAAATGACATTACATGTTTATTGATTGATTATTTTGACCACATGATTTACATAACTGGTAGTGGCAATGTTGCTGAAGTATTTAGATATACTCTGTTACTTAGTTATATAACATTCCCAAGTTTAAAAACATTATTTTTATTGATTGCCTGCAAGTAATTAGGATAAGACTGATTTGTTTAGAAAAGATTCGTAGAATTTAATTGTGATGAACTGTATACCACCATAAGCTTTATTCCGTTTCCCCTTTGATACAGCAAATACAAGAAAGATAGATATAAGAATAGAAGTTCCATTCTTTTTGTAAACTAGGACATTTTCATGTTATTTTGAGAAAATTGGGTATCATTCCAGAAAGGGTGGGTGTTAGTCTGGTTTGGGTTGTTAAAATTTGTGTGTGCCTGTGTGTTGTCATAGAGAACTGGTCCTGGAATGAGTAAGAGCTGGGTTCAAGTTTGCTTTCAACACATAGTAGCTTTGTAACCCTGGACAAGTCACTTATCCCCTCAGTACCCCAGGCAGCCCTAATACTATAAATTGTAGAGACTGTGTTGAGGAAGTTTCCTCAGTAGGAGTTCCTTTTACCAATGAAATACACAATCCAGTCCAAAATAATAATAATAATACTTGAATGGATTCATGATCATAAAAAACTCTTGCTTTCTTATGCTATACAGTTCTCATTCCCTTTTGTAAATCATCAGTTGATAATTAATCTGTCATACAGATAGTTATCTTCTAGTTAATTCATTATTTTATGGATACCAATGCAGTACTTAGATTATCTATGGTAATTTCTGTCTCTCACTACATAATTTAGCCAACCTGCTTTTCCAATTTCTTATACTACTTCTTATACTATAACCTTCATTGGTTGATAGTAGGCTATATACAGCCTTCTTAAATCTACTATGTATTTTTCTATTGCTTTTTGCATCTCCTTCAGTTTTGATCCTGAGATTGTGATGGTCTGTGATTCTCACCCTTAAATCATCATTTCAAGAATAATGGTGTTGAAAAGATGGATATTTGCCAGAAACAAGCAGTTGGGATTATTGAAAACACTGAATAATTCCTGAGATCCAGGTGCCCATTCAGTTCCATAAAAACTCATTGTCCACACGTGCTAAGTACTAGAGATAAAAAAGACAAAAAGACAGTCCCTGCCCTCAAGGAGCTTTTAATCTATTGAGAAGACAACATGCAAACAAATATATACAAAGCAAGCTATATAGAGAATAAATAGGAAATAATTAACAAGGAAAGCAGTAGAATTAAATCATTGTTTAGTTGTTTTCAGTTTGTCCAGTTCTTTTTGACCCCATTTGAAGTTTTCTTGGCAAAGATATTAGAGTAGTTTGCCATTTCCTTCTCTAGCTCATTTTACAAATGAGGAAACTGAGGCAAATGAGATTAAGTAACTTGCCCAGGGTCACAGCTAGTAAGTGTCTGAAGCTAGATTTGAGTCAGGTAAGATGAGTAAGATGAGTCTTTCTGATTCCAGGCCCAGCACACTACTGCACTACTGAGCTGCCCTAGAATTAAGTATTATATAACTAGAATTAAGGTGAGTTGGGAAAGGTTTCCTGTAAAGGATGGGATTATTATTTGGAATTTGAAGGAAGCTAGACTAGTCAGTAGTTAGAGTGGAGGAGGGAGAGCATTCCAGGTATGGGGGATGGCCAGAGAAAATGCCTGGGGGCCAACAGATGGGAGATGGGACAGTTTTGTTCACGAAACAATCAGGAGGCCAGTGTCATTGAATTAAAGAGTGCATGGTGGGGAATAAGGCATGAGAAGACTGGAAAGGTAGGAGGGGGGAGTAGATTATGAAGAGCTTTGGGTGCCAAACAGAGCATTTTGTATTTGATCCCCTGGAGTTTATAGGGACCAATTTCACTTTTGTCTTTGGGCCTAACATATAGTAAGTACTCAATGCTTATAAGCTCATTAGCTTTATGATCATGTGCAAGTCTTTTAACCTCTCTGAGATTCAGTTTCTTCATCTGTAAAGTAGAGATAATGTACTTGCCTTATAAGGTTGCCTGAAAGCACTTTATAAATATGGTTTATCAGAAATATCTTTTACCTGTGCTTTAAAAAAACATGGAAGACGTAGGGATACTTTCTAAACAGGTCGAAGCAGTAGGAGGTGAGGGAACAGTATTAAATAATAATTAAAATGCTGATGATTGACTGATATAATGAAGCCAACACCTCACCCTTTTATTCAGGGTTCAGTAATAATGTGTTGACTAAGCCCAAATAATTGTAGCTGGCAGTTCGTTCGGTATTGGAACAAATGTAGACCATGACATGTCTTTCCTCTGTCCCCTCCCCCCCATTAGGTGATGTTCTGGGTCAGTTCCAGTTCTTCCTGTCACCTGCCTGATGTCTCAAAGTAGAATAAAATTACTGATAACTGTGTGGATGTGTGAACAAGGGCTTCCTTTCTACTTCTTGGGGTGAGACAGGCCTAGTTCTCCAAGGAATAAAATAAAAAGAGGCAATTTACTGGCCTCTTCATCTCTTTTTCCCAGGCCAAGTACCTGTTCTTCAACTATTTCAAGCAAATTAGGATCATTTCTCTTTAAGGATAGTTTCCCACCCATTAGTCCAAAGGACTTAATACTGCTACTTAGTAAAAGTATTCACCTCTCCCACTTTCCATGTACCAGACTGCATCCCTTCAGGGTCTGAGCCAGAACACTAGGCCTATTAGCACAAACCTGGTAGTCTTGGATGTCATACTAAGGAGACAAGCATATCCTTTATTCGTACCCTCCTTTTGCCTTAGAATCCAGTCTGCCTGGCTTCTTTAAATTATGAGAGTGGGTGGTTGTTTTAAATGAGGATGACTCCATTGTTAACATTAAGTTTATAAGAACTTCTTCAGTAGTACTGTGCATTGATCTACATTAGCATCTTTTTTTTCCAGATATTGTTTTATTATGGCACTTTTAATTTCTGCTTTCTTAAAAGAAAAAAAAAAACAAAAATTGGTATTTTTTGTTCATTTAAGGAAATAATCTTTTTAATTTTGAGTACTATAAGTGTACTTTTTTGTGGAAGAAAATTAAATTTAGAGAACTCATGTTTAAATTCTCTAACCTTATATTTGAAACTTAAATTCAAATTCTAGAACCTCACCTGTACTATTTGTGTGACCCTGGGCAAATTATTTAACCTCTTAAGGTCTCAGTTTATTCATCTAAAAAATAAGGGAGTTGGATTGGATGATCTGTAAGATTCCTTCCAGTTATGAATCTGTGCTCGTGTGATGTTAAATAATTCTTGCTGTCAGTCATCTTTAATTACAGTATGTATTTACTGTATTTACCTACCCTGAAAGAGTTAAATTACATTTCTGTCTGTCAGGGGAACAGGAAGTAGAATGCTTTTTTAAAATGTAATTGACATTAGCATAGCATCTTTCAGCCAAATAAATTTCTAAATATACTATTAATATTTTTACAGCTGCTCTCAGCTCTCCTCTCCCCCCTCATCTTCCAGGTTTGCCCTCCAAATGAAGGAAAGAACAAAAAATTATTTATCAGCAGTCTTTTTTGTGGCTTTTTTTGGGGGGTGGGGGTTGCATATGAAAGAAATCTAGCCCCAGAATTTGTGAATTCCTTCAGGTTATATGATGAGTAAAATATGAAACAGACAATAGAATCTAGGACTCATAGCTCTCAGATCTGCTTCCTCTTTTGGATGATAATAGTAACGTATATTTCAAATCAGCATACATTACAGGAAGGGGGAAAAAAGGTTTTTAAATGGCCTAAGCATTCATTCAGTTTTTTAGTTTCTTCCTAGAAGGTAAATTTTTTTTTTATAAAACTTTACTTTTAAATTTTAAAAGCTATTACTCAATTTCATTTTTAACTATTATTTGCCAGTGCATAACTGAAATAGTGCATGAGTGCTAACCTGATATTTCCTTATCTCTTTGGTAACTAGTCTTTCAATTCAGTTCCCAAGGAATTATTCTTCTCTGATTCCCTTCCATCAGGGCATATGTGAAAAGAAGAGACTTAGCTTGTAAGGCTACCTCATTCATTCAGAAAAGGGAGTCAAATACTTCATGTTTTAATAGAAATAATCAGAAATTGAAAAAACCTGTCTTACCCCCTAGAATTTTGTATTTTTGTACTGCTTTTGTGTAAAGCAGTTACATGAAGATTAGTTTTATCCTCTCTAAAACATAATTTCCAAAATTAATTCACTATTGGTTTGTAGTTCTGTATATATTAAGGGCAATAGTTTTTGTTGTTTTTTAGTCATGTCCAACTTTTCACGACCCCATTTGTGGTTTTCTTGGCAAAGATACTGGAATGTTTTGCCATTTCTTTCTCCAACTCATTTTACAGATGGGGAAACTGAAACAAACAGGGTTGTGACTTGCCCAGGGTAACACAGCTAATAAGTGTCTGAGGCTGGATTTGAATTCAGGTCTTCCTTACTCTAGGTTCTCTATCCACAGCACCATATAGCTACTCTAAAGACGATAGTAATAACATGTTTATAACTTAGTTTCTTTGTACCTCTGTGACCTCCTTTTTACCCATTCTGTTTTCCTTTCTTTGTGACCCTCCATATACACATATATATATATATATATATATATATATATATATATATATATATATATATATATATATATATATATATATATATATTTCATCATTTTTGTACCCCCCAGCTGCTTTGCTCATTACTGATCTCTTCCATTATGTATATCCCGCTGAGCTTTCCTATCTCAAATTGAGAAAAAAGTGGATTTTGGAAGTGTGTAGGCTTTGAGACTAGTCATGTAGCTGTTTGGACTGAGGATCCCTTTTGTTACTAAATCTCTGCCATGCCAAATACAGTACTTCTCTGTAGTTGGAAGAATTCTTCCCCTGAAGCTCTTACATCATATGAGATCTCATGTTATTCTTAAGTTCTTAGTTTTTTTTCCTCATAAGCATTTATGTGGGAGGGGCCTAGCCCCATTCTCAAGGGTCAAGGGTTTAAATCTTTCTTGTGTCATACTGCCCTTTGGCAGGATGGTGAAGCCTATACCCATCCCAAAATAATGTTTTTGATTGCATAAAATAAAATACATAGGATTCCAAAGTAAACCAATTCCATTGAAATGGTTATTTTTTAAAAATAGGTTCTTAGCCCCAGGTTAAAAACCCCTACCCTAGATGGTCCTCTTTCCATTTCCCTTTTTCAACTCTGTTTACCAGAGGCTTTTGTAAAGTCTATTTGGAAATTACTTAGGTTCACTGTGAATGAAAGGAGAATACTCCTGTCTGCCCTCTCTTTACTCCAGTCAGCCTGAGTTTGCTTTTTGAAAGTGGAAACCACAGTGGTACCTTTGCCCCCAAGAACAGTGGTCTCTCCCAGAAGCTAGAAGTGTCTTCCTTATCCTTAACTTTCACCTAGGAAAAGCTACAATTGTTTACTTTAAGTGTAAAGGCAAAAACCATATCTCACCTTCCTTTATGCTTGGATATGTGATGCCTCTAAGTCCCTTATAGCTAGCTATAAATCTGTAATCCTATGAACTTCCAAGTCAGTGGAGCCTTGGGGTTGCAAACCTAATTTGTATGTTGAGTAAAAGGAAGCTTTCAATCCTAAGTCATATCTCTTGTTTCACACAGGATAGGGGTTATTTATTTTCTCTTTGGGTTTTCATGTCAAAAGTCTATGATATGATATAATGAGATTGTCTTTCTATGAGGGTGTTTTCTTACCTTCAGGCCCGGCATTCTATCCACTGCATCACCTCACTGTCCCTTGGTTCGAAATAGGAGAAAGTAAACCTGCCTTCTGAGTCCCACAAATATCTCCTGTGAATCTATGGCTAAATTAATTTACACTGGAGTTGATACTGCAAGGTAAATTGACTGCCCATAGACTCTAGAAATCCAGGTCAGCATGGGTGTCCAAAAACTAACCATGGACCTGATTTGAGCAAGTACTAGGCCAGATGGTGCCCCTTTTGCTTCCTCTGACCTGAGTTAACTTGACACTAATTTACATAGTGGCATATGTTTTGGGCCTCCCTGAGAAGCTCCCATATGTTACATAACCTATTAACATATGCTGGGATACATATCTACAGAGTATTAATGTTAATCTATAATCCTTCATTTTTATATACCAGTTCTTTTTAAAGTTATTATTACTTATGCTCGTAGCCTTTCCTTTAATGAAATTTCTCTACCTTGATTTTTTTTTCCCTAACCAAACTTTAGTAGCTGATATTCAGAGAACATCCAATTTTGGTGACAACAAAGGCTATAAACCTAAGGCTGCTTCTTTTAGAGGGGAGAAATGTTAGATTTTGATCTTCTTTGAAATTGATGTAGTAAATTTGAGTTCAGATTTATCAGAATTGAATTACTTCAAAGATTAACTTTCTATTGAATTTGCCTCTTGGAATACCACCATGGAGGTTTTATTAGCCAGATCATTGAGAAATTATGTTCTTATAGAAAGCTACACTTATAAGAGTGTAGATCAACTACTGTTTCATTAGTTTGGAAGAAAGCCAGAGTTACGAGCAGAAATTTATAAAATTAGTAAAATCACAACTAATGGATTTTCTCTTAGTGGATAGAGCACTAGGTCTAGAGTCAGGAATACCTGAGTTCAAATCCAGATTCAGACACTTAGCAGTTGTTGACCCTGGGAAAGTAGCTTAACTTCTGTCTGCCTCTCCTTCCTCAGCTGTAAAATGAGGATAATAAGCACACTTACCTACCAGGTTTGGTTGTGAGGCTCAAGTGAAATTATAATTGTAAATCACTTAGCATAGTGACTGGCACAGAGTAAGTGCTTTTTTAACTGTTAGCTGTTGTTATTATTATAAAATGAATTCCATAAAAGCAGAATTTAGAGAGCATAAGTATTTAAAATGTAGCTGCTTATGTGGGACAGTATGTTTACCTCTTGTGTTGACAAATGACTGTCTGCAAAAGAATATAAAGTACAAGACAATAGTAAGAAAATTCAGCAAATATTTATATAAACTTTAGTCCACATAACTCCTATGTAGCACTATAATTTATGGAGCATTTTTATACATTATTTCATTAGCTCGTGATAACTTTATCAGGTAATTTGTGTATTGCCATTTCCATTTTATAGCTTTGGTAACTAAGGCTCCAAGTATATTTGTGATGCCCAAGATATCATAAAACTACTAAGCATAGCTAGTACTTGAGTACAGGTCATCTTCCTTCAAATCTAGTGCTCTTTCCAAAGAAATAAGCCAAATGAAACGTGGAAATATCCGTAACTGCAGCATTTCACAGAATCTCAATGTGGGATTCAAATACTAACCCATATCTGACCTGGGTGCCTTTCTACAACATGTCCAACCAAGTGATAATTCAGCCATCACTTAAAGACCTCAAATGGGTAGGAACACATTACTTTTATGGGTAGTCCACTCCTCTTTAGAATAGTTCTCATTAGGTTTTTCCTCTCTTGAACCTTAATCTGCCTAACTTCTTTTCATTGTTGTACCTTCTGGAACCAAAAAAAAGAACAAGCTTAATATCTTTTCTGTATGATAGCCTTTATGATAGACACTTATCATATCCCTACCAAGTCTTCTCCTCAGTTTCTTCAGCAAGTTCTTTTATTACGGCCTCTGATTTCATTTGTATTTGATCAACCTAGGTAGTTTCAAGCTTATTGATGCCCTTCCTAAAATGTGGCACCCAGAACTTGAACACAATATGCCACTTACATAAAACTGAAAAATTTTTGCACAAATAATCAATACAGTTAAGATTTGAAGTGAGACTATTAACTGGAAAAGTCTTTACAGCAAATTTGTCTGATATCTAGATATATGGAGAACTGATTCAGCTGTGTAATAATAGTCATTCCCCATGAATAGGAAGTTCTCTAGGGAAAAAAAAATTCAAAACTAATGGCAGCAATAATGTGGGAAAAAATGGTCCAAATCACAAATGATAAGAGAAATGCAAATTAACTCTGATGTACCTCACATCTAAAGATGACAAAATAGGAGAATGATCATTGTTGGAGGGGCCACTTTTGGAAAACAGGCATATTAATGTACTATTAATGGAGCTGTGAATTAGGCCAGCCGTTCTGGAAAGCAATTTGGAACTATATCCAAAACATCACTAACAGTGCATGCCCTTGACCCAGCAATACCATTAACTAAGCATAGACTCCAAAGAGATCAAATAATGAAAGGGCCCATATGTATAAAAATACTTTTTAGCAGCACTTTCTGATGTAGAGGTAAAAGACTAAATGTTCCAAATGAGACGTGGAATTTCAGACACAGCCAAGATGTAGATTAGTTTTACATGACCATCCTTATTTGTTACAAAGAAAGGTTTTTGGAGGTTTGTTTAGAAACATCAGGGAAAAACAGGAGCTAGTGATAGAGATTCCAAAAAGAAAAGAATGTCATTGAAGCATTTTATTAGAAAAAGGAAACAAAAGTAGATATAAAAACAAGAAAACTTTGAACTCATTTATTAAATTTATCATATACCTTTTAGAGCTTCACAGGTTCGTATACAGTCCCCCTTTTTGTTCTTTGTATATGGAAATGGTTGTGTTAGCGTTTATGACGTTCAGAATAATAAAACCTTGCTGTGTGAGAGAACCATTTATCACTGTTATAAAGTGAAGCAAGTTCAGTATGTCCTGTCATTTTTTAGGTTTTTCTACTGTGCATTTAACATTGTTATGTCAGGGACTGTGTTAAGTGCTTTACAAAGATTATCTTACTTGATCCTCACAACAACCTTGGGAGATGCTGTTATTATCCCTGTTTTACAGCTGAATAAAACCCAGGTAGATGTTGAGTGACTTGCCTAGTTAAGTATCTGAGGCCAGATTTGAACTTGGGTCTTCTCAACTCCTGGCTGGACACTCTGTCCACTGTACCACTTTTGGCATTTAGTGAAAGTGTCGATTATTGAGTGCCACAATCTAACAAGAGCCCTCTTTTGGGACTGTAGGACTGTGACTTAATTCATTGCTCTCAACCTTATTCTGATTAAAAACATAAATACCTGTGCTTCATTTAATGTTGGATGAAGCAATAGCTTTTGTAATTGGATTTTGTAGCACACCATAATTTGAACACATTGTTGATAGGAGTAGTAATTATGGATAAAGTTCCCTTGAATGATCAAATGATTAACATCAGGACTTTTCTAGGTCCAGAAGTTCATTTATTTTAACATGCATCTTATATAGAATTCAGCCCCATCTTGATCAAATTTCTATAATTTTAATATCATAAAATAATAAGAATTACCCTAGCATTAGCACTCTTTGTAATACTAGGTATAACTTATAAATCATATTGTTCTATGTCAACAACAACATAGAATAAGAGATTTTATAAGATTATAAACCTGTCTTCCTCGCCTGACTGTATCCAAATCATGAGCTATAACATTATAAATTTTTAAATGTTTGCCTCCAGCATTCTAAATTTGGGGTTATAAATTATAGCATAAAGACTAAAATGTGAAGGTTTAGAAGGATGAGCTTTCATTCGGCAAACTCAAATTTGCTTTAACATTTATCCATTTTTTATATGGTGCATGTTCTTAGTAGACCTTAGTAACATAAAATCCCTTAAATGAACTATAATATAGACATTCTAAATAGTCCATATCTTACTGTGAATCATCAAAAACATGTGAATTAAGATTTTTAATGGTGCTATGTTTAAATTCAAACCAGTATATCTGTAAGTCCCTGCTAGGGACAGTATGCCATGTGATGTGCTGAAGTACAGAAATGAAGAACAGCAGACCATGCATGCCCTCAGGAGTTTTTAGGCTTCTCTAAGTACATGTGACATATGCACAAAGAAGTGTGACAGTGCTAAGTGTGATGGGGGCAAAGAAGAGATCCAGACAAATTGTTTGATGAATATTTGAGGGAAAGAACTCCTTCAATAGGTAATGTTCAATCAAGGAAAGTTTCATCTTTTAAATGACCAAAAATAAAATACTAAGAACCAACTGTACTGATGGAAACAATAAGGGCAATACATAATACCAGTTAATTTTTAATAAATACAAAACATGGATTTTCTTTCCCTTAATTTACTATTAACTTATTTTCTGTGTACTGTGGAAAGTTAAAAGGCCAGTTACATCAGAAACCAAAACTATCTCATATCTGATGCCTCAAGTGAGGTTTTTGTAGGTTAAGACCCTGAAATTCTGTACTATGTTATTTGAAATATGTTATTTTAGCCTGAAAAAAATGTTAGGGCAGGTCCATGAAAGAACTAAATATACACTTATCAGAATATCTTACCTTAACACTTACATCCTGGTTGGCCCAGCAGAATGATTTGGCTGAAAAATAGATACCAAAAACGTTTAATGAAATACATGTTTAGTGAGGATTATTTAGGTTTGATCAAGTAGTGGAGAATACTGGCTGAAAATATGGAGATTTCGTTTTGCATATAATTGGGTATAACTGATTAACGTTAAGCTGCTACTTTTAGCAATAGTTGACACACTCAATTGCATAGTGAGTCAACTCCCAGTCAAAAACGGTAAATAGTATCCTTATAGTAAAAGGAGAATACTTGTCTTGTTTCTTTGCTTACTTTGAAGATGTGGAAGAACAAGTATAACTCATCTAATGATTATATTCAGGTTAAAAAGAAAACCTTGCTAGGACACAGTCTTATGTGATTGAAATGTAGAATTTTAGAGTTAAAAGAAATTTTTAAATTATTAAGTCATCTAATACAACTCACTCATTTCACGAATGGGAAAACTAAGTCCCAGAAAAACTAAGTGATTTGCCTGACTAGTTATTAGCAGTCGAGACGAGTTAGATTCCCCTGACTTCATTTAGTGTTCTTATACTACCCATGTTACCTCTCCATGTCAGGATAAGCAGAGTGCAATATTATGTAAAATACTTATAAAACCTATCTTAGTCTTATAAACTTTTTAAAATAGAACATTTGAGTGGTATAAAAACAGTAGGTAAAATTATTTTGAAGAATCATAGTTTCATAGTTTAAGATTAGGTTATTCCACAAATCTCACAGGTGTGTTTTATTAAGTTCATTTTGCTTCCGCTGATATTGGTGTTCTTTTCACCATACTGCACTAACTCTTAGAACAACCTTCTCTGAAGAAACTTATACTCTCGTAAAAGGCCTTTATAAAAGCTTTAGTGATATGTACGATGTCAGTAGCAAGCTACTGACCAATGCAGTATGGTAGCAGAGCAGTTTTTTTTTGTTTTTATTGTTATTTTCTGTTTATTGCATCAACATAGTATCCCATGTATCCCTTTCCACATCCAAAAGCCATCCCATATTACAAATAGTGTTTTTTTTTGGGGGGGGGGCTAGGCAGTGGGGTTAAGTGACTTGCCCAGTGTCACACAGCTAGTAAGTGTTACATGTCTGAGGCTGGATTTAAACAAATAGTATTATTTTAGAGAAGAAAATAAAACCAGCAGAACTCATTGATACAGATGCCTCCCCAGAACTCTGATCAACAAAAGGGTTAACCATGATTCCAGAGGACCATGAGGAAATTATGTTGAAGCATGATTCTCACCTCCTAGCAGAGAGGTGATTGACTCGGGGTACAAGGGAAGACATATTGTTTTGGACATGACCAATGCAGGCATTTGTTTTGTTCAATTATGCATATCTGTTACAGGTGGCCATAGGTTTGTCTTGTTATACATTGGGAGATTTCATTTATGGTGTTACGGAATAAAGCAGAAAAGAACCTTACAATTCATTCCATTAATTTTACAGATGAAGAAACCCAGTTAGTTCCAATACAATTTTGACTTAACTTCTGTCAAGTTAAATGAACTTATACTATGCGAATAGTTGGGTATTGCTGAAAAAAGTGACAGAAACTGTATTCTATTAGGTACCTATTCTGTTCAAGTCCTACTTTAATGTCTTATTGTGGCATAGAAATGATCCTGACTTTTCAAGCTATGTCAGCGGATCAGGACTTATAGTATAATGGCATAGATAGAAACTGTATATATCTTATCTGAGGACCAGCCAAGTTAAGTTCTGAAAAGTTTTACCATGAGATTGGCTCTGAGGTGATGAAATGTTATGCCATGACAACTCTGCAGAGATTGTCTCTTAAATTGTAGAGAAGTTATAATCTGTTTCAGTTGAGGACATTGCCCATATATACTGACAAAATCATAGAACTTTGAAGTATTCGAGCCTTCAAAGTCATGTGGTAGGTATTATAGGGAGTATACAAATGACTAAAAATTTCTGGCCTCTATAGAATGAATCTAGTAAGGGAGATGACATGTATAAATAATTATAATACAGTATATAAGTACCACAGTAAAGGTACAAAGTAATGTAATAACTCAGAGGAGGAGATCATGTCTGCTTTATAGGAATCCAAAAGGCTTCTTGGAGTTGGTAGCATTTGATCAGGACCCTGAAAGATGGGTAAGACTTCAACTAGTGGAAACTGAGGGTAGAGCATTCCAGGTGGAAGAAGCTTAAGTCTTGGTCAGGATTTTTTAAAGCTATAGTAAGGAAATAACAGGTGGTCCAGTGTGGCAAGAGCATAAGGCATGTGAAGCTTAACTTCTTTCTATTCCTGGATTAACATTCTTTTTATACCAAAAGTCTGCCACAGGTAACTTTTTTCATATTTCCTAATTTAAAGGGGAAAACATTGCAAGTTTCCATTTTTTCAAAGAATTTCTATTCACATTGCCTAAAACTTTGGGGAAAATGAGACCAGACTATTCATCTCCTGAAGGCTTTAGCTTTTTATCCTTAATGTATCCCTGTCCTTTAATGTTTTGATTTTGTATTTCTTTTCTGCAAGTTTCAGTCTGAGCAACTATTTGATCTAGCAGTTACTGTTCCCTCAGGAAACTTGCCTAGGCTACTGGTTTCATTCAAAAATTATAAGTGGTATCTATCATCTTTGATAGAAATATTTATTTAAGCTGAAAAGGACTAGAGTGAAAGGCAGTGTTCCATTTTATGTTAGATTGTTGTGTTAAGAGTTTCAAATACTTGATTATATGTTATGGTAATAATTCTTAATTGGTTATAAATCTTCCTTTCATGCAAGGCTAACAAAATTTTCCAGGACATACCTGCTTTATTTCAGATAAATACTTTCCCTTCCTATAGAATCCTTTAATCCTTATAATATCAAAAACATTTCCTGACACCCACATCTTAACACTTAATCTGTCTCATTTATATTGTTCATCAAGTAATTAGTTTACTACTTTGATTTTTAAATAGCTCAAACACATATTGGGCATGATATATCAAAACAGTTTTCAAAACAACTAATCTCTTGACCCCTTGGTCTCTTCTATTTTATCTTTCTGTTTGGGGGAATGAGATGTTAAGGGTACTTTTTTCCAACATCAATAAGTCAGCAAAGGACTTGTCTAAACCACCATGAGTTTAATTGTTTTCTAGTAGTTTCTTACATATGCATCTTATTTCCCCAACTAGATTTTTGGTTCTCTTAGAGCAAAGATAATGATTTTATGTTTCTACCCCCTATGGTACCTGGGTACACACATCCAACCTTTATTAAACTTATAGGTTAAGTGATGAGTAAAGTAAGTTCTTCATTTTTGAAATCTGTTTTGTTGGGGCAGCTAGGTGGTGTAGTGGATAGAGCAATGGCCCTGGATTCAGGAGGACCTGAATTTCAAATCTGGCCTCAGACGTATAACACTTACTAGCTGTATGACCCTGGGCAAGTCACTTAACCCCATTGCCTAGCCAAAAAAAAAAAGTCTGTTGTGAATCCCCCCAAGTTGATCTTTACCTTGACAACTCCTGTCACCTTCACCAGATTATTTGACATAAACCTTGCCATAAATATATATATATATGTATATGTATATATATATGTATATGTATATATACATATGTGTGTGTGTATATATATATATATATATATATATATATATATATATATATATATATATATATATATATATATATATATATATATATATATATATATATATATATATATATATATATATATATATATATATATATATATATATATATATGAAGAATGAGAAATGCTGAGGTTCAACTGGTCAGAGCAGCCAAAGTAGTAGGCTTTCCAATGGGAGAATTTCTTAAAAACAAAGAAAGGAGATGACGGAGTAGGTCAGAAAACTTTGGAGTCTCCAGATTTCCTCCACAAACATACCCACAAAAACAAACCAGAATATCACCTCAGAGTGAAGGTAGAGTAGCAGAAATAAAAGTAGAGTAGTTGTCCTCCTAAGACAACTTGAAAAGACTCCAGGAAAGACCAGACCTCCCGGGGTGGAGGATTGGCCTGAGTGAAGTGCAGACACCTCTAGGCTGACTGTGCTGAATCAACAAACAAGCCCTGGGAGCAGCTGCATTGGCAGCCTCAGCCTTGGGAACTTTCACCTCAGGGCCAGTGTTGGGGTCAGACAGCTGAGTAGGAGAAGACTGAAGGATCTTCCACTGTCGTGGGACACTGAGCACAGCTGTGCTGGCCACACATGGTCCCTGGCTGCATCTGTAGGGGACAAGGAGCTAGCACATACCTAGTGAGTACAGTAGCAAAGGGACAGGGACCCCACTGGCAATGGGCACTTGTAGGAGAGCAGAGTCCCTGGTTTCAGTTCCAGGGCAGAGAGGACAGTTGGTTTGCAGCCACTAAGAGGGACCACAGGGAGCAAGAGCATTTGTGATACAGCAAGGCTGAGAGGGCCCTAGCATGGCTTAGGGGTACAGCAGAGTGCCCAAGGTTGGGGCTTGGTAACAGAGTTCAGAAAATAACAGAAGGACCTGAGGCTTGGGGCATCATTCCCCCACACCTCAGGACTAGAACTTGATTATAATAATAAGCTGCTAAAAATAAAAATAAAAGTGAGTTAAACAAAGGAGAAAGAACACATCCATAGATAAATACTTTGGGATTAGAGATCGGGGCTTATATTCAGAGGAAGGTAGTGGAGCTAAAAAAAGCCACTCTTTTTTCAGTGAGAAACATCAAATGGTCACAAGCCCAAAAAGAGTTCTTGGAAGAATTTTAAAAGGACTTTAAAAATTAAATAAAGGGGAGCAACAAAAAATTAGAAAAAAAATTTTTAATTTAAAAAAAAATAATTTTTTTAAAAGAACAGTCCAAGAAAATGAGTAGGAAGTCAACCAACTGGAAATAGAGAATCAAAAACTTAAGGAAGAAAATAATTCCTTGAAAACTAAAATTAGGCAAAGGGAGGCTAATGATGTTATAAGACACCAAGAAATAATGAAACAAAATCAAAAGAATGAAAAAATAGAAGGGAATATGAAACATCTCATCAGAAAAACAACTGATCTTGAAAACAGATCGAGGAGAGACAATATAAGAATAGTTGGACTACCTGAAAGTTACGATAAAAAAAAATCTTTATTACAAGAAATTATTAAGGAAAATTGTCCCAAAGCTCTAGAACAGGAAGATAAAGCAGAAATGGTGTGTGTGGGGGGAACCACACACACACACACACACACACACACACACACACACTCACTCACTCTCTCTCTCTCTCTCTCTCTCTCTCTCTCTCTCTCTCTCTCTCTCTCTCTCTCTCTCTCTCTCTCTCTCCCTCTCCCTCTCTCTCTCTCTCTCACCACCTGAAAGAGATCCCAGAAAGAAAACTTACAGGAATATCATGGCCAAATTTCAAACTCCCCACACTAAGGAGAAAATATTGCAACCAACAACACAAAAAGAAAACAATTTAAATATCATGGAGCTGCAATCAAGATTACTCAAGACCTAGCAGCTTCTGTGTTAAAGGACTGTAGACCTGGGAACACTATATTTCATAGAGTGAAAAAGCTGGGGTTAGGACTAAAGTAACTTACTCAGCAAAGTTAGGTATAATCCTGAATGAAAAAAAAAATGGGACATTTAACAAATTGAAAGACTCAGGTATTTGTAACAAAAAGAGCAGAATTTAATATAAAATTTGACATATAAGATCCAGGAGAAATATATGATAAACGTTAAAGACCAATCATAAAGGGACTCAATAAGGTCAAACTGTTTACTTATTATTTGAGTAGTTTGAAAGAAAGGCTTGGGCTAAGCTGTGTATGATAAGATGATTCTAAAAAATAAAACTGCTTAAGGAGAGATAAAAGGGAGTAATTATCTCATACAAATGAGGCATGAAAGGAAGAATTGATACAGAAGAAGCAAATGGGAGGGGAGGGCTGGTAGTTCTGGAATCATGCTCTCATCAGAAATGGGTTAAAGAGAACAACATATGCATGTAGAAGGGTATAAAAGTCTTCTAAATTTATTTTTTTAATCTTTTTTAAATTTTATTAATTTATTTTGATTTATCAGCAATCACTTCCATATGCTTTTGAGTTTAAAATTTTTCTCTCCCTTCCTCCCCACCACCCTCCCCAAGAAGGCGCACAATCTCGTATAGGCTATACATTTACATTCCTACTAAACATATTTTCACATTAGTGAAGTTGTAAGTAAAAATTAAAACCAATAGGAGGAACCATTAAAAGAGGAAACAAAACTCAACAGAAGAGAAAAAAAATGATATCTATTCAGCTTCCATAGTTCTTTCTTTGGATGTGGAAAGCATTTTCCATCACGAGGCTTCTGGGGATGTCTTAGATCCTTGTGTTGCTGATTAGGGTTATTGTGTACAACATTCCCTTGGTTCTGCTCTCTTCACTCAACATCAGACCATACAAGTCTTTCCAGGTTTTTCTGAAGTCAGCCTGTTCATCATTTCTTATAGCACAATAGTATTCCATTACATTCATGTACCACAACTTGCTCAGCCATTCCCCAATTGATGGGCATCCTCTCAATTTCCAATTCTTTGTCACCACAAAAAGAGCTGCTATAAATATTTTTGTACATGTGGTTTCTTTTCCCATTTGTATGATCTCTTTGGGATATAGCCCTAGAAGTGCTATTGCTGGGTCAAAGAGTATGCACATTTTTATAGCCCTTTGGGCATAGTTCCAAATTGTTCTCCAAAATGGTTAGATCATTTCACCAAAAAAGTCTTCTAAATTTAGAAAGAAATAAGACGCTAAGGGGATAGAGGATAGGAAGGGACTTTTAGAGGGGTGTATAGATTGCTGGTACTTAAAGAAAAGCAGATTCAGTTAGAGAATGGGAAGGCAGGTAGAGACTTGTGAAATCCCCATTATTTGAGAACCATTTGCTTTTTGTTACTTGAAGAGTTGATTGCAGTGGTATTTAGATTTATTTCTTTTTATTATTTTTAATTAATTTATTTTGAATTATCAACAATCACTTCCATAAGCTTTTGAGTTTTAATTTCTCTCCCTCCCTTCCCAAATCCCTTCCCAAGACAGTACACAATCTGATATAGGTTATACATATACATTCCTATTAAACATATTTTCACATTAGTGATGTTGTAAGTAAGAATTAGAACCAATAGGAGGAACCACCAGAAAGAGGAAACAAAACACAACAGAAGAAAAAAATAGTCTGCATTCAAACTCCATAGTTCTTTCTTTGGATGTGGATAGCATTTTCCATTTAGATTTATTTACATTGAAAACTTATGATTTTCCTTAATACAGATGTGTCACTGAGACTACTTTTAGACTTATTTTTGATAAGTCATTTTTAGGCTTATAACTGTAACAAAATAGGGGTGGGAAAGAGAAATGAAAGAGGAGGAAGGGTTCTTGTTCAAATGTAAGATTCCTCTCTAGTGTAATTAACTGCACATGTAAGTAGTGAAAGACTAGAATGGGAGCAATAAGAAAAGGACACTGACTCTGGCAGCAAGAAGGACTGGCTCACATCCCATCTCAGCCATTTCCCAACTTCTGTTACTGTGGACAAGTCACTTATCCCTCCAGGACCCATTTCCTTACCTGTAAAATGAGAGTATTAGACTAGATGATCACTGAGGCCCCTTTTAGCTCTAAATCCATGGAATCTGTGTGTGCCATTCCCTAGGCAGGAGATGCTGCCTCAAAAAGTTTGTCTGTACCAGGGAGTGCTGTTGATCCATCTAAAACAACTGGATTAACTTGAAAGTGGGGGGAACTCTTCTCTTGAGGGTGGAAAGAAAGAATAAGTAGATATAGCAGCCATGCTGTGTTGAAATGAAGTTAGATTTATACATGAGAGAATACCACATAACTTTACATCCCACTTTTAGGAGTAGATATGTGAATAGAGAATGAGAGTGATTGAGAATGAATTAGGGATGTAAGAAGAGGAAAGTCTGGAGATACTGAGGATCCTATGCTAGAGAATCATGTTGAGCAGTGCAAGGTCATGGATTGAATTGACCTCATAAAAGTAAGAGGAGGATAGCATGAAGTAGTTGACCATAATGCATAAGATAAGGAGGGAGTCCATTGTAGTAAGGAAAAAGCTAATGAATTTGATAAAATGGGACAAGTTGTATAATTAACATTCTCTGTGAGAATAGTTTTGATAGGCCTTTGGGGTGGAGTAGGAGAAATGGCAGGGAAGTATGTTTTGGGGCAAGACAAGAAATGCCAAATTAAAGGTCAGGGATAAAGATGGAAGGCTTTGGAGTCAAAGAACATGAGGTCAAATCCAAGAGAAGTCACTTATCCTTCCATAGCCTCATGAGGAGGTTGGACTAGTTAATCTCTAGGGAGTCTTGCAGTTCTAAAACTATACCAAGTTAGAAGACTGTGATTTCTGAAAGTCTAGAACACTGGTTTCCCAAGTAGAGATCTAAGGGGTCTATGTATGGCTTGACCCATAGAGTATATTATCAACCAAAGGATGAGAACATTAATTGCATGCTATTTTTACCTACTGTTATCCTCTAACACTCCCCTACCCTACCCTCTGCATGGCCCCAGCCTTCCCCACCCCTGGGATTGGTGCCCCTCCAGGAAATCTTGATGTAACAATTGCCTGGGGACTTGAAGTGCAGGTCTGACAGGAGTCATACCACTACTCAGTAAACTTAAGTGGCTTGGCTCCCTTTTCTCAAGGATCAGATGTTTCATTTTTCATCACATCTGTTTTTTATGTCCATTTTTGTGTAATTTTGTAATGCACATAATTAATGGTACAGTCATATAGATATATAATTTATAAATAAATATATGCATATTAGGGATGTATACTCAAAAAAATAGTTTGCTTTGACTAAACAAAAGAGTTTGGAGACCACAGGATTTAGAGGGTAGTCTAAGCTGAGACAGTGATACTATGGGGGATGACAAAAGGAAGACTATAAGCCATGAAGTCATCAAAGAAGGATCACAGGATCATAGTTTAACAGTCAGAAGGGATCTTCTTGTCTAACTCCCTCTTTTCAGAGATCTGAAACTGAAGCCCAGAGAAACTGGACAACACACTAGTAAAAGCTGTAATTAAAATGGAGGTCTTGTAGCAAATTCAGCACTGCTTCTGTTGTACCATGCTGCCTCTCCAGGTGGAAATGGGTATCTGGAGGTGAGATGGCATGGTAATAAAATGGACTGGAAAGAGAAGGAATCAGTACAGTGTCTTCATTGAGATAGGTTACAATTTGGGGATGAGCTCTAACCTTTTTTCTGTCATGGAACCCTAACCCCCCTTTGGCAGTCTGATGAAACCTATGAGAATAATACTATTAAATAGATAAGATAACATTCAAGGAAAACTTATCATATATTGAATACAGTCTTATCAATATTTTGTAAAAGGTACATAGACTCCAAGCTAAAAATCTCCAAATTAGGGCAAGGAGGTTTAGGGAAGAGGTAAAGAATTTGGTAAATAAAGGAGAGCATACACACAGTGGAGCCAGTGACAGTGATTAAGGGGAAAACAGGACAAGGTAGCATCTGGTGTTGGAGGCCCCATGAACAAGAACTCTGGGCTGAGTGGGCATACCCAGATGATGGTAACATTGACACAGGGCGCACGAGTTATAGATGTTGTCTGTGAATGAGAGCAGGTTAAACAAATAGACTTCATGGAGATGAGATAGGCTGATGAATATAATATGTGTGTGTTCATGTGCACACCCAAGTACAAAGACTACGCAGCTCCAAAGAGATCTCGGCCATTACACATAGATTATCCATGTGATAGTACTTCCATGAGTTTTTTTTCCTTAGCTTAGGTTTTTAAAGTAGTGGTAGTCCATCAGAGAACTAGGATGGAGGAGAGAATATTCTCCATAACCTATAATGTATTATTTTAAGCCTATATTTTTATCAAGTGAGCATTATCATACATCATCCTTAGGAAATTCATCTAGTTTTATATCCTCACTGTGTGTTATATGCAGTATCACTTTCCAGTCTTAAAAAAGAGAAAGCTATAAATAACTGATTCTTCTCATAACTTTATTCCCTTGTAAAAGCAAATTGTATTTCCTTTCTCTTGTTAATTACAGATGCTTTGTGAAGAGATTGTGTATGTACACAATAGTCCAGTGAAAGAAAACTATTTGTAGCCAGCATCTTTGTAGCCTGTTGTCAAAATACTTGGCTGATAGATAAGAAAAGCATTCTCTCCCATCTAATCCATGACCTTCTCCCAACCTATTTTAATTCCTAGACTCTTTTGTACTAGGATAGTTTGCTTTTAAGAATTATCTTACAGAACTATGGTACCTTACTGAGATCATGTATTTTGACCTGGAAGGTACCTCAGAAGTCATCTTGTCCAACGCCTTCATTTTGTAGATGAGGAAATTAGAATGGAGATAGTTAAGGAATTTTTAATTCTCAATTAAAACATTCACCTAAACTAAGTAATCTTGTTGTAACAGCCTCACCTTTCCACCAAAAGCAAGCATTTAGTGATAACAATTCTTTACTCTCTTTCTCTCTCTCTCTCTTTTCAGGGTGCTGATAAAACTGTGAAAGGCCCAGATGGACTAACTGCTTTTGAAGCCACTGACAACCAGGCAATCAAAGCTCTTCTTCAGTGATAGCTGGATGGACTGATAAATATGGAAGAATGCCTCTCCCGTGGCCTCACACTGCTGCCTGTCTGTCTGTCACTCTCTATCTGCCAGCTTCTTCAGCTAAATACTTTAAGAGAGGTGAGGGGAGAGAGAAATTCATAATAAATCAGACTACCAGAAAAACTATTTTTAGAGAGGGTAAATCCATGTGATCAGAACTTTATTGGGATTCCTGATCATGTCACTCTCTCATGTTTCTAATAAAACTCAACTCATGCCCTAAAGGGCAAAAACAAAATATACTGTTTAACATTCAACCTGTGCAGCTCCCTACCTAGTTTTATTAATTAGATTGTGTTGAAAGGTCTGATTATATAAAGGCCTACTTCTGTATACTTTGTAGCCCTAACTGTGGAAGCAGTGATGGCTACTATGTTGTAAACTTAGGGTGCTGAGATAAGCAATTAGCTATAGCCCTCTGCCTTAAGATTGCACTGTAATGGGGATTTCCTGGCCTGGTTAAGAGTGTTGCCTATGGTTGGTGACCAAATCTTTCCTCAGTAACTTTGATTTAAGCAGAAGCTCAATTCAGATAAGGAGGGGCGTACGTACCCTTTACATAGCTGGATGACTGGACTTTGAATTTCTCCTCTCTTTCCATGTGGGTTTCATGTGTCCTCAAGTAAAACTGACCAGTCTTATTTATAAAATCTTTGGGGATCTGAAGGAGAAAAAGCATTCCAATATATTCATTTTCTCCTCTAGTTTGAGAATTTGTATTATGTATGAAACACTTTCAAACTCTTCTAGCAGTGAGTGGGGATTTAAAAGTAGAATCATAGCCATAAGTTTGTTAGTATCATAGAAAAATGAATCAAGTTTCCTAGTAACTAAAGGTTTTCTTCTACTTATTTCTATTTGAAATTTTTCTTTGAAATAAATTTATTTGAAGAATCAAGGAAAATAACTTGAACAGTTTCCTCAGCCCAGCATTTGATGTTGATTCTTATGGGGTGAGATTACTTACTGTACCATGCTAGGATGGGGTTTAATATCTGGGTAAGTTTAATTTGACCTAGTCTCTTCAAACATAATTTGTTACCAACTGTCTCAAAATTTCTGCTTGGACGTATGGCAACCCACCTGGATAATACATTATAACTTCCTGTTTTAAAATTATGTATTACATAGAGTATGATACACTTTAAAAATGATTCTGTACATTTAAAATAAGTATCCAATTACAGTGTTTTTATAACTTGAAAAAATATTGTACACACCACATAGTACTTGTTTCCTGAGCATTATGGCAAAATAAAATATGAATACTTAATTTTAATATCTCGCATTTAAATAATGACAAAAATCAGGAGTATGCACTAAACAGAAACATCCAGATAAGTTTAGTTTACTAATAAATGTTGGCTTTTTTTAACCAAGTTACACAATTTTAAATGTACCTCAGATTTTTTAAAAGGCCTTGCATTCAGATTGTGGAATGGGAACAATTTAAATGAAGATTTTTATACATGGTGCAGTGTCCTTCCAGAGAGTTAAATTATTACTAAGAACAGCAGCCTGGGCAATCCCAAATCATATTAAATAGTTGTTGATTGGTTACATATAGTGGGTTTTTTATTCTTTGCTCTTTAAGTAATTCCTCTCCCACCTCCCACTTCCACAACCAGTTCAACCCCATGATTTCCCTTATTCTGAGAAGCCAATCACTGAGTAATTGTTAAAAATGACAAGTATATTTGGATAATTCTGCTGTCTTAATACAGCATTTTTATATTTAATAAAAACTTATTAATCAGGGCTGGCCTACATTACTGAACTAAAATGAACCTCTGTTAAAATGTAGGGCATCTGTCCATTTTAGTTCCGTTAAAGTAGTGCAGTGTGTGTGGGGTTTGATTTGTTTTGTTGGGTTTTTTTCCCCCCTGTTAGAATAATGCTATTTAAAGGCTTAGAACTTATCCTTTACACAGTTTCTCCCTTACCTTTCAAAGTGTTTCATTGTAGTTGATTATTGCAGAATGTATACTGTACTCTTTCCCAGGCCTTCTGCTTTCCTGAGTCATTGTGGTATATAAAACTAGTTGATGCTTTGTACAAGTTATCCTGTTTCTTGTAATGCAGTAAAGGCAATTTTGCCTTTCCACCTTTCTCTTTACCATCTTGTAAGCAAACCCTATAATTGGGAAGAGCTCCTTTGCTAAGACAACATAGTAACTAATGTAGGATAAACAATACTGACCAAGATGGTTTGGGGTTTCTCTTTTATTTTTTAACTAACTTCATTATTTATAATGTGTCTCTGGACAGTTTTGGCAGAGAAATTGACAACAACTTAACATTAATATTTTTGGGTAAAAAAAGCTAAAACTGTGTTTTTTGGGGTTTGTTTTTTTTTTTTGCACTACATGCGTCAGTGAAAGGTCAAATTAACATTTTTGTCCTCTTGAAGTAAAATTAGCCATCTCAGAAAGATATCTTGCATTTTCTTTTGCTTTGGTTTTCTATTTTCATTTCCTCTTCTGGTCTCAAGTAAATACTTATAGGTGGCTTATCTTTACCTTACACCAGCACATCAGTGAAGTGTCAAATTACAACCACCACACTTAGACAGATTGCTGTGGACTTGGAAATAGACAGTCCCTCTTTTCCTTTACACACCCATATGTTTTTTCTATGCATAGCACGCATTCCTAAATTCTAGTTGTGTACAAAGGACAGGTAGATAAAATTTGTGGAAGCTGCTGACATGTAGGCCACTCATTCCTTATTGTTTTCATCCAAATTATGGTTAAAGATCTATGAATACTTACTGAGTTTTACATCCTCTGCACCCTCTACTTTGTTAAATTCCATTTGAAACTTAAATTGAGCTGCTACCTTCTCCCATGCATTATTGTCCGCATGAGTGTCTATTAGAAGAAGCTGGTGAGAGTGCACTCCCACATAAGCAATTGCAGTGTTTTGCATGCAAAATAAATAAATAAAGCTGTCCTAATTCTATTTTGTAAATGGAGGAACAATCATATCTTTCTAAGCAGTAATGGGAAAAAAAACTAGTGCTTTTGTGCATTTTAATATATCTGAGTTCATTTTTCCACAATGTAATTCTTTTGACACGGTTAGGTTTCTCATATTATTCTAGTTCATGAACATCAGAATGCTAAATAATACTGTGTTTAAGTTTTGTGTTGCAAGAACAAATGGAATAAACTTGAATTGTGCTACAGTTGGAGAAATCTGCAGTTTTATTTTTTGCCCTTGAGTCTGTTTCACCTACCTTTCCCTGACATCTCTGCAAATACAGCAAAACCTTAATTAACTTAAACTTTCATTTAATCAGAATTTTTCAAGCTTATATTGGTGGGAGTCTAGGTTTTTTGTTTTTAAAAGAAAAAAGCATTTTCTAATTAAGTGTAACTTATTCAGTATAGATTTGTCCAGTTCTTCTGCATCAGTACTAGAAAGAACATAGAAAGATTCCATTATGTCCATTATGCTAATACATTTTAGGAAGATTTTTAACAAAAATGAGTTTTGTCTTAACCAGCAGTAGTTAATCCCCAAAGCATTCTAATTACCTGAAATAGTTATGGCGATTACTCTAGTATTTTGATTTATCAGCATCATAAATGTGTATCAAGTCCCCAAATTCTGTTAGGTGCTAAGTCATGGCTTTTGTGATTAAACACTTGAATCAAGAACTGAACAGGGTTTTATGAAAAACACCAAATTTGACATAATCTTACCACTATGTTAGAGAACTTCATATACAATCCAAGCTCATGGAAGGGACCTTAGAAATTATCTTAAGCTGCTATTTAAATATTTTGCTAACTCTATTTCTGCATAATGTTTCCTTTGTAATCCCATGTATTTTATGCATTTGACAACATTGAAAAGGTTCATAGGTTCCTCCAGACTAGTAAAGGAGTCCATGACATAAAGATTTAAGATCTAGGTTTACCCCTTCATTTTACAGAGGACAAAGGGGAAGCCAAGTCTTCTCACTCCAAACCTAGTGTTGTTTTCACAGCACCAAACAAGGTGGTTAACAAGCATTTAATTAAGCACTTACTATGTATGCATCAGGCACTGTGCTGAGAGCTGGTGATAAGAAAGGTAAAAACACAGTCCCTGCCCCAAGGAGCTAACGTTCTTAATAGAGGAGACTGCATACTAACGACTAGGCCCATACAAGATATGTACGGTTATCCCTTCCCCATCATGGGGACTAGGGACACGAATCCCCACGATCTGGAAAATCCTTGTAAAATTTTTGGCTCTCCCTTCATACTAGAGAAGAAGTCTGAATTTTTTTCTTTTTCTTTAATGGGGTGTTTACAATTCCTTATTGTAAAAATTGGGTTAAGTATTTGGTCACAGGCTATATGCAGGTCAGTGTTAAGTAAAAATACTATATGAAAAAGTATGAAATTTTTTAAATGAAACTAATTTGAGGAGAATAATACTGAACACACACTGCATGTGTAACAAGACTTTTTTTTTGGTAGCATGTATAGTGTGCCTTAAAGTCCATATTCCCACCCCCCACCCCTGATCAAGAGGCTGAATGAGACACGTGTTAGGTGACCCGGAGACAACTTCAGTGCTTTCAATGTGAAATTCATGGGGTTTTGGGTGGCCAGGGTCATTGTCCAGAAGCAATAACACCTTAAAGGATAATCCCTTACTGGCAAGGTATTTTCTAACCCGGAGCACAAAACATTGATGGGACCATTTAATTTCTTATGCTGACCTGCAGTATATCAAAATCATGATGGGGAAAGTCACAAAGTGGTGGGGATAACTGTACAGAGTAAATGGGAGAGGAGGCACTACAAATGCAGGAGGCTGAGAGAGGCCTTATGCAGAAGGTAGGATTTGAGCTGTCTTGAAGGAAAAAGGCAGAGGCAAAGAGGGAAAGCACTCCAGGTGTGGGCAGCACAGCAAGTGAAAAACCACGGAACTGGAAGGTGTGACAGGTGAGGAACAGCAAGACCAGTGTCTCTGCGTTGTACAGTATGTTAAGAGACACTGAAAAGGGCTTCAAAAGCCAAACAGGGAGCCACTGGTGTTGAGTAAGGTAGTGCCATGGTCAGACTTGCACTTCAGGCAGATCATTTTGACAGCTAAATGGACGATGGACTGGAGTGGCAGGGAGACCAACCAGAACTCTATCGTGATCATCTAGATGTGAGGACATAGGGGCCTGTATTCTCGTAGCAGCAGTGTCAGAGAAGAAGAGATGTGTATGAGACATTTTTATTAAAACAACATGACAACAGATCAGATATAGTGTGGTGAGTGCAGGTAAGGAGACAAGAATGACCTCTGTGAGCTTGAGTGGCAGAGAGGAAGGTGGTACCTTGACAGTAATAAGAAAGATGGGAAGGGTTTGGAGGGGAAATGATGAATTCTTTTGGACATGGGTTTAGAATGTCTGTGGGACTTTGAGTTCAAGATGTCCAATAGTGGGTAATGAGAAACTAGAGATCTGGGCTGGATAAGTAGATCTAAGAATTCTGCGTAGAGATGCTTATTGAATCCGTATTAGCTGGTAAGATCAAGAGAAATAGTAAATAGGAAGAATGGAGGGACCAAGGACAAGCCCTTGAGAAATAACCGTGGTTAGTGGGTATTCCCCCCAAGGGGAATAATGAAATAATGAAACAGTAGTTAAAACAGGTGGAGGGGGAGCTAGGAAAGAGCATGATCACCAAAAAAAGCTAGAGAGGAGAACATGTCAGAGGATGAAGATTTAGAAAAGGCCGTTCCCTCAGTGAAATGGATTACTGAAGAACTGAGGGTCCTTCAGCAGAAACAAAAGTGTAACAGAACTGAGTTTTTTGGTGTTTTGGGCGAGAATTAAACAACGTTAAGTGGAGAGTTAACTTTTTTTTAATGTATGAACCTAATAAAGTTCTTTTTCTGGAAGCTGGGATCTATAAAGAAACTATGAAGCCATACCTAAAAATCATTTGTGATTTTTTTAATAGATCTGAAAATTCCCAGATCTAAGCAAGTTTAAAGTAATTTTGAAAATAAAATTTAACATTCTATCAAAACTCAGTAAAAATTTTTTTATATCATCTTCACCTGTAAACTTTGAAATTATATCCAAAGTATAAGCAAAGCAGACATCTATGCTGGATATAACTCATAACTATTGTGTCATTTCAGTCATGTCTGACTTTTCGTGACCCCATTTTGGGTTTTCTTGACAAAGATACTGGAGTGGTTTGCCATTTCCTTCACTAGCTCCTTTCATAGATGAGGAAACAGAGACAAACAGGGGTAAGTGACTTGTCACTTAAGGGTCACAAGCTAATGATGTCTGAAGCTGGATTTGAACTCATGAAGATGGATCTTCCTGACTCCAGGCTTGACACTCTATTGGCTATACTACCTACGTGCCCTTATAATTGTTATGAGTGCTATTTACAGCTTTCTATTACCTGTTGTTTGTTCTACCCTTTTGCTTAGACTTAAAGTTGAATTAATGGTATGTTTGAATTTTGTGATTATGAAAAACATCTTATTTCCCTACCCAATTTTTCACTAATTTGAAAAATGCCAGAAAATCATTAAGTTTTTATAAAATAAATTCCTCACAGGAATTTAGTAAAGCCAGAAGAGTGATGAAAATGATACAGTTTCTAAGCTGGGAGTCATTAACTGAAGTAAATGAAAAACCAAGTGCCAGGAGTATAAATAATGTTGCTTTCTGTCTACTTATCAGAACTACTCACATCTGAACAGTGTTTTGTTCCATAGAGCACTTATAACAGTTCTGTTAGGTACATAGCATACTTTGCAGATAAAGATACCAACCTTTAGACAAGTCCTAGTTTGTCTCTGGTCACACAGTAAGTGACTGAGTCAGGACTCGGGTCTTCTCGTTACACATCCAAATTGGCACTTCTTCCATGACAGCTCCTGTCACTCAGCACTGTAGGTTTAAACAAAACTGAGTATAAGAAAGCAGTTTTTAATGCCCTATTAAATCTATTAAAATAAGATTTTGCCTGTTCACTGCAGACAAATGCCAGTCCATCACTCAAGCACTGGATTGAGCCCTAGCAGAGCCCCCAACTAGAAGATGGCAGAAGCAGAAAGAGGTGAAATTTAAACCAGTATATTTTGTTACCTAGTAGTTGTTCAGTTAAACATCTATGTCAAACATTGGTAGGCGACTTAAGGCACTGAAAAACCACTAGAGGAAGAGTAGCTTTGAATGGTTCATTGGGTCTTAAGGACTGATGCTATCATTAAATAGATTTGTCTTTGTGTTTGAATCTTAGCAAAGCCTAGAGTTCTACAGCTGTTCTTAAAAAAAAAAAACTGGACCCAGCACATTCTGTCGAATCTTTAAAGTTGAGCTGATAACATCCATCATTCACCGAGTATGATCATCAAAGTGCTCTTACAATACTGAGAAAAGGACAGGCTTACACTTACTATACTTACACAATCTGAAGTACTTCTCATCAAAGGTTTAATGCAACAAGGTTCAAAGCAATTATTTAGTTTGAAAAAATATTTTTAGAAGAAAAATTCTATAAAAGGAAGTTGTGTGTGTGTGTGTGTGTGTGTGTGTGTAAACACCTCTGTAATGCTGGACTTGAAAACTTACACATATAAAGGTGACAAATACCACACGCAAAGGTCCTGTGCCTAGCACACAGATGTGTTTTCCCAGAAAAAGGTGAAGTTAATGTTTTTAAATGCCCCATAAAATTTAGAATGTTTTCAAATGACCTGGAGAATGATACCGTCAAGACTCGAGGTGTGTTATCACACATCCAACATCAACTCTACTAGTGCCAGTAATATCACCCAGTATTTGTCAGCAGCCAGTGGTCCACAGCTATTTAATGTGCTATTTCCAAAGTTGTCTGATCGTGAGTCATAAAAAAGGCAACACTGGTGGGAACACAGTTCTTTCAGGGTCCACTTGCTCATCATGCTTCCTAAGTAAAGCAAAAGAAATGGCAAGATCTTTGTTGCTTGCATATAGGCATTCAATAATGACCTTTCAGTCTTATAAATAAAAAGAGAGGAGATCTAAGGAATGCTGCAGTGGAAGCTGTCTGGGAAAGAATGAATGAGTAGTGTTTTGGGTTTTTTGTTTGGTTTTTTATGTATATATCCCATGAGATCTGTAATGATTACAGATAGATAGAATCATAGATTTCGAGCAGGAAGGGACCCAATTTTACAAATAAGGATACTGAGGCCCAGAGAAATTAAGCAACTTGCCCGTGGTTTTATAAGTAGTTTGGTGGCAGAGGCAGATCTGTACCCATGTCCTCAGATTCTAAATCTAGCATTCTTCCACTACAATCATGGAGGTCAGTTTCCAGAATCACAGAAAGTTAGACCAAGAAGGGACTTTAGGGATCATCTGGTCCAATTCAATCAGCATTAGGGGTTGACTCTGCACAAGGCACTGAACTACACACTGTCACACAAAATAATCCCTAGGGACTCACATCTTAGTGGGATGGGGAGTGTGATGTGCACAAATAGCAACAAATACAAAGACATTTAGACAGACAGACAGACAGGACAGACCTAGGTGGTCTTACTCTTAAATATAGGCCTTTCCCCATTATACTTTGAGCTTCCATATTTAGGTGGTAGAATTAGGTACAGTGACTTGTAGAGTGAATGATTACATCATTAACCCAGTACGTAGCTCTGTGCCCAGGACAAAGTGAGTGCTTAATAAATGCATACATTTTAAAACTGGTTATATCCTAATGAACACTTTCAAGGAAATTTCAATGAATCTGATCAATCCAGTTCTTATCCCTGCCCAAATATAGGAGAATGGACTAGATCACTGGTGTCAAACAACTAGAAAAGGGGCTGCTGCTAAACCATATATATGAGGCCCTTTGGGCCTCATATGGACATAGAAAGCCACATATTATCATTATATATGTTCTGGGTAACCTATATTAAATTGCTTGCCTTTTTAACAATGGGACAAATGAGAGAGAGGAAGAGAATTTGGAGTTCAAACTTTTAAAAACCTAATATTAAAAATTGTATTTACATGTAATTGGGGTGGGAATAAAATAGCCAAAAAAAATTTTTTAAATTAAATTAGTCTATTTATTGATTATTCTATAGTAAGTACTCTATTGTATTTTTATTTATTTTTGTTCAATATTTCCCAATTCTAATCCCAGGCTCTTATACTAGCCCTCATATGTATCCCATCTGCCCCTTAGAACTGGCAAAAAAGCAAACATTTGTACCAATGAAGTATTCTCCCGCAAGAGTACATCTCCATTCTCACTTAAGTGACACAGAATGTCATCACCTCACCCTCAGAAAAGAGATGTAGCATTCCGTGCTCTGCTGAAATGTGAGAACTTACAAGGAGGAAAGACCTATATAATTTAGGACATGGAATTTCAGACAGGTCATCAGGGAACTTAGAGGTTATCTAGTTCAACCCTTTCATTTTATAGATGAAAATAAGGGCCCAAGAAGTTAAGTGACTTGCCCAAGGTCACACAGGAAAGTAACAGATCCTGGATTAAACCCAGGGCCTCTGGCTCCCAATCCACTGCATTTTCCCAGAAGCTATGCTGAATTAGTTTACAGCTGAAAAGTCCCAACTAAAAGCCCACCTTCTATAGAAAGCTTACTTGGTTGTTTAGTCATTTTTCAGTCGTGTGACTCTTCATGACCCACTTTGGAGTTTTCTTGGCTAAGATACTGGAGCTGTTTGCCATTCCCTTCTCCAGCTCCTTTTACAGATGAGGAAACTGAGGCAAACAGGGTTAAGTGACTTGCCCAGGGTCACACAGCTAATGAGTGGCCAAGACCAGATTTAAACTCAGGCTTTCCTGACTTCAGGCTCAGTGCTCTATCCACTGTGCCACCTAGCTGCCCCTTTCTTAATCTTCCCCCCTCTACTTAATTCTAGTACCTTCTCTCTGTTGATTAGTTCCAACTTATCCCGTATATATCTTCTCTGTACATAACTGTTTGAATGTTGCTCCCCCCATTAAATAGTAAATTTCTTAGGAATAGGGCCTGTCCTTTGCCTTTCCTTTTATCCCCGGCACTTAGCACAATCCTTAGTACACAGTAGGCACTTATCAATGCTTGTCGACTGACTGACTCCATCTTTTACCAGATTAACTCCATGACAAAAGTACTGTGGGTTCAAAACAGTTGCTCCTATTTAAAGAATGTTATGACATTTGCTCTCAAATGTCAAAGTGCTTCCCACTCACATACTCTCCCCATCCCACCAAGACTAGTTATTCCCTTCTAATTAGTGACAGAATAGTTTATAGGTCATAAGACTCATTCGGTAATTCACTCTAAAGCATTTCATGAGTGTACACTGTGTGCAGAGCACTGTGCTAGGTACAAGAGGTCCAAAGTTGAAATATGATGCAGTGCCAATGAAGTCATCAGCCACTGGAATGGTATAAACCAGAGGTGGGGAATCTGCGGCTTCAAAGCCCCACGTGGCCCTCTAAGCCCTTTGGATCCAAACTTCACAAAACAAATCCCCTTAATAAAAGGATTTGTTCTATAAAACTTGGACTCAGTCAAAAGGCTGCACCCAAGGACCTAGAAGGCCTCATGTTGCCTTAAGGCCACAGATTCCCCACCCCTGAAATAATAACAACAACAAAATTACTTGGCTGACTTTTTAACCATTTTTCAGCTTTAAAGTTTATGAATGGAGGCACGGTTGTGGTACTGGAACTGAGTCCAGAATCAGTGTTTAATGGACCCTCCAACTGCTGACCCCCCCAGCGAGTGACCTCACCAGCAGGGAATAAACAGTAAGAGAGCTTTGGAAGACATTTCTCCTCCCCAGAGTCCAATATTTATATCAAGTATTTATATCAAATGAGATAATATTTATAAAGTCTTTAGCACACAGTGCCTGGCTTATAGTAGGTGCTTAGTAAATGCATGCTGCCTTCCCCCTTCTTCTATCAACAATAATGATAAACCAAGATAATGATCCCATAATAATGATCCTGCTCAGGGCAGCTACGTGGTGCAGTGGATAGAGCACCAGCCCTGGAGTCAAGAGAACCTGAGTTCAAATACGGCCTCAGACACATAATACTAGCTGTGTGACCCTGGGCAAGTCACTTAACCCCAACTGCCTCACCAAAAGAAAAAATAATAATGATGATGATACCACTATTGTGTATCTTTAGGTGAGCCAATGCGCCACTCTGAGACTCTGTTTCCTTATCTGCAAAATGAGAGGATCTCTTAAATCCTAAAATCCTATGAATCCTGATATTTAGCTTCCAACTGTCTGTTTTCAGAACATGTGTCAAGTATTATGGTCAGCTCTGGGCACCATATTAAGGGAGAACGTTAACAATGTAGAGTGACCAGGATGGTGAGGAGTATGGATACCAGACTCCATCAAGGCTGGATGAAGGAACAGCAGCTGTTTAGTCCAGGGAAGACATGGGAATGGTCTGCAAGCATTGGAAGGGTTGTCCCACGGAAAGACTTGCTCTGCTTAGCCCTGAAGTACAACGGGTGAAAGTTGTGGAAAGAAAAACTTAGCTTTAATGGAAGAAAAACTGTATCCCAATTAGATCTATCCAATAGGGGTAGAAGCTGCATTCAGAAGCAGTAAGTTCTTCATCCCTGGACGTCTTCAAGCAGAAGCTGGATAAGCCTTTGTCACAGAGAGATGAATGGATGAATATGAATGAATGAATGAGTATTAAGTGCTTGCTATTCACCAAGCATTGTGTCCAAGTACAGGTTGGACTAGGTGACTTCTGAGGCCCCTTCCAACAAGAGAGGCTGTGAGATAGATGCCCATGAGGCACCTAAGTGGCACAAGTCAAGTCAGCAGGTATTTTATCAAGCACCTTTTCTTCTGTGCCAAGAACTATGCCAAGTGCTGGGGGTGAAAAGGAAGGCAAAAACAGTCCCTGCCTTCATCTAATGACAGAGAAAACATGGGACCAACTATGAACAAACAACACACACAGGTAGATTGAAGGTGATCTCAGAGGGAAGCCCCTGGCATTAAGGGGGCCCGGGAAAGGCCTCTTGCAGGAACTGGTTTCCTCTCTTTGCTCCCTCTAGTGTCATTTCTACTTCTTCTATAAGCATAAACCTACTAGGGAATATAGGATTAGGATGAGGCAGCGAGGCAGAAACAGAGCACAGAGGACTGAACTAGGAGAAAAGAAGACCTCAATTCAAATACTGACGCAGATACTTACTTGCTAGGTGACCCTGGACAAGTTATTTTACCTCTCTCGGTCACAATTTCCTCAATTGCAAAATGGAAAGAATAATAGCATCTACCTCATAGCATTGTTTTAAGGATCAACAAATGTGTGTGTGTATATATATTTGTGTATGTGTGTATGTATATATACACACACATGCATATAATATATACATACATACATATATGTGTGTGTGTGTGTGTGTGTGTGTGTGTATAAAATCTATCACAGGCATATAGTATGTTGTTTTCTTTGTCCTTTGTTCTCTACGAAGACCATAACATCAAGGAGGTGATGCCATGACAGGCAAGTGAATTGGATGTGGAAGGAGGGCTGCTCAAAGTCACCAACCTCACTTTCTCCTCTGGAGCCATCTGAGTCCAGTAGCAAGACATAGATCAGGACAATATGTATATATCAAGTGTATGATATACAATATTATAATATATGTAGGTAGAATATATATAATAGTATGTGTGTGATATATACAATATTATATGTATAAGATACATCACAATATTGTGTGTGTATATGTATATATATATGATCTTATATATAACATTATATATTTATAATATATACAAATTATTCTACAAACCTTAAAATGTACTGTGTTAGTTTTAATCAATATAAGCAACTAAAAATGCAACCATGCGGAACAGGTGACAGAGTTCCATATTGCCAGCTGGCAGGTACCAAAGAAAGAGCTCTTCCTCTGTTTGAACAATGAAGTCAAAGTGATGAATCTATGACTGGAGGGGACCTGGGGTGAAGCCTGCCTCCTGACTGTCATTAGAAGGGCGGTGAAAGGGAGGTGCAGAATGAGGCATTGATTATAAGAGATGGCTAGAGGGTTCATGGATTTTCCTTAACTACTTTTTTGCTGCAAGGGGGAGGCAAGGGCTGAGGAATAATCAGGAAATGAAAATGCTATAAAAAATTAATAAATATTTTTAAAATATATCTGAACCAAAGGGAGGATATGTGTGTATATACACACGTTTCGATATAGATATATACATATACATGTGTATGTGTATGTATATATATGTTTGTGAATGTGTATGTGTGTATGTATGTATACATATATGTGTGTATGCTTGTATATGTATATACATGTGTGTTTTATATAATGAAAAGAAGATTTCCCATTAAGAGGAGGGCCTTGTTTCACAAATTTGAAAAGGGTGGTACTATCAGGAGGTAGCTATCTGGTGTAGTTGATAAGAGTGTTGGACTTTTTAATCAGAAAAACCTGAGTTTGAATAGTTATATACTAACTGTGTGATCCTGAAAAAGTCACTTCACTTCTCTTGGCCTCAGTTTCCTCATCTGTAAAATGGGTATAATAATAGTACCTACCTCTCAGGGTTGTTATGAGGATTAAATGAGATGACATGTATAAAGCACTTTGCAGAACTTAAAATGTTATATGAATGTTAGTTATTATTACTTACAAATAATTCTTTTTGTCAGTCAGTTAATAAACATTTATTAAGTTCCTACTTTGTGTAGGGCATTATCCTAAGCACTGGAAATACCAAAAAAAGGTAAAAGAAATCCCTGCTCTTGAGGAGCTCATAAACCTAATGAGGGAGACAACATGCAAATAATTATGTACAAACCAACTGTATACAGAATAAATTGAAAATGATAAACAGAAGGAAGGCACTAGAATTTAAAAAAAAAATTTTTGGAGGCAATCAGGGTTAAGTGACTTGCCCAGGGTCACACAGCTAATAAGAGTCTGAGGTAGTATTTGAACTCAGATCCTCCTGACTCCAGGACTGGTAACTTGATCCACTGTGCCACCTAGCCAGCCCTGGAAAGCATGACAATTAAGAGAGATTAGGAAAGGCTTTACCCGTAGAAGGTCCAGAAGGATTTATCTTGGGATTTTGAGGAAAGCCTATGAAGCACAGAGATGAGGAGGGGGAGAATTCCAGGCATGGGAAACAGCGAGAATAACTGGAGTAATCAGATGGAGTATATTGTTTGAAGAACAGCAAGGAGGAAACAGAGGGGGAGGGGAGAGACCAAAGGGGTTAGAATACTGTAGAGGTGGAGGTAGGCCAGGTTATGAAGGGGATTTTATGTGTGATTCTGGAGGGGATAGGGAGCCATTGGAGTGGATGGAGCAGGGGAGTAACATAGTCAGACCTGCATGGCTGAGTGGAGGATGGACTGTATTGGGAAGAGGCTTGTGGCAGACAGACCAACCAGCAGGCCATTGCTTTAGTCCAGACAGGAAGTAATGAGGACCTGCCCCAAGGTGTTACCAAGGTCAAATCAACAGGCCTTGGCAACAGATTGGCTTTGGAAGGTGAGGGAGTGAGGAGTCAAGGATTATTCCTGGGTTTGGAGCCTGGGTGACAGGCAGTGGTGCCCTCCTGGAGAAGTTCCGTTTTGGACGATTCTTGCTGGTTAAACTTTAAGGGGTGAAAAGATTACGTATGAGAATACCCTCCAGGCCTAGAGTGTTTACATTTGACAGCGAATTTTATCTCTACTCTCCTGGGAAGTCTTTGTCTCTTTGGTATTTCGTACTTTTTCTAAAAGAGTCAACTATGTATCATTAGCTTCGCTGGACTCCATACAGTTGCTTTCCCTTATCTCAGCTATTTACTCAGTTACAGATAGTCTTGCGCTTGCTGATACATTTTCAGGAAGGAGTAGTGCCCAAAAATGTTTTGTTCTATTTTCCTCTCCACAGCTGGATCATCTTTGCCCAGAAATAGTAGCTATCCTCACCACCCCACCCCTTCTCAGCTTTGAAGCCATTGCCTTTGTTTATGGTGGGGAAATGTACAACACGAAGTCCATTGACCAGTTATGTCAAAGAGAAAGCAAAAAAAAAAAAAAGATTGAAATATGGAAATAGGAACCGCATGAGCTTTAACTAAAGCTACCACACCCTCAGCACAAATCTTTTTTGGGGGGAGGGAGGGGGGCATGCCTATGTACTTCTTGCCTATGTACTTCAGAAGCCTAGCCATGAATTTGTCACAGCCCTTGCATGCCTGTCTCCATGATTTCCCAAGGTTATTCATAAACTCCTGGGTTAGCACAATGCCCGGCCCATAGCAGGCACTTGATAAATGCTCGTTGATCCAGTGGAACCATATCCCAGAAGACTTTAAGTACATTCTGACACTATCACTAAGTTCCTTGCTACATTCTGGAGCATGACTGTGTGGTGGAGGTTGAATATGCCCCTGTTGTTTTCCCCCATTAGAATGTAAGTTTCTCTGTGAATAACAATCATTTAGGAAAACAATTTGGAATTTTGCTAACAAAATTACTAAAATGTGCACACCTTTTAGCTGACAGATTCTGCAACTAGGTGTACACCCCATAAAAGTCATTGATAAGAAGAAAGTCCCCATGTATGCCAAAATATTTATAGCAGTATTTTTTGTGATAGCAAAGTACTAGACATATGTAAACATCCATTGATAGGGACTGAACAAATTGTGGAACATACATGAATTGGAATGTTATTGTGACAAATATGATGAATACAGAGAAGCAGGGAAAGATCTACATGAACTGAAACAGAGTGAAACATGCAGAGCCAGGAAAACAATATGTACAACAACTACAATAATAGAACAAAAAGAAATCAAAAGTGAGTGTTACAAAATTACAAAGAACAGGCATGTTTGAAAAGAAGCGATATAAGAAAACACTCCCACGCTACCTCTTTGCAGAGGTGGGAGATTTATGAATGTGGTACATTACATACATTTTCAGATCTTATTGTTGTACTGATCAGTTATCCTAATTTTCCCCCTCTTCCTTTTTCTTTTTCTTTTTTGTCTTTTAAAATATTATGTATCACACTCAGTGGCTCTCATGGAAGGGAGGACATAAAAAAATAAATAACAAATGAAAACCTTTTTTAAAAAACAGAGAATTGGTTGAAGCCAGAGGTCAAATGTTTGACATGTACTTACCAGGAGTAGCAGAATTGATTTGATTACTGGTTAACTATACTCAGAACTAAAAATGGAAAATGATATGGAGAAGAAGGGGAGGTTACATGCATGATTGTGTGGTACAAAGATGGCTGGGAAGTGGTGGGCTTGAGATCCAGCTACAAATCAGAGCCTAAACGCGCAGAATGGCACCTTCAATTCTAGACAGAGGTGGACAATAGAGGGCAGTCAGCATGGCACTGAGATAGGTTGGAAGAGAAGCTGTGGCTAAATGGAAGGATGATTCATAGGCTCTATATGGGGGGCATGGAACAAAGGAGTCCTCGTAGTTGGTTTCATTTTGCATCCAAGGCAATGACATATCATTCCATTGGACATTGGATCATTGGACACTGTACAAAATGAGCATAAACAAATCAACCACAGTGAAGATAATTGCAGAATATGTACTGACATCTGTTGCAGAGGTTAAGATATAAAAAAATTCTTTGAAAACCTTGACAAGGTTCTCCAAATAAAGTTTGCTCATATTTTGATTCCTAGTGACTTTGGTGCAAAAGGGGGTCCAGGGTAAAAATTACATTGGAAAATACTATTCCAGTTTAAGAAATGAAAGAGGCCAACGGTTTATTTATAGTTGACTCAGAAACCTTATACCTGTATATCATGAGTACTTTCTCCAAAAAAAGAATTGGGTTCATTATAAAACAGCAAAAAGTAAATGGCATATCAAGAAGTGAAAATGATTATATCTTGAGAGAAAATAATTAATCAATCAATGGATCAATATTTATTAAACACTTCTGTCTGCCAGGCACTGTATAAAGTGTTAGGGACACAGAAAGAGGTAAAAAACAGTCCCTTCCCTCAAGGAGTTCACAATCTAATTAAAGATGCAGCAGTCATTTCAGAATCATCCATTAATGGACAAGCAGCTGGCCTGCCTAGCTGTCTGTCTTGGCTAGAGCAAAGACTGAGGGCATGTAATACCAAATGAAAAGAAAAGATTAAGAGGAGAGAGCAATACTTCATGTGATTACAATAGTAGTAACCAGACATACTTAAACTAGTTATTAATGCAACATAGTACCTTGGATAGGGGGCCAACCTCCAAATCAGTACAACCATCTCTGACACATACTGGTTGTAAAACTCTGGAAATGTACTTAACTTGTCTCTAGGCAACTCTCTAATTGAACTGGAATTGCCATTTGCATTGGTCAGGAGAGCTTCCTTACCCAAAGCTCCCTATAATGATGAAATCACAAGTCCAGGGGAAAAAAATGAAAAAAAAATGCAAAACAGTTCCAAAAAGGAGAAGAATAAAAAGGCCCCCAAACAGCCTCACCCATCAAACATATAATCTCTTTGTCAAGCTGAGAGATGAAGCAGTCAAGGTCAACAGTGGTTTAGAGTACAAGCTCATTTGCAAAATATTACAGAGAAGGAAGATGGAAAATTCTGATCAGTATCATTTCACCAAAAATGTGTAAGTCAGTTTCGAGAAAATCAACAATGACTCATAAGATTCGATTCACAAACACGTGAGCATTTACTATGTGCCAAGGATACAAAAATTCCAAATAACTCTCTCAAGCTTTCAAGAAATTCACCACCTCAGCAGAGGATAAGCCATTTACACAAGTAAGAATGATAGAAGGTTGAATGTAAGAAAGCTGGTTTCTTATGACCGAGCTTTTTTCTTCCTGGTGCCTCAGTAATTGAGGCCTTGTCATGTTCCCCCCTGCCTAAGTCTCTATACTGCTACCTTGACCAATACCCCAGAGCACTGAATCATCAGTCCTCTGGGCCTCTGGCACTGGGGTTCTCCTTTGCCCTTGACAACCCAGCTATCCTCTAGGAGCCCTCCCTGATGCTAAGTGCCTATTAACTAGTCAGAACCCTTGATGCTATACCCCTGCCCTCCTACTAGGACATCCACAAATTGCCCCCTGCCAGAACACTCTCCTGCTGACCTCTCAGATCACTTGCCCTGTTCCAGTAATTCTTCCAAGTCTGTGATCTGGCCATTCTACTGCCACCTGAGCCTCAGCCTGACATCATGATGTCTTCTCAGACCACTTGAGTATACATAGATCCATCTTCCTTCTTCAAACTCCTATTGCAGTTATAATGAGCATGATGGAGTTGAATCCTGAATTACCCATTCTATGTTAGCTCTGTCTCCCACTCTATTATAAAAACAAGAAAATTTAACACTCCTTTCTCCTACCTCATAGCAACTAGCACAGGAGTGGGCCATAGAAGATGATAAGTAAGCTCTTGCTGAATGGCTGATTGATTGGCCTAATAAGCCCAGTTTCTGGGCATAACTACCTTTAGTCTACTCTGGACAAAGAGACAGCCATCCTATTTTTAAAGATCAGAGAGATGTATCTAAATACCACATCATTTCCCTTACTAATAAGCCAGCAGAGCAGCATCAATTCTCACCCCAACCCTAGGAAACCTTATTAGTCACCTTTGTCCATTCTGACAGGGGAGATCCTTCCCTTTGAGCCCTCTGGCTTCCTGTTTATTAATACATGACAGCGCTGGTTTTTCTACCCCTATTGTTAACCGTGTTTTCAGAACTCTTTGAAAGTATAAATAAATGATGGCTGTCTCATCTCTTTTCTCCCACATTTTGTCAGGGCCCAGAATCCTGACAGCTTACAGATGCATGCTTTACTATTGCAAATGCTAGGTGGGGGAGCTCCAATCATCTTCTGTTCACTGAGGTGCTTGATAATTCAAAGTGCTAACTCCTTCCAGCGGTGTCAAAGAGTTTAATCTAATTTGCTCCTGTGGAGCTGCAGGTAGGTGTGCTGTGCTGTATACTTTTAATATAGCTCCCACTATTGTGAGGTAGGTTTCCTCTGCTCAGTAGGCCAGACTAATTTCCTTGCATCACTCTCATTTCTCTTCCCAGTTTTTCCTCTACTTCTCTTACTTGCTTCTCAAAATCCCTTTTGAGCTCTTCCAAGGCCTGGGACTGATTCGTATTTTTCTTGGAGGCTTTGGAAGTAGGAGCTTTGACTTTGTTGTCTTCTTCTAGTTGTATATTTTGATCTTCTTTGTCACCAAAGTAAGATAATATAGGCTGACTCTTTTTGCGCTGCTTGCTCATGATCCCGGCCAATTACTTGAGTTTTAAACTCTTTGTTAAGGTAAGAGTCTGCTTCCAATGTGGAGAATATACTGTCTCAAGCTTCAGAGGTTTATACAGCTGTTTTCAGAGATACTTGTAGGGACCTGTACATTTTCAGTTCTTACAAGGTGGTATGGTAAGGGGCGAGGTGTTTACTCCTTTCCTGGCTTGTGACCACAAGTATTCCTTTCTGTCCTGTAACTGTGAGGAGGGGTTCTTCTGCACAGCTACTACAAGCTCTACCACGCCAGCGCTCCTCCTCACCCCAGGGGCTGCCACCCAGAACTGTGACCCAGATCCAAGCACTGGCAAAGCAAGAGATTCCTGCCTCAGCACTGGCAAAGAGTTCCCTGCAGTCCCTCTCTGATCAGCCACTGGATTCCCCCTCAGTCTATGGGCCGGAAGCTCAGGAGATAGAGGCCCCACCAGGGCTGCGCTCTCAGGGAACTGGATCTGAGACCCCGCCTTCCTCTCTCAGCACCGACAGAAACAGACTTTTCCCACTGACCTTCTAAGTTGTCTTTGGCATTGGTGGATTGAGGAGTCTGGAAACCACCAAAGCTGCCCGTGATTCAGTCCTCTGAGGCCTGCTCCAGGTTTGCTGCGGCCTGCGCGCCCAGCCCGGCATGATACACCTTTCTGATCAATCATCCAGGTTGTCTTGGACTGGAAATTTGTTTCACTCTGTCTTTTTGTGGGTTCTGCTGCTTTAGAATTTGTTTAGAGCCATTTTTTATAGGTATTTGGAGGGGTTTGGGGGAAAGCTCAAGCAAGTCACTGCTTTCACGCCGCCATCTTGGCTTTGCCCAGGCCAGACTAATTTCCAGGAAGCCAAGTTTCTGTAAGGTTTAGGGAAAAGAAGCAGGATTTTAAGGATGGGGGGACATGTCTATAATAATAATAAATAACATTCACATATCACTTGAGGTTTGCTTTAAATCTATTATCTCATTGAATCTGTACAATAACTGGTAAGGAAAGTATAATCAGTCAGTTTCTCAACAATAATGTATTAAATGCTTTACTATGTGCCAAACATCTGTGATAAGTGCTGGAAACACAAAGAAAGGTAAGAATACAGTCCTTGCCTTCAAGGAATATTTTCCATCAGTAGCTCTGCTTAGCTTCCATAGCTCTGGTGCTCCCCTCCATTTTCAGCTTCTCTTTGAGTGTTGCCTTCCCCCATTAGATTGTAAGCTCCTTGAGGGCAGGGACTGTCTCTTTTTCTTATTTACATCTCCTGAGCTCAGCACATAGTAGGGACTTAATAAATGTTTACTGAATTGAAAGGAAGGAACTTCCGTTCTAAGGGGTGATACAGTATATAAACAACTATGTACATATAATAAATATAGAGTGCAAATGGGAGGTAACTGTACTAGGGGAAGGAAGACCCAAGAAAGGCCTTGTGCAGAAAGTGGGATTTGAGCCGAGTCATTAAGGAAGCTTAGAGGTGGAGATGAGGAGATTCCAGGCATGGGGACAGCAAGTGAAAAAAGCACAGAGTAGGGGAATAGGATGTCCTGTGCAAGGAACAGAAAGGAGGCCAGTGTTATGGGATGGTAGAGTATGTGAAGATAAGAAACTAGAAAGGCAGGAAGGGTCCAGGTTGTGAGATTCTTCAAAAGCCAGAGGATTTCTGCATTTGCTTGGGGAAGTGATATGGAGCCATTGTTATCTCCATTTGACAGAAGAGGAAACCCAGGCTGAGAAAGGTTAAGCCATCTGCCTAGGGTCACACAATTAGTACTGCCTGAGGTAGGATTTGAATTCAGATCTTTCCGACAAATTCATCTTGCTGTCTCCATTGAATCATGGAGCAGCTAAATCCTAGCTACTTCCCTTGGAGGATCTGGATTAGGAAAGAAGCCAGTGGATAGTTGCGGCTGTCTTTGCCCCTCCATTATTATCTAAAGCATCATCTGCATTGTCAAACTTTCAGGGTGAATAGCTACACCTTGGACATTGACAAATGCTGCATATTCAGCCTGATTTATTTCTTTATTGATTAACTTAAGAAGGTGATGGAGAAAATGTCAATGAGACACATTAAACTTAAAAAGTCTGTCCTGTGTACTTTTTTTTTTTGAGAGCTGGTTGTTAAGCATTTACCAGCATACCCTTGGTCAGACCTAAGTGAGCCTCAGACTCAGATCTTCTTATTCCTGATTCAATACTCTCCCACTGCACTGTGCTACTTCTTCCAACAATGCTTGGGGCCGAGGGCGTGGGGGTGTGGGCAGCAGTGGCTTCTCATAGTGAGATTTTGGCCAGATATGTGAAGGTCTAGAACCCAAAGCTTCAGGAAGGATGTGAGCTATGCAGGTCCTTTCTTCTAACACTTTGACACTGTGGTCAGACAGAAATGTTGTGATCCAGCTACCTGTGATAGGTATGAGGAGGGGAGAGGTTGGGATTGGAGTCACTGACTTGAAAGACAAGGAGATATCAAAATAAATGAGTAGGACAGAGAAGCTTAGGGGGTAAATGGTAGAGATGGGGGAGGGAGGGGGAGGAATAAGTGATTAAGAATGAGCTCCATCTCCTTACTTTTCCTGTTTCTTCTACCCATGAAGCAGCATGGTATGCCAGACCCATTATTCCTTCGCCTCCAGGAGTCAAGGAATCTCCGCCAGTTACTGCAGGGAGCTCTACCTTGCTGGCCTCTTGTGGCTGCTATCCATTATAGCACAACTGGCCAATGCTGGGAGCAGCTCCACTGGACAGTTGGTGATTGGGTGGTTTTCTCTCTGGTTCCAACTTCTGGATTACACAACTAGGTGGTTCAGTGGTTATAGCACTAGACTTGGAGTCAGGAAGACCCAAGTACAAATACTGCCTTAGACACTTACTGGCTGTGTGACCCTGAGCAAGTCCCTTTACCTCTTCAGTGCCCCCAAGGCAAGTCTCTGAGACTAAATTTCAGGACAGTTGCTCAGCTGCATTCGTTGAGTCAAATCAAAAAGCAGTGAACTTCTTCACCAGGAGTTCCCTACGCCAATAAAATCACAGGCCCGCCCAGTAACTCTTCAATGACTATATAGGCCATTCTCATAAGGATTTTCTAGAGATAAGTAAGTAGGCGCATTGATAATTCCCAGTCTTTTCTTGGTCACCCTCTTTGGTGATATTTTCCATTTTTCAAAAATTTCTCCTTTTTGAGATACATGTCATGGTGCTTGAAACTATTCCACTAGAGACACATTCCTTGGAATTTTGAAGGCTTTTCAAAAGTTTCTAAGGGATAACAGTTAACAACTAAACAGCGATTAATTTATCCAACTCTTAATCTTCCTAACAAGCGAAGAAGAGTACATCTGTGGAAAGCTAGTCAATGTGCCCCCCCACACATGAAGTGGGTTTTATATGTGTGTGTATGTATGTTAACTATAGCTTAATGCCTTAAGTTAAATATGATTACCTGATACAGAATTAACAACAGTAAAAATTAATCTCTACTGACTACTGGTTGCAACTCAGAGGGAATTAAAGATTAACATTGCACCACATCGCCCCCTGGTGTCCTTAACGCAGCAGTCCCTGCCCTCAAGTACCTAAAGATAAGATGGATAAATGTTTATAACTGTGTGCTGCTGGAGGAGAGAAGCTAAGAATGGAAAATTAATCTCAGATGATTTATGGAGGACTAATTGAGACACCGTCATGTATGAATATAAAGCTCATCCCTTCTTCCGCCTCCTCCCAGCAGGAGAGGAAGGTCTGTGTCCTCTGAGTATCTCTTCAGTTCTTAAAGGGAATTCAATTTTTCTGTGCCATTCTGATGCCCTCCCAGAAGTACAAAGGGATGATGGCTCCCTGGCAGGAAGCCACAGGAGAGTTGTCAGACATCCTGATAAATAGGGATGATCTCTATTTTCAGGCTTTGGCCTTGCATCTCAATCATGCTCCCTGACACACCAATCTTTCACATGCGGCCAACGTCCTTATTGTTCCCAGTCCTCTTAGGCCATTCCCCAGCTCAGATCAGCTGCGTGCAGAGGCAAAATTTCAGGGATGGGGAGCAGGAAACAGCCCTAATGATCCGTTAATATGGTTCCCCCACACCACTGACACTTCCCCTCCTTAAACTCTTGCCCCCTGGAAACCACAAACCATTCACCCATTCCAGCATTAGTAACACGGAACTTGGCCCTAGGAAGAACAAGGACCACAGATGTAAAGGCATCATAGATGTTCAAACTGAAGGGCAACCTTGGAAATCACCTAAGCACTCCTACTCCCTTGCTTACAAATGAGAAAATTTGTTGAAGGTCACACAGTAAGTTAGAGGCAGGACAAGGACTAGAACCCAGGTTTTCTGATGCCCATCCAGCTGGCTTTCCATCATGTAAGACAACTTCTCAAACAGGAGGTAAATTGTCTTCTGCATTGCCCTTGGAATTGAGCTATATCCCTGACATCAGTTGCACTTTGATAAGCAAGTAGTTCACATTTCAGAGCCCAGAACTAGAGCAGAAAAGGCCTTGAGAGGCTATTTGGCCAACTTTTCCCCCATTTTACAGATGAAGAAACCAAGGCACTTAACCAAGTGGTTAAGTGATTTGCCAAAGGTCACACATGTAAGCATCAGAGGCTTAAACCTAGTACCCCTCTCCAAAGCTACTGCTCTTTCTGCTGCACCATAGAAGTGGTCATATTTTGTATGCAAAGTTACTTTCAAAAAAAATTCCCTAAAGCCTTGAAAACCACAAGTAAGTGGCAAAGGAGTTAGGGATGGAAGAAGCTATAGCTGCCATGTTGCAACTGACCACTGACCATTTTGAGCTTCAACATTCATTGGTTGGAAACCTCGGAGAGGGGCAGTTAACATTAGAGAGATCTTTTGGCTGCAGGAGAGCAGTGGACACTTTAGCAGCAATGGGAAAACTCAAGGGTCTGTCACATCCTGCAGATCTCATAGCTACAAGCCTGACTGGTACTGTTCTGCTCGTGATGGAACACTAACAGGCTTGATTTGGTGTTTATTACCCATACCTATGGGATTCATGAGTGACTCAAAAATGATTGACACCCTAGAAATTATATCAGAATGAGAGCATCTGGTTACATCAACTCTGGGAGCTAGAGAAATGGAGTTATTATCATTTTATTTACTTATGTAAACTGTGGCTCAGAACCCCTTAAGGCTTTAGGCTCATGTGTACTGGGTCTGACTCTGAGAGTTGACCTCAAAAGGATTATTATTTCCTTTGACTTGTTTCCCCATCTGGAGTTACTCCAGGAAGATCTCCAAATATAGATTAGCTATGACTCATATCTAGGTTGCCCAAAATGTGGAAAAAAGAGTCCCCAGATCCCATTCAAGTATCCAACTACAAATCAGGAATGAGATAGCCACAGGAACCCACAAAGAGATACAAGAACCATATTAGACACTCAGATAGCCCTGGGGCAGCTAGGAAGCACAGTGGATGGAGCATCAGGCTTAGAGCAAGGAAGACTTGAGTTCAAATCCACACTCAGACACTTACTAGCTTTGTGACCCTGGGAAGTCACTTAACCCTATTTTGTCTCTGTTTCCTTATCTGTAAAATGAACTGGAGAAGGAAATGGAAAACCACTTCAGTATCTTTGCCAAGAAAATCCCAAATGGAGTCATGAAGGGTTGGATGCAACTGAAATTACTGAACAGCAACAATTAATAGCCCTATTGGCCCCCTTCATGAGGGAACTCTTTGAAATTGGTGTGAATTTCTCTCTCTCTATCAGAGTTCAACGCAATCCTGCTGAGATTTCAGATGTCACTCTATGGTCTAGTCTTCTCTCAGAAGGCAAAGGCACTCTGGAGCTGCTGAACAAGCAACCTGTCTCCCAAGCAGGCCTACGATATATGGTCAATTCACTGGCTTTGCTCTCTAAGTAGGATCTGCTCCAGAAATATGCTCCCAAGATCAGGCTGCTTCAAGAAATAGGCTTATCTCTTCACTTAACCCCAATTGCGAAAGGAAGGAAGGAAGGAAGGAAGGAAGGAAGGAAGGAAGGAAGGAAGGAAGGAAGGAAGGAAGGAAGGAAGGAAGGAAGGAAGGAAGGAAGAAAGAAAGAAAGAAAGAAAGAAAGAAAGAAAGAAAGAAAGAAAGAAAGAAAGAAAGAAAGAAAGAAAGAAAGAAAGAAAGAAAAGAGAGAGAGAGAAAGTGTTTATCTCTTTAGAAGTTCTGGCTAAGCTCTCCAATTTGGGAACTCTTGAACTAGAGGTTAGCCATGAGGCATCCTCCAGGGCTGGGACTCTTCTCCTAGGCTAAGTGAATATACACATGCCCACCTCTGACATGTATTTCAGCAGCAAATCCCACAGTGCCCCAACTGGTACCATCTCTTAAACTAGAAAAAAATCCATTTTCTGCATCTCTCCTCTCAGACTGAGAGCAAAAATTTCTGCATGTTGTCTCACGCATTAGAAGTGTAAGCTCCTTAAGAGTGGGCACCATGGTTTTGCCCTTCTTTGTATCCCCAGAACTTAGCACAGTGCCTGGAACATGGTGAGAATTTAACGAATGCTTGTTGTTGATGGGCTTCTGTCCCCAGACACCTATTTTCTGTTGAGGGGGTAGGGAGAAGTGAGAGCATAGGATCAAAGATTTGAAGCTGGAAGGATCATTAGAGGCCACTGAGTCCAACCCACTCATTTTACAAATGAGGAAGTTGAAGCACAGAGAGGTGAAGGGACTTGCCCAGGTCACACAGCTGCTAAGTGTCTGGAGCAGGATTTGAACCCAGATCTTCCTAACTTCAAGTTCAGGGCTATATCCTCAGTGTCACATGCCTCTACAAGTATACAAATACCCCTTCTTCCACACACTTTCCTCCTCCCCAAGCACAATAAAGCTCCACTCTGTTATGCACTGTTTTGTTTTATTTTGTTTTTCTGAACAAAGAAAGGAAAAAATAATGATCTATGTTCCTCTTATCTCCCAGAGTGGAATATAAGCTCCTTGGGACTGTTCTATTTTGTGTCTGTAGCAAAGTGCCAAGCACATCATAGTTGCTTAATAAATGTTTATTAAATTAAATTGAGTGAAATTGGTGATGATGGGTATTCAAGCAGCATTAACCTCTATCTGCATTATTTGAAATACTTGAATTTTCCATTGTCTATGACTCCACAAAGATGGATGTTCCCTCCAACAGTTCAGATCATAACTCATTTAGGCCTGTCCAGCTAGGGTGACCAATCTTCAGGTCCTCCCATAAATTTGCCACAAACGGCTCTGCCCAACATGCAAACTTTTCTTGTTTTCTCTTAATATTGTGAGGATACCAGTGGAGTATATACCATTTGTCCATCGCTTATCCTTTGATCTAAAAACATAACCAGCACATTTTCTGGGGAAGCAATGGATAGAACACTGGGCCTAGAGTCGGGGAGACCAGAGTTTAACCTGCCTCAGACAATCCCTAGTTATGTGATCCTAGGCAAGTCACTTAACCTCTCTCTGCCTTAGTTTCCTCATCTGTAAAATGGAGAAAATAATATCACTTACTTCCCAAGTTTGTTATAAGGATAAAGTTTGTAAAGTGCTTTGCAAACCTCAAAGCATTCTATAAATGCTAGCTATTACTATTAGCTATTATCTTTTTTTCCAGTTATGCATTTTTATTGACATTCTTTACTCCAGTTCTTCTTCATGGCTGCTTATTTGCTGTGTGTTGCTGCCTGCTCACTTCAATCATTCCTCTCCATTCTCCTCTGAGTGATATTCATTTTTAATTTTTCACATCCTGTAGTGTTTCATGATTTTCAGGTTTTCAACAACACCATCAAAAAATGAGCGTTTATTTCTTGGAGAAGTTTGGGAGCTTCGTATATTTTGGAAGCCAATTCTACCAACTTCTTGAGTGACCTCTCCAAGAAAACCTGTGTGTCACCTTTGCGTTTAGCTTCAACTTTCTTCTGTATTTTGGTTTCATTTATAGTGAGAAGATCATACAAACCACTTCTCATTTATAGTGAGAATGTCGTACAAACCACACCCCTCATTGGTCCTTGGACAAGGACCAGCTATTTAGAAGACCAATAGCTACTTTAACATTTTAAGATGGTCTAAAAACTGTGTGATTCTCTGAAGACTCTCCCCTTCTCCACTGCTCTGTCACTGTAACTTCAGCAGCTAAAGGAGGATATCCAGGACTGCCCAAGGGTCATTTCCTATTTTTCTTTGTTTCCTGGGTGGCCAGAGCCAGTGAATTCATCCCAAAGTGGACATCCTACTGTTGATAAGCTTCTCCATACCTAGCAATGCTGACAAATACTGAGAAATTCCTTGGCAAGGTAGAAACAACGGGAACCTTGGGAAGAAATGACAAAGACCATACTAGGATAGAGTATGGGAGTATGTGGAAGGATAAGCAATCAATTACACAACCACCAAGTCAGAATGTTCAAAGTAAAATCAATTATCTCTCCCTTCCCCTTAACTTCCCCATATTAGTTGGGGACACTCCCAAACAGCTAAGATTGTGACCTTGGAGTTGTCCTTGACTCATCCTCTTCTCCTTTCCAATCAGTTGCCAAGTCTTGTCAATTACACTTCTGGAGGGCAGCTAGATGGTGCAGTGCATAGAGCACCAGCCCTGGAGTCAAGAGGACCTGAGTTCAAATCTGACCTCAGATACATAATACTTACTAGCTGTGTGACCCTGGGCGAGTCACTTAATCTCATTGCCTAGCCAAAACAAAAATTACACTTCCACAATTCTAGTATCCCTCCCCTTCTTTCCATTCATATGGCAACTGCCCTAGATCAGGCCTTCCCTAACTCTCAACTAGACTGTCACAAGAGCCTCCAATTTGATCTCTCTGCTTCCAGGCTCTACCCATCATCCACATTGATGGCCAGCTAGCTGGCACAGTGGATAAAGCCCTGGGCCTGGAGTCAGGAAGACCTGGCCTCAGACATTTGCTAGCTGTGTGATCCTGAACAAGTCATTTAACCTGTGTTTTGGCACATAGCTAGCTCTATTATTGTTCTTGCTGTCCAGATGATCTTTCTAAAGCACAGAACGCATCCTTGTTCAAAAATCTTCAATGGCCCCCTATTGTTTCTGCCATAAAACACAAATTCCTCAGCTTGGCCTCCACCAATCTACCTTTGCATATACACATATATACATATACATCCATATATATTCCCCTATAGTCTATGCTTCAGCCAAATTGGGCTGTTAATTGATCCTTGATCAAGAAATTTGCACTCCTACTTCTGTGCATCCACAGAGACCATCCCCCCATGTCTATAATGCATGCATCTTCTTCTGGAAAGCAAAGTGGTGATCACAAAGAGTCATTATGAGTTAATCAATAAAAAGTCATGATAGATAAATTTCATTTCACTTTTTGATGTAGCAATCTGAGGCCTGCTATAGTATATGCCAGAATTTCAGGTATGTATTGGGCAAAGTCTTTCATGATATCTTTGGGGAAAAAAAGTTTGGGCTGAATGAATACATGAAAAAGCACTTATCAAGCATCTCCAATGTCTTAGCCATATGATAATGTAGTTAGGTAGTTTTGAAACTGTTTAAGGTGGCCAGTTGTGGTGGCTCACCCTACAGACCCTGCTACTGGGTAGACTGAGGCTGGTTGATCTCTTGAGTTGAGGAGTTCTGTGCAGCAGTAGGGCTAAAGCCAATCAGGTGCCCACATTAAGTTTGGCACCAATATAGTCAGCTTCTGGGAGAGGACACCGGGCTGCCTATGGTGGGGTGTATCAGCCCAAGTTGGAAACAGAAGAGATCAAGTTTACAATAAATACTGAGGTTAAGCCCATGAGAGGAAGGAAAGAAGAAAGGAAGGGAGGGAGAGAGGGAGAGAGAGAGAGAGAGAGAGAGAGAGAGAGAGAGAGAAGAGAGAGAGAAATGGAAGAAGGGAGGGAGGGAGAAGAGAATTCTTTGAGTGACTTAAATGAATTAAAATCGTCTTGGAGGGCAGTTTCTGAAATGCCACAAGTTTCTGTGGCAAATATCTCTTCAAGACATTTTCAGTAAATTGGATGAAGGCTTTAATAATATGGTTATCAATTATGCAGATAAAATAAAGTTTGTGGGGGATAACTAATTTATGCTGGATGACAAAATTGAGGCATTTATACTTAACTGTGTATGTGACCTTAGGCAAGTCACTTCAACTTTGTGAGCCCTCATTTCCTTATCTGTAAAATGAGAGAATTGAACTAGATGACCTCTAAGGTCCCTTCCAGCTCTAAATAGTATGAACTGTGAAAACCAAGACACAAACAGAATTTGTTAAGTTTGAATGATAGGCCAAATCTAATAAGGTAAAAATAATACAAATATAAATTTCTACACCAGATTTTTTTTTAATTTTGGTAAAAGCAACCATGCCATCATGGGATGGGAGAGGCATGGTGAGACAACAATTTTGACGGACTATAAGCTCAATGAGTCAAGTGTACGATTTTGTGACCAAAAAAAAAAAAAGAGCCAAACCCTAAGCTACCTTAGGCTGCAATCAGAACCCAACATATAGGAGAGAGGTGATTGACCATCCCACTCTATTCTCCTCTGGTTAGAGCATGCCATGGAGATTCGGCCATCTCCATTGTGGAAGTCCCATTTTGGTAAGAACACTACGTTGGAGTTTCTGCAGAAGAGAGTCACCAGGACAGCGTGGAGACTTAAAATCATTCCATGCAAGAATTAGTTGAAAGAATGAATAATGTTTAGCTTGGATAAGAAAAGTCAGAGAGAGAACATGAGGGCTGTCTTCTAAAATTGGAAGGACTGTCGTATTAAAGAGGGACTCAGTTTACTTTGCTTGATCATGGAGGGCAGAATTAAGAGTAGTGGACAGAAGATGCAGTGAAGCAAATTTTAGCCTGAGATATGGATAAATTTCCTAATAATTGGCACTGTCCAAAACTGGAATTCACTGCCTTAAGATGCAATGAATCACCCAGAAAGATTAATCTTCAAGCAGAGGCTGGAGGACAGTTTAGGGATACTGTAGACAGAATTGGTACAGTGGAGAAAGCACCAGGCCTGGAGTCAGGAAAGCTTATCTTTCTGTGTTCAAATCTGGCCTCAGACACTTACTAGCTGTGTGACCCTGGGCAAGTCACTTAACCCTGTTTGTCTCCATTTCCTCATCTGTAAAATGAGCTGGAGAAGGAAATGGCAAACCACTCCAGTGTCTCTGCCAAGAAAACCCCAAACAGGGTCACAAAGAGTCAGACAGGACTGAAAATGATCAAACAACACAACAACAAAAGGGGATTTCTGTTCAGGAACCAGTTGAGCTACCTAAGCCTCTTCCAGGTTTAGGATTCAATGACTTGGTAAGTACTAGTAGAGGAATCATGTCACATGGTGGCAGCTACCTCGAGTGAAGGCACAGTGCCTAGGAGGAGTTAATTTACCTTTATAACCTTAGCCTTCACCTCTTATCCTATTTCAGTGATGGAAATATCACAGCCAGGCTGAAGAATTTGGATTGGCCATAGGAAGGCATTCTAATTTCATGAATAGAGCAGCAGTATCCAGAAAAGACTAAATGAGAAATAAAGGCAGAAATTGGCAAATAGGAGGAAAGAAAACCAGGTAGATGGTTGTTGCAGTAATCCAGTTTCAAAACAGAAGGTGATGAGGGCCTAGACAGGAAACAAAATGATGAGGAAAGGTAAAATCATAGAGTCTTACAGAGGATTATTTGCGGGGAAATCACAACTAATCTTAGTAAATGAAGACACTAAGCACCGAAGTGCTTTCTCAGTACGCAAAGCAAGTGCTCACTGTAGGCACATTTTGATCACGGAAAATGATGTAGAGCACTATGGTTAAGCAATACATTCAAACAATAATAAAAAGAGATGAAAAATCATGACGTAATGGAAAAGAAATTCATCTTAACCACAATGAAACCCTTATTCTGAAATAGCAGAGGAAGTTGGCATCCAAGCCTTACACCATGGAAGGTACACATACTTTCTAATTAGGATTTCTGGACCAGGCATGATTTCATGGGGCTAGGGGGTTCTTAGTGAGGATCTTCCCTTACTGATTCAGCTCAGCACCATCTATGCAACTTAAGTCTTAGAGAGTTACCTGGGATGCCATTAAATGACTTGCCCAGCATCACCCAACCAGCATTTGTCAGAGGTCTGACTTGAGCCCAGGTCTTGCTCACTCAAAGACCAACTCTCTATCCGCTACGGTATGCCGCCTATCAAAAATTCCTATTAAAATCCTCAGATCTCAGGGGCAGCTAGGTGGCCCAGTGGATAGAGTACCAGCTCTAGAGTCAGGAGGACCTGAGTTCAAATCCAGCCTCTGACACTTACTAGTTGTATGATCTCCCCTTATTTCAGTTAAATGAAATGACATATTACTATCCACCTACCTATTAGACACTAGCATCAAATGATTAACCAGAGAAACAGTAACAGAAAGAGGACAGAGGCTCAGGGGACCTGGATCTGAGGCCTGACTCTGACATGCCCCAGCTGGGATACCTTCTACAGCTTGATTTTCTTTATGTGTAAAATGGGAATGATAAATGCTAAAATAATATCACCATTTTCAGAATGGTCTGCAGAGGCCATCTTGACTAGCCTCTACATTTTCTAGATGAGTAAGCTGGAATGCAGGGCAGTTATGGGGTGCAATACAGATCTTCCTCCAGGTCACAGAGAAAGAAATCATCAGAGGCTGGGGTTGAACCCAGGTCCTCTAACTCCAGAACTGGTACTTTTTCTACTGTGCCATGGTATGAGTTGTTCTGCAAAACACATACAACTGTGTTATTATTTTTTGCCACAAATGCTAAATTTGGAGTCAGGAAGACATAGGCTCATTTACCAGCTGTGTGATCTCAGACAAGTGACATCACCTTTCTGAGGCCTCTGTTTCTTCACCTGTAAAATAAGGCTAATAATGCTTGCTCTCCCTTCTTCCCAGGGATGTTATAAGGCAGAGTATATAACAAACCTTAAAACACTTTTATAAATGTAACGATGATGACACAAAATGATGATGATACATTCTCATTTTTCCCTCTTATTGGAAACAGGAAAACCTAGGAGATATCTCCTCAAGGGAAGGGTTGCTCTCTTATATTTTCCCCATTTTTGTCTTGACATCTGCTGTGAAGGCCACATTAATGCCATAAAACTTACCTCCACCAGTGTCCCTAAATCCACCAGCAAATTTTCATTAATAATTTAACTCTTAGTCTAATATCACTCCATTTTCTCAACTAACTTTCTCTATATAATGAAGCTGTTCTTTCATATGTCTAATCACAAAAAAAAAGGTCCGTCATATCAGGATATCCCTTTATGAGATACACCTAAGTCCTTGAATTAAACAAGAAAGTAAGGTCAAATGGTCAATAATTCTAGACTTCTGAGTGAACTTTAAAAGTCACTTCAGTGAGTCCAGGAGAAAAGAGACAAAGAGCAACCCAGCTCCTGATGGGAATCTTCATAGACACCGAGAGCTAGGAGAACAGAAATGAAGACTGAGGTAGTCACCACAAATAAAGGACCCAGGACTCTGGCAGGAGGCTGCTTGGCAGATTAAACACAAAGGGCAGCAGGCCAGAAGCCACATCGTTGTAACCCTCTATACCCAAACTAAGGACCCCAAGGTAGTTAATCCTATCATTCTTTTCTTCTCTTGGTCTTTTTCTTTGAAGGCAGCAGCCTTTCCTTCTGGTCCTGGGAAAAACTGTTTACCTCTTTTTGTCTTAATTTTTTTTCTCATCTTTATAAACAGGGTTAATCATAGGCTGTAACTAATCTGAGGTACTTATTAGAAATAAGGGAATAACTGAATGGGAAATATCCCTGGAGAATAGAAATAAAGAGACCCAAACCTTAGGCATTTTGCCAGGGTCTTGTCTCTGGATGGGGACTCAGAGATACAAAATAGATAGGGAGAATTACAAATGCTTTGATGAAACTTCCCAGAACTGAGGAGGAGCACTTGTACTGGGAAACCATCTAAACAATTAATCAGGGTCAAGGTAAAAGAGGCAAATAGGAACAACTGAATAGCCTGACTAACCATGCAACTGTAGGCACTGCTAACACAATGCCTGGCATATAGTAAGCACTTAATAAATGCTTGTCAATTGATTGATTGCTACATATCCACGTAAGGCCCATTCATTCACTTTTCTTTTCGTTACCATTACCGATACATTCAAAACAAACAGTAGCATGAAGTCAGCCAAGATTGTCATGAATCATGGCAGATCAGAAAATAAGAACATGGAGGCTGTTCAGGACATGGAGCTAGAGGCACACTAAGTATATGATACTGCAAAATGCCAGTCTCGCTCTAGTTTGGGAGATTGGTGTTAGAGATAAAATGGTACTCCCAACTACAGCTGATGAAACTGTCAACAAAAGTAAGGAAAAAACAAGCAGTTATCACGTGCCTTCTATATGCCAGGCACCTTGCTAAGTGCTTTACAAATATTATTTCACTTGATCCTCATAACCACCTAAAAGGTAGGTATTATTATTATCATCATTTTGCAGTCAAGAAAACTGAAAATAATACATGCCAAGTGACTTGCCTGGGTGGGGTCACACAACTAGTAAGTATCTGAGACCTGATTTGAAATTGGGTCTTCCCGACTCCAGGCTCAGCATTTTATGCACTACTCCATCTAGCTGTTCATTGGCAAGAAATACCTATCATGGAGAAGATACCAAATTCACAAAGCACCCATAAAAAAATAGAGAGACACCTTTATAAAGTGACATCAGCAGGAGTTCATTAATGTAGCACTAAGTGAGTGCATGAACTCTATGGCAACAATACTAGGAGAGGCACGCAGCATTCCATATATGCATACTGCCTATACATATAAATACTATATGAAACATGGGGACAAAAACTGTCATTAGGAGTTCAGAAAAGGAAGAGATCACATTTGGATATGGTGATAAGCGAAAATGGCCAAATAAAATTTACGGCTTAGTATAATGGAAACAATCACAGAGTCAGCAAAATAAAGAGGCAATGAATGTGATGCAAAGATCACTGTCCTTGACAACCAATACTTAGTAGCTATGAGATCTTGGATAAGCAGTTGGTCCTCTCTGAACTTCAGTTTCTTCATCTATGAAAAAGGTATAACAACTGTCCTCCTGCCTGCCACATAAAGCTGTTCTAAAACTGAGTTGAGGTAATAGGTGTGCCTGTGAGCACTGGTATATTCCATTTTTGCCCCTGTATCATCAAAGCCAATTTATAAAAGCCTCCTCCCCTCTCAAAAAAAAAGGCATGTTGGTATTTCCTTTATTTCTGAGTAAACCTTAATGTTTCTCTGCCTTTGGGCTAGGCTTATCACACTAATTACAAACAGGCACATTGCCCTGCCTTGAATGGATGCATGATGTGTGACATTCATCACATTTTCTAGCATGTAGTTTATAATTCATAATTTCCTCCCTTAATGCTGGGTACTTCCCCTGTAATTAGGCTAGGTTGTGTGATGTAGTAGGAAAAACACTGGGTGAGGTTGGGTGAGAAGCTCTGTTCTCAGCTCCTGCATCTTTAAGATGATATGGTTGGATTAGGTATGCTTTACAGTTCTGTCTAGCTCTGAACAGGACAGCTAGGTGGCACAGTGGACAGAGCGCTGGACTTTGGAGTCAGGAATAGCTGACTTCAAATCCAGCCTCACACATTTAGTAGCTGTGTGATCCTGGGCAAGTCACTTAACCTTGTTTGCCTCAGTTTCCTCATCTACAAAATGAGCTGGAGAAGGAAATGGCAAACCAACTCCAGGATCTCTGTCAAGAAAACACCAAAGAATCAGACACAACTGAAAACAACCAAACAACAAAAGCTCTAAACATGTGGGCCTATGAAAGGACTTCTTCCAGTGCTATATTAATAAAAGTCATTACAGTCGTGCATGAGTTTCTACTACTCCAGTTTGCCATGCTCTTATAACCAGTTTGGACACTCAACTTGGAAACTAACCAGACTTGACATAAGTAGAGAAAGGGCAAGTTGGAATGGTGAAAACTCTTTAGACTCTAATAGCTTATATTCATACAGTATTCTTTTACCCAGATCATGGAAATTTTAGCAGCAGCTTCTTTCTGGGATGAATGGCTCAAAAGTAAAGCATTATTTTTAAACTTAAAATTTCCTTTAAGGCTAAAAGGAAGAAGCCCTATAGACTGATTTAATCTAGCCATTTTTCAAGTGAGGAAACTGAGAGCTAGAGGGGTTAAGTGATCAGTCCAAGGTCACACAGCTAGTTAATGTGGAATTGTGACTAATTAGAAGCACAATTCTCTTGCTTCCACTATACCACATATTGCTTCCCATTACCCAATGACCACCCAGTGCCTCTGACTGTTCTTCAAGCTTGGAGGGTTGGACAGGCTCCAAAGTACTTATTTCTTGGTAGTTCAGAGGAAATTTAATCTACAAAGCTCTTACACACCTAAAACTCATCTTGGAAATGTTGAGTAAAACTGGCAAAAAGACTCAAATGTCTTGTAAACCATACATAAAGCTTTTAGGTCAATTTCCTTTGGTAGAGAGAAACGATCTGAGGTCAAACATAAACAAATCTGAAACTCAAAGGGTTCCAATCTTATTACACTACCTACATAACGCTTTTAAACTTGGCAAGGAGCCTCCTTATCTTTCTGGGAACTTATTCCACAGAGGTCAAATGGAAGTGATTTGTACTCATTAGTTTTCAAGAGCCTTCGGAGAGGTATGGCCTTAGCAAATTGGGGAAATTCCAGATTTCTGGTGCCTGGTTTTTAACTAAGCCTTTTCTTGCCAGGTACCTCTTCTCTCTTCTACCCAAAAATCACTTTTTAACCAATTTCCTCTGCATTAGAGTTTGAGAGGCACTGGAAAGGTCCCACAATCCTTCTTCCCCCCCCCAAAAAAAAAAGTCTCCCAGCATACCTACTATAAAGAATTTCATTAACAGAGATTAAAGTCCTTCTTTGAAAATTCTCTGACAACACATTTAGATCCTATCATTCATTCACCTCTTAGTGTGAATTAGTTTATGGTACCCTCTTCCTTCATGCAATAATAGAATTCAAGTATTAAAAAGGAGAAGAGAAGATGATTTCTATAGCAAAAGGCACTGAGGATAGTCCTGGCTTAATTACTGCTGAATGAACAAATGAATGAATCAATCAATCTATCAAGTGGCTCAGTTAGCATACATACTTGAGGTTTAGGCAGAGAAGAACCATGAGGCAAGAGTATGATACAAAAAAAAAAAAAGAGGACATCTAAGATACATTGTTTTTCTTTCTTCATAGTTTTTCCAAGAGCTCATCCAAAAGGTCATTTCTCTCTTTTCTCTGCAAATTTTAAGAAAATTTTCAATTAAATCCAATGGTTTTTGTGCTTAGTTTGTTTCTTAATTTTATTTTTATCATGAACTTAATAAACAGAAATATTTCAATATACAAGAAAGAATAGATTATATAGAGTATATATACTTCATATAGATGTCTATCTATATCTACTTATATCTATATAAAAATAGATATCTATATAAAATACATATAACATATCTATATAGTATATATACTATACTTTACTATATATAGTATATATTATATATTTTACATAGATATCTATATCTATTTTATAGATATAGATATATACTATATAAAAAGATATCTACTATATAAAAAGATATATCTACTATATATCTCTATATACTATATAGTACAGTGTACTATATAGTATTCGAGAGATATACTATATGTATTATTATAGTGATATAGCTATCTATGTATAGATATATACTATATAAAAAGATATCTTTTTATAGAGATAAATATAGTGTGTACACACATACACACACACACACCATGAACCTCATTTTCCCAGACTTTACCCTTCTCACTGTGTCCCAGGCAGAAGGACACTACCCCTCCCCCAACCCCTTCCTCCCAGGGCTTTAATGAGGGAAAACAAAGGAGGTCATTAAAAACATCAAATCCTTTTTCTCCTTCAGCTACTTCTCCACAAACAAAATCAGAACAAGAGCTAAGCTTTTCCCCCTGTGAGTAGCCTTCTTTCCCCATCTCTCAAGCAGAGTTGACCTTATACTAAGCTGAAGCAAAAGGTGCTTGGTTTCCTTTCAGTTTATTTCAGAGGAATCAGAAAAGAGGGACTAGTAGAAACCATCCCCCCTTAAAAAAAAAAAAGACTTACTGCTACTTTTTGCTTTTTTATATCACTATAAATGGGGCCGTTATATGTTGCAGTGCAGGACAGCTAGGTGGCAAAGTGGAAAGAGCACAGACCCTGGAGTCAGGAGCACCTGAGTTCAAATCTGATCTCAGACCAGATATTTGACACTTCCTAGCTGTGTGACCCTAAGCAAGTCACTTAACCCCAATTGCCTGGCAAAAATAAAAATAAAATACATCACAACCATTTCTGTATATCCACTCCACCATCCTAAATTGAATCCTGGTTACAAACAAAAAAAATTGATACAATGACCATATATGACAACATATGCAACATTATCTGAAGTCCCCAGAGATAGGTATGTTTTGTTCTCTATTCTCCAGAACTATCTCCATCTCTTATTGAAGAGGAGTCTAAAAGATCAAGATAACAAAGCAGAATTCCAGTGACAACAAGAGCATAGGCAAGCCAAGTCCAAGGGTTCATGAAAGAAGAAACTGGAGAAGAGACCAAGAAATATCTTTGAGGCAACAGAGGCATCAGCTCATCAGTGTTAGCATTTACACCTTGAAATCAGCAAACACTACAAATCAGGACTTGATTTATTGTTTTGTTGCTTGTCTAGATGTAATAAAATGATGGAGAAAATTTTAATAATTCAGATTAAACTTAAAAATGTGTCATCCCCCCCCCCCAAAGAGCTGACTGTTAAACATTTACCAGCATAGCTTCTCCCCTCCTCCCTCCACTAAAGAAGAAATTGAGATAGGGACTAAAAAGAATTTTTGAGGCCTGAACGCCAATAGGAGACCTGTTGTGGGCATCATAAAGAGGTAAAGTCATAAATGAGCAGAGGAGTCTTTGGTATCCACAAATCAAAAGACAATCTTTACATGTATGTGGTGGGAGCCATGTTGATTTCAAAGACATCTCCAATGCATGAGTTACAATCCCGTGGTCATACAAGACCATACACACATTTAACAAGGTCATACTGCAATCAAATCCACGTATCAGAATACTCAGAATACAGATTCTTGAAGAAGCTGTCCAAGGGATGCTATGTTATCATAGGGTTTCACTTTACCAATTTTTTTTAATAAAAGAGTGAATGGAGGAAGTAATTGTAATCAAGGTAGAATTTTCAAGTAGGGAGAATAAGGAAATGGAGATGAAAGTGTGGAATAGATGCAGGAATAGATAATGAGATTTCTAGTCAAGCCAAGGAGGGACCAAAATCTAGACTGTAAACAGAAGAATGGTAATGGGGAGGAAGACATAATAATCACCCTCAAATAGTTGAAAAACTGTCACATGGAAGAAGACCAGAAGATCAGACTTATTCTCCTTGAACAGAGGTTAGGACTCCAACCAGTGACGGGCAGTTATAGGGAAGTAGATTTCAGTTCAACACAAGGAAAATATTCCTAACAATTCTATCTGTCAAAAAAAAAATGAATAGGCTGCTTCATGAGGTAGTGAGTACCCTCTCACTACAGTTATCCAAGTAGGTTTTGGATGACTACTTGTTGGGGGCATTATGCACAGAAGTCATGTTCCTGGTATGAGAGAAAAGGTGCCAGAGGAGGTGGCGGGGTTTGGAGGGGGGAGAAATCTTGATAAACACTGCACTCCAGGCCTGTCTAGTAACTAAGTAGTATAAATTCAGTGGATCCCGCAGATTCTCACACAGGGAAAAAAACATAACTTGATGAAATGTTTTTGCTGACTTTCAATGCCAAATTAAACTACTCACCTGTCTCCTTAGGACTCACTGTCCCTCACAAGGGAATGACTGGGCTTGCCCTTCCCTTTTGTCACTTGGAAGACAGCCCTCCCTACATCAAAGACATCTTTCCTACAGGCTGGCAAGGGCCTGAGGTTCTAATGAGTTATACATAAACAGGCCCATCAACAACAGGGCAGAAAGAGCTTGTCAGGCACTCCCAAGGAGGGAAAACAGTCACTCATTAATTTTTTTCCCCTCTCTGTCAGCCTTGGCCACTCTCCCTGTCACTCACCCAAATTCATTTCCTGATGCAAGAACAGAAAGTAAGTGTAGATTATCCCAAAGGGTCTGGGGTAGAAGTATGGCCAGTGGATGCAAATCCTTCTGAGAACAGAGCAGAGCTCCAACTTGTAGCTGTCAACTCTGAATCACTCTTCAAGTAACCCATGATCTTCAAAGGACATACATGCCTTTCTGCTGATCTCTCTCTGTCCTCTCCCCCTTCCCCCTCTCTCCCTTCCACCTCCTCTGTCTCTGTTGTCTCTTTGTCTGTTTCTCTCTCCGTCTCTAGTCTCTGTCTCTGACTCTGTCTTTCCCTGTCTGTCTCTCTCCCTCTCTGTTCTCTCACTCTCTATCCTCTCTGTCTCTCCTCTTTCTCCCCATCTCCTCCATATAGGCATATGAAACCCTTGGTTCCTGGGCTCCCTAACCTGATAGCATTGCTATGGAGATACTAGACTCAAACAGACCCTATCCCAGAATTCCCCAGCTTGGTGAGATCTCTTTGAACCTGGCTTTTAAGCCAGAAGATAAGAGTTAGTTCGTCCATCTTACACAATACAAGTACCACAGGCAGGGTCACAACTTTTCTGAATTCTAGATACTGGCTGCCCTGCCTCCTCCTCTGAGACTCTGGTAGGATGTGCTAGCAGGGCTATGGTGCTCAGTCATAATGTGTAACCTAATGAAATACTCCCCGCCTGCTGTGGGGCAGCTAAGTGTCAATGTGGACAGAGTACAGGGCCTCAAGTCAGAAAGATTTAAGTTCAAATCTAGCTGCGACCATAAGCATATCATTTAACCTCTTTCTCCTCTGTTTCTTCAACAGTAAAATGGAGATAATAGCAGATATCTCCCAGGGTGGCTGTGAGAATCAAATGAGACAATATTTATAACAGTGCCAAGCACATAATAGGTACTTAATTAACAAATGTTTGGTCCCTTTTCCCACCAATAGCCCCTCTACTCCCTGCTTTATGGGAGGAAGAAGAGATTGGAGAGACAGGTGTGAGCCCCTTCTTCTTCCCCTGTGTGGCCTATGATTGGCTTATTTTTCAATATATGTCTGCCCCATGTCATGAATGTCATGTGTCTAATATAAATAAGGAAATAGGGCAGCTGTCAAAGCCTTGGTGGGCATGACTAATATTGGTGTGGGCAGAGGTTTGAGAAGAAGTTTTGACTCCTGTAGGGAAACAGAGGACACATCCCTGATTCAATATAGATGGGGAGGAGCAGACACTGGTCCCATATGCAAGATAGACATGCTAAAATCATACACTAGGCAAGCATAAGTTCCTGATAAATGGAAGGATTTCTAAATAGAGATACGTTACACACACACACACACACACACACACACACACACACACATATACACACACTATCACTATCACTATAGATACAATTCCTTATGCTTCTTTATTTTCTTCTGTATGTGCCCCAATTTCTTCTCTCCCATGAGCCCTAGGCCTGTCGCCTTGAGATCACTGAAATCCTCCTTTCTTGTACACACACACACACACACACACACATATGTGTGAGCACACAAAGACACACATAGAAAGATGAGAGACAGACACAGAGAGACAGAGAGAGAAATGGTATAGATACAATTCCTTATGCTTCTTTATTTTCTTCTGTATGTGCCCCAATTTCTTCTCTCCCATGAGCCCTAGGCCTGTCGCCTTGAGATCACTGAAATCCTCCTTTCTTGTACACACACACACACACACACACACACACACACATATGCGTGAGCACACAAAGACACACATAGAAAGATGAGAGACAGACACAGAGAGACAGAGAGAGAAATGGAGAGGAAGGGAGGAGGAGACAGAGAGAGGAAAGGAGGACCCTCTGTCCCTGATTGGAGGTCAGAGAGATGTCTCCAAAACATTAATTTAAGGAGAGGGCCCAGGACAAGGCATCTCTTCGTTTTCCAACCTGCTGCCCTCCTTTGATTTCTCCACCATACCACCCCACTTTTTCATGTCAGCCTCCTTTTGGGGGTTCTTTCCCATGAAGCTCCTTGAGGGCGGGGACTGTCTTTTTCAGTATTTGTAGCCCAAGGGCTTAGCACAGTGCCTGGCACATAGTAGGTGCTTAATATTTATTGATAGACTAACAGATCGTGAAGACCCTAAAATGTCAATCAGAGGACTTTGTATTTTATCCTAAAAGCAGGAGGGAGCTACTGAAGCTTTCTAGCTCTTAGCACAGTGTCTGGCACATAGTATAGGCACTCAATAAATATCGGTTGACTGATTGATTCTTGAGCTTGGAGTGACATGATCAGACCTATGCTTTAGGAATACCAATTTTGCAGCTGTGTGGACAATTTGAATGTTAATCAAGCAGGCCAGTGGGTGTTGAAATGAGGGTGAACTGGAGCAGAGAGAGACAGGATGCAGGGGGTAAGTGACTGACTCAAGGTCACACCATTCATCGGTGATAGAAACACGTCGCCCTTTCACCTAACCCAGCTGACAGCCTCATTTCTAAGCAAATAGACAGAGACTAGACAGACCAGTGAAGGTGAAATGAAGAGAGGAAACAATACAGGCCCTGTGTCCTAGCCTCAGGCTAAGAATGATAGAGATTTCTGAATGGCCTTAATAAAGCCCAAAAGTTTGGTTAACTGGAGAAACAATCTTAAACCAGAGTTAGAAATTGCAATCCCTAAATGCCAGATTCAAAGCAATGAGCCAAAGGATGGAATTTTCTCCCTGGCATTTCTCTGCACTGACGAATCATGTCAGGCCCAATCTGGGAGCCTCTTCAGGGAATAACCCAGCTCTTTTCAAATGCACACATCCCACTCCCGGGCGGTGGTGGCAGCAGCAGCAGCAGCAGCAGCAGCACTCTCCTCTGTTTTCAGAGGATTGCTGAATGCTGCCTGCCTGCCAGCGCTCACCAGTTTCAGTCACTGCCTTCTGTTCCCTCTCTGAGGGAAACAAAAAGAAAAGGACTGTTGTTCTCCCAAGACAAGCCCGTTTCTGTAATTCCAGAATTAACACCAGCCATCCAAGTGTGTGGGTGTCAGTGAGCAGTGTGAGTTTTCTTTCAGGAATGGGGCAGCCAAGGCTCTTCTTAGCCTTGAAGAAAGACAATTGGGCCTAGTGAGCTGAAGCATGGTGGGAGGATTTGGTTTGGTTTGGTTTTTCATAGGATAGAAACTTCCTGGGCATTCACAAGTGGAAAGGAAGTGAAGGTTCACGGTATGATGTTAATGAGACTATGGTCAAGGGAATACAATCCTCATAACACCCCACCTCCCCCAACCAATTAGCTGAGCCCAGTTGGAATCGCTGTACCCTCCGCTAAAACCAGACAGCTCACATGTGTGTGTCATGTTATAAAGGGGAAAGGATGGGTCATCTTGACCTATCTGCTTCACTGATCAAAACACTCATGAGCATTGTCTTACCATATGAAGGACAGAACATTAAGTAGTAGCAATGTGCCCAAGGAGACTGGAGGGGATTGCTATGGCTTCAACCTGCTGACGTGCTTCAGGAGACCCTGGAGAACTCACTTCTCTCCTTCTATTCAGCTGGGCCTTTTCCTTGATAGTCTATGTTTTCATTTTCTGGGAAAATTATCCTTCCTACTGCTGTGAAACCCATTTAATTCATTGGACATTTATGATTGACTATGTGCTGAGAGGAGAGACCACACAGAATCATGGGTAGACTCAGCCTTGGAGTCAGAAAGACCTGGGTTCAAGTCCTCACATGCTGGCTGTGAGACTCTAGATAAGTCATTTAACCTCTCAGAGCTCTAGGTAACTCTCTTAAGACCATTAAGTAGCAGCATTGCTGCTACTTTGGTGAAGGGTGTTTTCTCACTAAGGAAGGAAGGGAGGGAGGGAGACAGAAAGGGAGGGAGAGAGAGAAAAAAGAAAAGGAAAAAAGGAAGGAAAGAAGAGAGGGAGGGAGGGAAGAAAGGAGAGAAGGGAGGAAGGGAAGGAGGAAGGGAGGGAGGGAGGAAAGAAGGAGGGAACAAAGAGAGAGGAAGGAAGGAGGAAGAAAAAGAAAGAAGAGAGAAAAGAGAGAAAGAAGGGAGGGAGGGAGGGAGGAAGAGAGAAAGAAAGAAAAAGAGAGAGAGAGAGAGAGAGAGAGAGAGAGAGAGAGAGAGAGAGAGAGAGAGAGAGAGAGAGAAGTAAACTGCATAGCTTAGCTCAACCACAATTTGTGTGAAGGGGAGTAGTAGTGTGAAATAAAACTAGAAAGGTAGATTGCATCGAGATTGTGGAGGGCCTTAAATGTCAGGTTAATTTATGTTTCAACCTTTAGTCAATAGGGAGCCACAGAAGGTTTTGGGGGGATGACTAATGCCAAAGATAGTATGGAGGTGAACTGTCGAGGAAGAAGTAGGATGACTCCAGTCGTCTCCAGACAGCTGAAGTCATCCTTCCCTGAACTGAGACAGCTTGCACACTTCCTTATCACTCTCTTGGTTTGACACCGACAGTTTTCAGGGTTAGTTTTGTTTGCCGCTTCCCTCTCACTGGAATAGCTGCTACCTGAGATGTCTCCCTTCATGAGGAACCTCATATTACCTTCTGCAGAGGTACTGGCTGAGTATCAGTGGCAGTCCGGGATCTTTGTTTTTCTGAAGTAACTGATTCCTCACTGGACCCGGAGCTGTCATGTTCAGCATGCTGGCATAGCGTGGCGCTCCCTTTCCTCTCAAACAAAAGGCGTCTTTCTTCTGTCCACCAGGTCTGAGGATGTTTAGAATTCTACCCCAGGGCCTCTCATTTTTTTGTGGGACAGGATTCTGACCTCTTAGTTGGCAGCTTTCCTCCTGATTCTGCAAGGTCCCAAAAAATTGCAGGGAGAACTAAATGCTACCAGATTACAAATACTCAGGCTTAGAAAGATCCCAAAATTTATCGCTAGGAAAATCTTCCTTCAAAGCTCATCTCAGACCCTACTTCCTCCAAGGAGGCTCCTTATAGATCAAAGTGTTTTTTTTTTTCCCCTTCTCAAAAATTTTCAGAATATTTTGTCTCCTTTGGATCCATTACTCACACTCATGTATTATATGGTACTGTGAGGGGTCCTTCTCCCCCTCCCCCACCACCACTATGTAAACTTCTCTTATCTTTTCACCCTCAAGCCTAGCCTGGTACCTAGCCAATCTGTGCTTGCTAAATTAAATTAAATGGCTCACTTAACAGAGTTTGTTCTGTCGCTAACTAGCTATGTGACCTCAGACAAGTCAAATGATCGTAGATTTAGAGGTGGAAGGGATCCCAGAAGCCATCTAGTCCAATCATCTCATTTTACAGATGAGGAAAACAATATTCTGCGAGGTTAAGAGACTCCCTCCGGATCATGCAGCAACTATCAGAGTCAAGAATTGAACCAGGTCTTCCTGGCCCCAAGTCCAGCATTCTATCCACTAGGGGATGCTGGCTCCTTCCATATAATTCACCAACACTACTCTGCTAGGTGAGTTACTAGGTGCTACTGCACTAGAAATACAAAGACAAAAGCACAAAAGTCCCTGCATTCTTGAGGCTAACATTCAGCCAGGGAAATATGACAAGGTATATTATAGAAGTTCATCTAAGGAGGAAAACAGCACCAGCAACGGAAGGATCAGGAAAAATTCATGTAGTGGGTGGCAAGTAATCTGGGCTTAGAAACCGAGGATTCAGATAAACAAAGATTATGACGGATATCATTCCAGGCACGCTATGCAAAGGCATGGAGATGGGAGATTCCACGGTAAGTTAAGGAAACAAGAAAATAGGTCAGTCTGACCAGAATGTGCAATGCATAAAGGGAAGTAACGTGAATGTCTGCAAAGGTAGGTTGGAGCCAGATTGTAGAGGGCTTTAAATGCCCAGCAGAGAGATTTGTATTTTATCTAAGAAGTGATAGGGACTAGTTCGTACGAGTATTTCTAGGTGTCTCTGAAACTTTCTTCATTTGTTATAGCACAATGACATTCTACTACATTCATATACTATAATTTGTTCAGCTATTCCCCAATTAATAAATACTCCCCGAAACTTAATTTCCAGTTCTTTGCCACCACAAAAAGAGCTGCTCTAAATATTTTCATATGCATAGGACTTTTTCTTCTTTGATTTCTAGTAGTGGTCTTGATGGGTCAAAGAACATACATTATTGGGGCAGCTAGGTAGCATAGTGGATAAAGCCACCTGTCCTGGAGTCAGGAGGACCTGAGTTCAAATCCAGCCTCAGACACATAATACTTACTAGCTGTGTGACCCTGGACAAGTCACTTAACCCCATTGCCTAGTTTAAAAAAAAAAAAGAACATGTACTATTGAGCAGAGGAATGGCATGATCAGACCAGTCTGAGGATGGACGGAAGGAAGGAAATAAACATTTATTAAGCATTAACCATGTGCCAGGCACTGTTAAGTTTAATCATTTTTCAATCGCGTCCAACTCTTCATGACCCCAATTTGGGGTTTTCTTGGCAAAGATACTGAAGGGGTTTACCATTTCCTTCTCCAGCTCATTTTACAGATGAGGAACTGAGGCAAACAGGGTGAAGTGACTTGCCCAAGGTCACATGGACAGTAAATATCTGGAGCTGGATTTGAAATCATGAAGATAAATCCTCCAGATTCTAAGCCCAGGGCTCTATCTACTCCAGTATCTTTGCCAAGAAAACCTCAAAGAGGGTCACAAAGAGACAAACATGACTGAAAACAACTGAACAACAATATCAACTACATTCTGTTCACGTCAGCAAACTGTTCTGTTTGCCAGGCACTCTACTAAGAATTTTATAAATATTATCTCATTTAATCCTCACAACAACCCTGTGAGGTAGTCCTATTATGATCCCCTTTTTATAGTTGAGGAAACTGAGGCAGATAGAGATAAAGTGACTTGCCCAGGATCACACAGCTAGTAGGGGTCTCAGGACAGATCTGAACTCAAATCTTTCTCACTTCAGGCCCTGGGTTCTATCCACTGCAACGCTTAACTGTGTCATAGGGAGATTATTTTGAAAGATTATTATTTGGACAGTGGTATGGAGAAAGGTGAGACTGGAAGAAGAGACAGAAGAAGGAGCTTTTAAAATAACGAGGCTTAAATAAGTGGGAAGAAGGTGCCACATAACGGAAATATAATGGAGGCAGAATCAGTGAGACTTGGTCATTTGTTAGATGTAGGAAATAGGGGAAATGGACGAGTCAAGAATAGTTCCAAGGTTATGAACTTTGGTAACTTGAAAGATGGTGGTATATTCCACTGAGGACTGGGAGACGGGAAGTGGCATGGTAAATTCCATTGTAGTGATGCTGAGTTTGAGAGATAGCCAGTTGGAGACATGGGGCTTGAGGTCCAGAGAGAGATTAGGACCAGACATACAGATTTGGTCATCCACTGTGTAGAAATGAAAATTGAACTCATGGGGGAGCAAATGAGGTCACCAAGAAAGACTCATGGACTCAAAGATGTTGAACTGAAGCTTAGATGATAAGCTGGTAAGTGTCAAAGCCAAGATTCAAACCCAGGGCCTCTGACCCAAATCCAGTGTTCTCCCTTATAACTTTGCTAAGAAAGTGTGAGGGAAAAGGAGGCTCAGAGCCTTCATCAAAGGGGGAGGAGGGATGACATCCATGCTCTGTAGGTCGATGGATGATGATCCAGCAAAGGAGAATGAAGAGAGGTCAACAAGTAGGAGGAAAGACAGTGGAGAGTCAGGTCACAGAAGCCAGGGATCCAGACTAGGCCTCCATTTCTTCACCTGTCGATGAGAGCTGGAATCATTGTGCGTCCTTTGTTTTCAAAGAGAACCAATGATATCACAGGGTGATGTCTTGACTTGTGCGTGAATTGAATTTAAGGAAGGCCAGAGGTGCACACAGCCTCACTCTCTCTTCCAGAGTTATTGAAGCCCAGTGGCAAGACAAAAGTCAAGGTGACTGGTGATGGACCAGGATGCAGAGGATGACCTTGACTTCTTCAATGCCTGACCAAACTCTAAGTGCTTCACAGCTCCTTCTTCAGCTGCCTTCATGGCCTTTGGAACAAATTGTTCTCAACCTCCCATTCCTCAGAGTAGATGATCATTGAAGTCCCTTCCAGTTCTAAAACGCTCTGCTCTCTGCAAGGATAGTAGCATCAGGCTCATAATCATTCCCTGGCCTTTACCTTTTGACAGCCCAGCCAGAGCCTCACTATTTTAGAATACTCACAAGGCATCAAGAAACCCTCAAGTCCATTCCTTTGGCCATGCATTCTCCATGACATTGAATATCTCAAGGTGTGATTATGAAGAGTCATGCCAAGTTCATAACTTTATAGCTGCAGCCAACATTCTCAGTATAAAGGGTCTAGGGGCTTGTGTATGTTCCATTTAGAAATATATTCGGGGATATCTAGGTGGCGCAGTGGATAGAGCACCAGCCCTGGATTCAGGAGGACCTGAGTTCAAATCCGGCCTCAGACACATAACATTTACTAGCTGTGTGACCCTGAACAAGTCACTTAACCCCACTGCCTAGCCAACAAAGGGAAAAAAAAAGAAATATACCCAAGAAACAAGACAAAGTAAATTCTTGTTGGCAGATGGCTGGGTAATACTAATAATAGCTAATAGAATAGCTAAGAATAGCTGATAGAATACTTTATGGTCTACAAAGTAATTTATACATTATTTAATTTTATTTGATCGTTATAATGGCCTTATCAGGTATTGCTGCTGTTATTCAGTCATGTCAGTTGTGCCTGACTCCTTTTAGGATTTTCTTGGCAGAGATACCAGAATGAATGGTTTTTCTTTTCCTTTTCCAGATCATTTTACAGAGGAAGAAACTGAGGCAAACAGGGTTAAGTGACTTGCTCAGGGTCACACAGCCAGTAAGTGTCTAAGACTGGATGTGAACTCAGGTCTTCCTGACTCCAGCACCAACACTCTATGCGCTGGATCACCTAGCTACTTTTGTGAGGTAAGTGCTATTATTATCCCCTTTCACAAATGAGGAAGCTGAGCTGAGACAGATTAAGTGACTTGCCCACAGTCACATAGCTAGTGACAAGTGTCAGAGGGAGGATTCGAATTCAGGTTTTCCTGCTTCTAAGTCCAACATTCTATCACCTATGCCACTGAGCTGCCCTATTATTTGATATGATCATGAGGTGAACTGGTTGACATCTAAATGCATATTAACTGCTTCTTGGGACAAATCTAACAAGTGCATAGGTAAAATCCCAAGTGGATACTTTGGATCAGTGGGAGAGATCATCATATCATAAGATCACAGTCTAGATCTGAAAGGGACCTCAGATGTCACCTGGTGAAACTCCATCATTTCAAGGCTGAGAAAACTGAAGACCAGGAAGGTAAAATTTCTTGCCCAAATTTGAGAATCAGAAAAGGTAACTAGTAAACTTAGTGTTGGATTTTTCTAATATGCCTTGAGGGGACAGCACTCCATCTGAATGACCACAGACCCATATATTAAGCACATTGGAGTTAGTAGAAACAAGCCTGAAAAGGGAGGGGGACGTATTGGTCACATACTTTCAATCTAATCCCAAATAGACTCGGGAGGCTTTGGGCACACATACAATAAGGAAAGGAGACATAATTCTGCCCTATAGAAATTTAAACTGGTGCCTCCTACCCCAAAGAAGGTAATCATTTCTTCACCACTCCGACCAGAAGATTAGAGTCTCCTTCCATTCTTCTTGCCCCTGAGGTGATGGCACAGTGATAGATGTTTGTTGGTTACTTTGCTCCTACAAATAGAACATTTGATACATCTTAGACCACATCTTCATCATATCCATTTGAAATGCCCCTGTTCAAAAACTTTTAGTGGGCCTTTCTCTGCTCAGCTCTTCAGAAGGGGTGGGAAGAGAAGGAAAGACTTTAATGCATCTCTCTTTAGGTCCTTTTCTTTGACTTTTTAGCCTTTCTAGGGCTTCAGGGTCCTGGAGCCTAGAGATGAAAAGTCCCTTCTCTTTCCCCATTCTGCCCCCTCTCTTTGCCTTACCAAGAATTTCAATATTCCTTAAACATTAGAAATAATCTAAGAAGGCCTAAATCCCATCGATTTCCTTGCTGTGATCATAACTCCTGAGTGTGACTGTGCTGTATAAGGATTAATTAGGATTTATTAAAGTTCTCCATACAGAGACGTTCTCTGGTAGATTAGCATAGGTGCCTTTGAACTCAAATTTTCCCCAAAGTAATCCATGTGTATTTTAATCCTGCATATTTGACAATATGTATTAATCCCTTTTTTCAAGGACAACATTATTCCAGTGAGCACAATCTGCTGAGATGCACAGTCATCAGGTTCAGAAAGATCCTATGTTCGTAAGGTTTTAGGAACGTGTGTGTAAGCACACATCCATGGAAGGACAGACCAGTTCCCTTTAGAGAACTTTCTGGCCGTGTGTTAGCATCCCATCTGTTTGTGCCTATTCCTAACCCCAACCTCGAGTTACTGCTCCCGTCCTGCTCCTTCCGTCCTACTCACCTGTGGGTTCACTAGGAATTTATGTTATCTAATCTCAACTATACCCTCACACCAGTAAAATCAACATTCTACTCATCCCTGATCTATTAGCTAGCTCACTCTCTACAGAAGCTGTTACAGGCTGTCTCTTCTCTCATTAGGCCTACCTAGCTAAGATTTGCTGGTATTAGGTCAGATTGGCTTGTGAGAGAAAAATCATTGAACTTGGACTCACAGCATCTGAATTCAAATACCAGTTCTGGCATTTACCATCTGTGTGAGCTGGTGTACATCACTTAACTTTTCTAGACCTGTCTTCTCCTCTGTAAAACGAAGGTATTGGCCAGTCTTCAATAAACCCCAAAACATAGATTACCTAGGCAAGAGCTCTCTATTTGACCAAAGTTGCTGGGAAAACAGGAAAGTAATTTGGCATAGATTAGGTCTTGACCAGTGTTATAGCATACATCATAACGAAGTTATTTCTAAAATGAGGATGTTAAACTAGATGACCTCTGAGATCCCTCCAGCCCTAGATCTAAGATCTTTCTTCCATGAGTTAGATCCCATTCCACCCCCCCCATCCTCACCCCATACTGCTCACTGACTTTTTCTAGACTCTTATAACACTTATTAGCTTTACTGCCCATTTGGTGCTTAGATACATTTTGTATTGTTAGAGTTTTCTTGTACAGATGAGGAAACTGAAGCAAACAAGGTTAAATGACTTGCCCAGAGTCACACAGCTAGTATCTGTGGCTAGATTGAACTCAGGAAGATGAGTCTTCCTGACTCCAAGCCTGCTAGTCTACCCACCACACCACCTAGCTGCTATGTTTAAAATAAATTATAGGATTGTACATGGGTAAACTTTTGCTTTGGTGGACTAAAGCATCTACCATGGAGTTAGGCATGTGCTCTGGTCCCTTGATGAAGGACATGATCCTTACTGAGATGATGCAGCAGCTCCTGACTGGCCATTAGTGACAGGAGTTGCATCAGAGGTGATTGGTCAAAGTCAGGAAGTTCCATTTACTTGATTTGTGACAAGAGGAGTTGAGAAGAAACAACTTACTTGCTCCTTCAGACAAGCAGGCATGTAGGCAATAAGTATTTATTAAGCATTTAGTGGGTGGCAGGAACTGTGCTAAGCATCAAGGCTACAAATATAAGCAAGGATTCTTCTAGCATGAAGGGAGGAGGGGTTTTCACTCCCCTTCCCCCACAGCAGTGATGGTAATGAGAACGTGGAGCTTGCCTACATAAGACCGTGTCCTCTATTTCCTTCTGCTTTTTGCTTCTTCCCTGAGCAAAGGCCAATAACTGCCAGTGAGCCTGAGAAATGGATGTCTCCAATCTTGATGGTAACCTCATGAATCTGAGATGTCCAGATTTCCTGAGTCCAGTACCATCCGCCCAGCAGACAATGCTTCATTTGTACACTAGCACGACTGACAAGAGAATGCTTTTCACCAAGAAAAGGACTAAGAAAACTGGGGCTGAAGACCTTGTGAGCTGATCAGACACGGTGGGTTTGAGATGAAAGCGAAATCTCTATTTCAGCAGTCCCATAAACTTGTCTTTACCTTTTGGGGAAAGTATAATGTTTGCAGCGGTTTGTTTTATGTTTCTGTGTTTGTTAAAGTTTCCTTTGAGTCTTTTGTGTTTTAAATATTTTCAGAAGTGGAGGAAGTTAATTATTGTCCTATACCCAATATCCATATTATGCACTGAATACCTGTTGGGGGGGGGGCGTGAGGCAATTGAGGTTAAGTGACTTGCCCAGGGTCACACAGCTAGTAAGTGTCAAGTGTCTGGTCTGAGACTGGATTCGAACCCAGGTTCTCCTGACTCCAGGGCCAGTGCTCTATCCACTGCACCACCAATCTGCCCCTAAATACCCCCTTTTTTTTTAGGAGGACCCTAGAATTGAGCCATACCTAAGTTTGGTTTCAGATATTTCTCAGAAGTTAGTATAGACTATAAACCAAGGAAAGCTAGAGCTTCCTGACCTCACTATCTTAAGGGTCAGGCCCATTCTCAGGATGAATGGAATCTGTATTACCCTAGAGCTAGAGTCCTTTGGGGAGGGGCATCCCCATGCTCACATCACAGAACATAGTAGCCATCAAATAAAACCTTTAAAAAAAAAAACAGCTGGGGCAGCTAGATGGCGCAGTGGATAGAGCATCGGCCCTAGATTCAGGAGGACCTGAGTTCAAATCCGGCCTCAGACACATAACACATACTAGCTGTGTGACCCTGGGCAAGTCACTTAACCCCATTGCCTAGCCAAAAGACAAAAAAAAACCCCAGCTCATTGTCTAAGGTGACACAAGTAGTGACCAGCTAAGTTGAGATTCTAACCCAGGTCCTCTGGCTCCAGATTCAGATCTCTTTCCCTTCTTTAAAATTGGATGAGACAAAATGCATTATTCAGCTGGAAAATATAACAGTAAGTTGAGTCTGTGAACATAATTTAAAATGTTCTTTTAATGTCTTAATAAAAAAGGCACAGCTATCTAGTGACTTTTTCTCATACTCTATATATAGAGAGATACCTTTTAAATGTTAAACTATATTACAGGCACATGAAAACTTAAGTTGGAGTTAGTACATGAAGACTTGGAATGCCACTTGTGCAAGGTGGCCAGCTCCTAAACTGGGAAGATGCTTTAATACTTCTGGCCACAGAACACAGCAGGGCAATTTGACCGAAAGAACCCTAGGCCCAAAGCCAACAGACTCTCAAGTTCTAGGGCTAGTCACTGACTCATTTTCCTTTGTCAGCTTTGCCAACTCCAAAAGGTATAAGGCAGAACCAAAGAGTTCTTTTAATTTGAATTTCTGGAAATCATTAGTGATTTAGGTCATTTTTTTCATGTAGCTATTGATACCTTGGATTTCTTCCTCTAAAAACTGCCTATTCCCTTTGACCATTTACCAATTGGTTAATAGCTCTTATTCTGATAAATTTGACTCAGTTCCCTTTCTAGCTTAGAAATGAGACCTTCACCAAAGAAATTTGCTACAAAGATTTTTTTTCCCATTCCTGCTACTCTTCTAATTTCAGCTATATTGTTTTTGCTCACGCAAAAACTTTTTAACTTTATCAATCAATAAATACTTATTGAGCTCCTACCATGTACCAAGCACCATGCTAAGCACTAGAGATACAAAAACAAGCAAAAGACAGTCTTTGCCCTCAAGTAGCTTACAGTCTAATGGGGGAGACAATATGTGAACAAATATATTCAAAGTAAATTACATATATAAGATAAATGGAAAATAATTAACAGAGGGGAGACACTAGAATTAAGAGAGATTGAGGAAGGCTTCCAGTAAAAGATAGATTTTAGTTGGGATTAAAGGAAGGCAGCAGGCAGAGCTGAGGAGAGAGAGTGTTCCAGGCATCCTGGACAGCCAGAGAAAATGTCTGTAGCCTAGAGATAGAGAGTCTTGTTTGCTCCAAATTAATTTTATTATTTTTCCCAACTCTGTGAGGTAATCTTTTAGTAGTTTAATTGGCATAGCACTGAATAAGTAAAATTCGTTTAGATTATATTGCTATTTTAATTATATTGGCTCATCCTATCCTTGAGCAATTAATGTTTCTCAAAGTATTTAAATCTATCTTAATTTGGGAAATGAGCATTTTATAGAAATATTCATACAGCTCCTGTGTGTGTCTTGGCAAGTAGTCTCCCAAATATTTTATACTTTCTGTAGTTACTGTAAATGGAATTTCTTTATTTATCTCTTCCTGCGGGACTTTGTTGCTAATGTACGGAAATCCTGAAAAAGGATGTAGGTTTATTTTATATCCTCTAATTTTGATAAAGTTGTTGTTTCAATTAGTTTTTTAGTTGACTCTCTAAGTTTTTCTAAGTAAATCAAATCATCTACAAAAAGTGATAACTTTGTTTCCTCCTTGCCTATTCTTATTCTCCCTTCATTTCTCTTTCTTCTTATTATAGCTGGTCTTTCTAGCACTATATTGAATAGGAAGGGTGGTGATGGATATCTTTCGATATCCATGGATATCTTTGATATATCCCTAATCTTATTGGAAATATTTCTAGCATACACCCATTACAGATAATGTTGTTTCTTGTTTAGATAGCTACTATTTATATTAACAAAAGACCCATTATTCCTGTTTTCTAGTGTATTTAAAAGAAATGTGTGTTCTATCTTGTAAAAAGATTTTTTTCAACTATTGATATAACTATATGATTCATGTTGTTTTTGTTATTATAGTTTTCATGTTATTGAATTAGTCTTGTATTCCTGGCATAAATTTGACCTGGTCATAGTATATAATATTTTAATATAAAACTATAATCTCCTTGCAAATATTTTATCTAAATTTTTTCCATTGATATTCATTAAGGATATTGGCCTATAGTTTTCTTTCTCTAGTTCAATTCCACCTACTAAAATAAATTTAGTAGGACTCCTTTTCTCTTTTTTTTTTTTACCAAGCAATTTATATAACATTGGAATTAATTGTTTTTTGAATGTTTGATAGAATTCACTTGTAAATCCATCTGGTCTGAACTTTTTTCTTTGGGAATTCATTTATGGTATGCTTAATTTCTTTTTCTAAGATTGGGTTAAATTCTCCATTTCTTATTCTGTTAATATGGGCATTTTATATTTTTGTAAATATTCATCTATCTCATTTAGATTGTCTATTTTATTGACATATAATCAGGCATAATAATTTCTGGTAATTTATTTTGTTTCTTCTTTATTCATTATGAATTCATCTTTTTCATTTTTGATACTAGTAATTTGATTTTCTTATTTCTTTTTTTTAGTCAAGTTAGCTAATAGCTTATCTATTTTTTAGAAATAGTTTTATTAATTCAATGAGGTTTTTTCACTTTCTATTTTGTTAATCTTTTCTTTGATTTTTAGGACATCTATTTTGGTGTCTAATTGCAGAGGTGTTTTTTTTTTTTTGCTGTCTTCTGGGCTTTTTCTTTTTTAGTGACACGCTTTTTCTTTTTTTGGTGAAAATGTTTAGAGACATCAATTTTCCCTTAAGAACTACTTTTGGCTGCATCCAAAAATTTTTGGTACATTGTCTCATTGTTGTCATTATCTCTTAATGAAGTCATCAATTGGTTCTATAATTTGTTCTTTGACTCATGCATTCCTGAGGATCAAGTTATTTACTCACTAATGAATTTTTAATTTTTCTTCCTTAGTCCTTTATTTAATACAATTTTATTGTACTGTGTCCTTATAAGAAATGTTTAGCATTTGTGCTTTTCTGCATTTGTGTAGTTTTTATACCCTGACACATGGTCAATTTTTGGCAAAGTACCAAACACAATTGAAAAATATGTATACTCCTATTACTATCCAATAACCTCTATAACTTTTCTAAAACTATATTCAAGTCCTTAATTTTTTACTTCTTTATTTTTGTTAGATTTATCAAAGACTGAAAGGGGTAAATTTAGGTACCCCACTTTTATAATTTTATTGTCTATTTTTCCCTATAACATATGACTTTTCATTTATGTATTTAGATACCTTACCATTTGGTACATATATGTTTAGTATTTATATTACTGTATTTATCTATTAATATATTTCAGCAAAATGTGATTTATTTTTGGCTCCCCTGCCCCTCTTTTCTTTCCCTTATCTCCCTATCTAATTACAGATTTTTATCCCTTCCCTTCTTTTTTAAAAAATATTGTATTATTTACACAAAATCAAAGAACATTTACTCTAGAAGGGACTTCAATAAGTCAACTATGCAAAATGTGGTTGGGGAAGGAGATGGAAGTGAGGTATGAATGGACATATGCCCAACTAGAGAATAGCTGGATAAAGAATCATACCTTCCTCAACATAGCTTGCCCTTGTGGGATGACAAGTCTGTCATAGATTGAACAAAAAAAAAATGTAGGAAACACTACATTGAGTCTTATATTTAGAGCCAAAAGTCATCAAATCCAACATCTTCATTTTATAGATAAGGAAACCTATCTGTACAGAGAAGTTAAGTGACTGGCCTGAATTACATAGCTAATAAATGTGGTAGGCAGGATTTGAACTTAGGTCTTCCTGATTCCGAGACCAGTACTCTTTCCACTTATAACACACTGCCTCTCCACTATACACTGCTACCATGTTATGGCTGCTCCTACATTGAGAATTACCAGCTCTTCATAGCACTATTTTGATATGGCCTCTTTTCAAAATAAATGTGCTCATTCCTCAATTGTCAACTCTGAATACTGGTAGCAAGGTCTCACATCTCTCCCTAACAGACACCCTCTGCCATTGACAGCATTCTCTATAACTCTGAAGGCCTGGGACAGGCAGCCAGCCTCCCCAGGAAGAAATGATAGCAGCTGTAAATCATTTGAAAGACTATTAAGACTAATGAGCTGACTCAGCAAGGGAGCTGGCTTTAGCCATAGGAAATGATTCTTCATTGATAATATAGTAGGGACCACAGAAGAAAACAGTACAGAATCTAAGTTATTAAAGGCAAATTAAAAATGAGAAATGAAGTCTCATTCACTTAAATGGCCCCTAAATTCTGCACCGAACTGTTTTAAAAACACTTCTAATCACTGATCATTGACCATAGGTCTTGGACTCCTGAGTATCCTTTTCTTCTCCACTTCTACTCAAAAACTCAATATTCTACACAATGTTAGTAGGCACTCCTGGAGAAAATGTAAATGCTAATAGTATTTTCTCCCTACTAAATTAAATATTAAATTTAAATCATACAAATTTAATGCATAAATTTAAATTAAAATTAAACAAAGTAAAAATAAAATATAATTTAATGTATAAATATTGAATAACATATATGTATTGAAAATACTGCTTGAGGCGATATTTTTGTAAAAGAATGAGATTATTTTCCAGATTGACATACTGTGGATTTTCTTAATCTGGGGTTTATTACCTTGTTTTTGTTTAGTATTTTGATAATTTCGTTTCAATATGATTAGCTTTCTGGTTTCATGTATTTTATCATATGCATTTAAAAGCATTAATCTGAGGTGGCCATAGGCTTTACTGGACTGCCAGAGGGATTCATAACACATAAAAAAGGTGAGAAACTCCTGTTGTAATGGATGGTCTGCCCTTGACACTCACTTTATGGCAAACCACTAAACCCCAGTCCCTGGATCACCAAGCTCTGATAGGTGAGCTTTCACCTTATATTGCCAAGACTCAGGTCTCCATATTATTTATATGTCTGCTCTACACCATGCTACCAAGAGTGTATCCTCTCCTTCTAGATGCTCTTGTGTTGGCATTACCTATTAGAAGGTAAGATCCTTGAGAGCAGGAATTGTATTGCTTGTTTGCATTTATATCTCTGGCTCTTAGCACAGTACCTAGCGCATTGTAAGTTACTTAAAAATACATTTTCCATCTATCACCTTTCTGTCTATCCATCTATTCATACAAGTCTTCCCAGGTTTCTCTAAAACAGCTCCTTTTATCATTTCTTATGAAGCAATAATCTTCATGACATTCCTATGCCATAATTTGCTTAGCCTTTCCTCAACTGATGGGAACCCACTACTTTACTATAGCAAAGAGAGCAACTATAAATATTTTTGTATATATGGATATTTTTCTTCTTTCTTTTATTTCTTTAAGGTATGAGCAGAGTTTGGTGACTTTTTGGACATCGTTCCAAGATGCTTCCTAGAATGTAAAGACCAATTCACAACTCCAGTAATAATATATTATTGTGCCTATTTTCAGTCCTACCAACAATTGTCATTTCCCTTTTTAAAATCAACTGTCAGTCAATAAACATATACTACCCACCAACCAACCAACCAATCAATTACCTGCCATGTGTCAGGCACCATGCTAAGTACCGGAGATATGAAAAGTGGCAAAAAACAATCTCCATCCTGAAAGAGATCAGTTCTAATTTTGCTAATCTAATGAAGTTGATGAATATGGAACCTCAGAGATGCTTTAACTTGCATTTCTTTATTAAGAATTTGGAGCATTTTTTTATATTGTTGTTGACATTTTGGATTTCTTTCTTTGAGAAGCGCCTAATAATATCCTTTGATCATTTACATATTGGAGAATTTGAACCAGTTCCTCATGTCATATTTTGTTTTTCAGTGTGGATGGCTGGGCAATCTCTTGAATTATTGTTGATTTCATTGATCCGGTATTCCAGGGCTTAATGCAATCAGCACAATGTCATCCTGAAAATCTCACATCTGAATGTGAGCATCTGAAATACCTCAGTATCTACAGAGAATCCCTCCTCTACTTGCACACCTGTTTTTATGCCTCAATTGGCATTGATGCTTAGTAGATCTTCGAACAAAGTTTTCCCTCTGGTCTCATGTCATAGTTTTCCAATTTGAGTTTAAATGAGAGACATGTTATTCAAGGAGAGATTTTTATTCTATCAAATTAAATGTGCTTTTGTTTTTGTAATCAGCAAACAATAGACAAAACACATCTTAAAACCTCCACATCTCTCAGTCAGTTGTTTGACTATGATGACTGTTATGGAAAATCATTTGCAAAATCCTTCCTGTATGGCAGCTCCCAAAAGAAGAAAAATAAACTATCAACAATCATATGAAAAATGTCCCCAAATCATTGTTAAGAGAAATACACGGTTTTAAAACTCTGAGATTCCACTTCTTGTCCATCATATTGTCAAGGATGATTTCCTCCCCCCCCCCAAAAAAAAAGGAAAACAACCATTTTCGAGGGAATGTGTGAATTGATTCAGCCTTTCTGGAAAGCTATTTGGAACTGTGCCCTACAAGTCACTAAGCTATGTATTTCTGACAATTCTACAATTAGCCCAAACCCTAAAGAGATCAAAGAAAGAGGAAAAAGAACCATTTATATAAAAACTGATTCGTTGTTAAAAGGACTGGAAACTAAAAAGGTTTCCATCAATTGGAGAGTAGTCATGTAATAAGATATTATTTCACCTTATGAAATGACAAAAGGAACAATTTTGGAAAAGCCTGGGAAGACTAGAATGAATTGATACAGTGAAATGAGCAGAACCAGAACAATTTATACAACAACATTGTAAAGAAAGATAACTTTCAAAGATTTAAGAACTCTGACCAATGTAACAACTAAACCATTCTTCCAGAGGACTGTGAAGAAGCACACTTCCCACTTCTTGGCAGAAAGATGATGGACTAGAGATAGAGAAAAAGACATACATTTTTGGACCTGGCCAATGTGTGGATTTTTTTTTTGATCATGTTAATTTGTTCCAAGAGAGAGTTGGGCTGCGTTTAGGGTGGGGGGAGAATATAGGAGTAAGGAAAGGGGAGAATCCCTTTGGATTGTGGTGCCAAAAAGAAGAAAAAAGATTGTTAATAGAAAGTACTCAAAAAATCAGAAGGAGACTTAGGGAAATGAAGACAAGCAAGATAGCTTTGGAACTAACATACTGAATTGATTATATATACATATATATTAAAACAAGCTATAAAGAATGAGGCTTATGGTTTCATATATAATAATCTTTTTTCACTATTCTTTATTTCTGGAAATGTTCATGTTGTTGGTATTGTCAAGGTCAGAGTAAGAAAAAATATTAAATGTTTTTAAAGCCTTTTCTTTTGGGGGGAGGGGAGCGCATAATTAAAGCCATTTCTTGTGTTGTTTCTTTGATATGTTCTCATCGAGGATGCCCTTAATGTGTACATAGACCATTCTTATAAAGATTTTCTATAAATGAGAAAATGTGCATGTGAGGTTACATAAAATATAAAACTGAACCTAAGTTCACCATAGTACTCTAAGAATAGTTATTAAGTTGAGCTTCTGGTTTTATACCAAAGCATCAACCCAAGAGACTACTTGTTCCACTTAAAGATCTAAAGGAAAGCTAACATGTGAGGCAGCTATGCTATCCAGCTTTAGAGCCAAAACATCTAGGCTCAAATCCTAGTTCTACTGCTTATCTTTCATTAAGTTATTTAAATCCTCCGTGTTTCCGTTTCTTCAATTGTTAAAAAAAAAAGGAAAAGAAATCATAAAACTTGTACCACCCATCTCACAGGATTTTAAGGATCAAATGAGACAATGTACAAAAGTGCTTTTAAAATGCTAGTTATTGGGGCAGCTGGGTAGTGCACTGGATAGAGCACTGGTCCTGGAGTCAGGAGTTCAAATGTGGTCTCAGACACTTACTAGCTGTGTGACCCTGGGCAAATCACTTAATTCCAATTGCCTCAAAAATAAAATAAAATAGAATGCCAATTATGAGTATTCTCCTTTTAAAGGAAGATCTCCACAATGGGAAGATAATTGAAAAGATCACCTTCTATCAAAAGAACATAGTTTTTATCTTGTATTTATTATTAAAGAAAACAATAAATATTTGTCTCAGTCTTTCACACTTATCTTGGAATTTTGACAGGCTTCATGAAAGAGGCCAATTAATGCTAAAAAAACAGACAAACAAACAATAGGCCTCTATTTCATAACATTTTAATGAACACAAGGGAAAATGTAAGGCCCAAAATGAGGTGTCCTGGGGTAGGAACATGGAAGACAGACGCAACAAGGGAAGGGTATAGTCAGGATGGTTGTTAGTATAGGACCAGCTAGTTGGCACAGTACAGAGAGTACAGGTCCTGTAGTCAGGAAGACCTGAATTCAAATCCTGATTTCAAATCTTTATCAAGTGGGCAAGTCATTTAGCCTTCATCTGCCTCAGTTTCTTCATCAATAAAATAAAGATGATAGTAGTATCTACTTCATATTGTTGTGGTGAGGATCAATTGAGATAAGATATGGAAAGGGCACTATATAAATGTAAGCTATTATTAGTATTACCTCAGGCATCATAGTTACCAGTCCACAGTGGGGAAGGGAAAGAGAATTAGCATATAAATATTTATATAGCACCTACTATGTTCCAGGTGGGCAGCTAGAAGATGCAGTGGATAGAGCACTAGGTTTAGAATCAGGAAGACTCATCTTGGGTTAAAACCTGGCCTCAGATATTTCCTAGCTGTGTGACACTGGGCAAGTCAGCTGTTGGCCTCAGTTTCCTCATCTGTAAAATGAGCTGGAGAAGGAAATGGCAAACCACTCCAATATCTTTGCCAAGAAAACTCCAAAATGGGGTCACAAAGAGTCAGATGCAACTGAAATGACCAAACAACAAAAATGCCAGGCACTGTGCTAAAAAGTTTGCTGGTGAGGAAGAAAAGGGTAGAAAGATGATTCCGTGAAGAGGCTGTACTTTGGCTTTGAACCATGTAGCTTCACTAGTTCCTAACTGGTGAGAAACTGGGGTCCCATCTGCACACTAGGGAAACTCAAGAAATGATACCTATCCCAGTCCTCCATGCTGGGGTGGAGAAGCTGAGCCCTATAACTGGTGCAGTGAGCCAGCACCGTAATGGGCAGTCCACACACTAAAGCAGCCTAGAACAGTGTCAAAGAAGGAGAGAAGGCCAGCCTCTCAATCAAGCAGCTTTGACTGGTATGCCAGTGCTAATGCTTGGTCATCAAGATCTACTCCCCATAAGCTAAAATCTCAGAGCGTGGAAGTTTCCGACACAGAAGATTTAATTAAAAATGGAATAAGAATACCAAGGAGAAGGTATTTTTAAAGCAGGAACATCCTGCCACAACAGAGACTAGGCCCCAAAACCTAGAGGCACCCAATCCACTTAATACCACACAAGATGGAACTGCTTTTCCAAACATGATCAAACAGCCGCCTAATCAGCCAGGTGTTGGATTTTCAATCACAAGCGTTAAAAACACATAATCAACTATCAGTTAAGCAGGTGTTTGAGGTGTCGATGGAAATAAACAGCTCCCCTTTCTGGTTACTTAAGAGAGTTTTAAAGCTTTAAAATGGAGCTCCTCACACCCAGAAGCCTCAGACTTCAATGAGTTCTACATTGCATCTCAATCCAGGTCTTAAATGGCACTGAAGCTTGCGAAAAATAATTCAGTTAAAAGGTGTGTTGTGGTAGAAATCACTACCTTGCATTTACCTGCGGAAATCTCCATTCCTCATAGCTTGTTTTTGTCACCCTTAAGGTGTTGCCCTTCGGAGGGAATTGGTGCCTAAAGGAATTAGCTGGAACTCTCTTTATGTCTAGCCATCAATAAAAGAGTGCAGCCCAGCAAAACCTCCTACAAGAAGACTCAGGCAGTTCACGTAGGCTCCTTGGGCCTCTACGATCCCAGAAAACCCTCCCTGGTCTCTCGTCAGAGCTCTGTATCTCTACCGTAGGGACAGAAAATACAAGGAATTCTAAGAAAGGAATCCTGTTTTGAGTTCAGGCCCAGGTGCAAATGAAGACAATTGGGATTTTTTTAAAAATACCAGTACTAAGCAACTTCTTGAATCAAATGAATGTTTTTAAGAGGTTAAGGCCTGCTAATGATTCCAATCTATTTCACATGTGGCTTACTGGAGGCAGTAAGAAGGAGGAAGGAGGGATAATGAAGAGCCCTGGGTCCATGTCATATGAGGATTTGTTGAAAGAAATGAAGATGGTTAGTCTTGAAAAGAGAAAATTCAGGGAGAACAAATAGCCATCCTGAAGTATCTAAAGGACTGTCATCTTGAAGAGGCATTAGATTTGTTTTCTTTGGTCCCAAAGGTCAGAACTGGTGCAAAATTTGGAAGTGACAAAGATGGAAATTAAGGCCTGATGTCAGGAAAAACTTTCTAACAAATGGAAATTTCAGAAAGGGGGAGTGAGGTGCTTTGAAAGGTAGTGGGTCCTTCAATTAAACAACGACCAACTGTTGAGTATGTTGTAATGGAGATTCCATCAGCAACAGCCAATTTCAAGTTCTAACTCTATTGTGTACTGCATGATGTAAGTCACTTACCTTTCAGTGGCAGGGAGGTGGTGCAATGGATAGAGCTCTCCACCTGGAATCAAGAAGACCAGAGTTCAAAGCTGACCTCAGATCTTTTTAAGATTTGTGACCCTGGGCACATCACTTAACCTTTTTCTGCCTTAGTTCAATCGTAAAATGGAGATCATAATAGCATCTACCACCCAGGGTTGTTTTAAGGACCTAATGAGATAATATCTGTAAAGCACTTAGCACAATGCCTAGCACATAGTAGGTGCTTAATAAATGCTTATTCCCTCCTTTTCTCCCATCAATACCCCTAGGCAATTCTGTGATTCTGGGAATTCATGTAAATAGGACATGAAATTAATAATTATCCCATATTTATATGATCTTTACAGAATGTTTTCCATACACCCTTGTGAGGTAAATTGTTTTAAGATTATTATCTCCCAAATCTATTTGTCAAATTCCAGATCCTCACATCTCAATAGGTGCCACTTAGATAATACTACTGATGCCTCACATTCGATGTGTCTAAACCTGAACGCCTTAGTGAGCAAAAACTGTTCTTCCTCCTCCTCTCCTCTTCCTCTTCCTCCCAACTTCCCTATTTCTGTTGAGAGCACTACCATTCTCCCAGTCAAGCAGGTTTAAAATCAGTTAATCAGTCCAAAAGCATCTACTTTTCACCAGGGACTATGACTTCAAGGGGCTTATGTTCTAAAGTGGGATCCAGGCACATACAAGATACATAGAGTAATTAAAAGGGAACCTGGGAGAAGAAGGCTCTAGCAGCCAGGGGAAATGAGAAGAGCCTCCTACAGAATGCAGAATCTGAGCTAATTGTGGAGGAGGAAGAAAAATGTGAAGACAAGCTTGGGGAAAATGTCTCTCCAGATAAAGAAATAGATCTGTGGAGATGGGTCAATAGGGACCCTCAGGCTCGACTTTCATTCCCCTCTTTATTGGCAACAACAGGCTGAGCAGGAATGATTCTATCTTGAAGGAGGTCTCCACTGTTTTAGTCTAAGCACAAAGAACTGCATTTTCTGATTTTTATCAACTTCTGTTACTCCAAACTTTCTCCCTATTTCCTTACTGCCTCAGAATTCCACTGATTGATTGTGTTCTTAAAAAAAACATATACAGAAACACTTTTTTAAAAGGATATAAGAACCCAGTCTTTCCTCTAGGAAGCTGATGCTGCTATCAACCCAAGCAGTCTTCCTTAAAGCACTAACAGATTTCTTTTCCTTTCAGTTTGGCCACTCACATTATCTGACCCCCACCCCTACTCTTTTGGGCCTGTTGGTGAGTGAGATTCCTCTTAGGCTCTCAAAGAACATAGTCTGGGGAATTATCACAATATGAGTAGTGAAGAAGGCTGGGAATTCCATGAGGTAGAGGTGCTAAGAAAGAACATTCTAGGCATGGAATCATCAAGTCATTGTTGACTTGCTTTTTTCTATCCCCACTCACACACACACACACACACACACACACACACACATATTCTATGGGGTGATTCCTCTTACATGTCCTCCCCTTTCATCACAATGATTGAAGAACTCAATTTGATCACATTCCAGGATCCCAGAGGACTCAGGATCACACACACACACACAAACACACACACACACACACACACACACGCCTTAAAAGTCATCCGTTTCAATCTCCTCATTTTATAAATGAGAGAAATTACTCAAGTTCCCACAGTTAGTAAATAACAAAGCAGGAATTTGATCTCAGGACTTCAAATCTAGCATTCTTTCCACATCGCCACTCAGATACCCACTAGACTATTAGTCACAGTTTGTACCAGTCAGTCAAAAGCACTTGTTAAACACCTACTATGTGTCAGACAACTGTGATAAGCTCTGAAGACACCAAAAAAAAAGGCAAAAAAAAATAGTCCTTGCTCTCAAGGAGTTCATGGTCAAAGAGGAGAGAAAACATGCCAACAACTATATACAAAGAATATCTATACAAGCTAAATCTGGGATAATTAACAGAGGGAAGGCATTAGTATGAAGTGGGTTTGGGAAAGGTTTCTTGTGGAAAGTGGTATTTTAGCTTTGACCTGAAGGATGCCAAGGAAGCCAGGAAACAGAGACTGGAAGGGAGAGACAGTGAAAATGAATCTCTCTCATTTCATTCCCTGTGATTATAGAAGATGATATCATTTGAGGCTCTGAGAGTCCCCTCCTCCAACCTCAACATTTGGTATATTTATGAACTACTGACAGTCAAAAGTTGGCTTCCTCACCCTGGAGTTCATCATACCCTCCTAGCATCAGATGAGAAGAAACAACCAGGCTCAAATTAAGAATCCGGAGGCTCTAATGTCTTTCAGACCTAATAGGATTTTATCCTGTACTCTGAAAGATTCCTGAAACTTATGCCTTACTTTTGTTCCAATAGTAATTATATTCCCATAGCTGGGATTCTTTTTTTGGGGGGGGAAAGGGGGAAAGAAAAAGAGGTGAGGGACAGGGGAGAAGAGGGGGAAGGGAAGGGAGGAGAAGAAAGGAGCGGAGAGAGAAGGAGAGAGGAAAGAGAAGGGGAGGGGAAAGAGAAAGAGAGTGGGATGGAGGAGAGGGGAAGGGAAAGAAGTAAAGGGAGAGAGGTGGCACAGTAGGTAAGGATACTTAACTTGGAGTCAGGAAGACCCGAGTTCAAATCCTGCCTCAGACACTTGCTAGCTATTTGACCCTGGGCAAGTCACTTAACCTCTCTCTCAGTTATAGTTTTCTCATCTGTGAAAAAGGAATAATAATAGCACCCTACCTCACAGGGTTGTCTTGGGGATCAAATGAGATGACACATGTACAGTGCTTTACAAATCTTAAAGCACTAAATAAATGCTACCTGTTATTATTTTCAGTTAGCCAATCAACATAAGGAGGCACCCTAGTCCCTGAAGCCCTATTAATACATCCCCAACAAGTACGATCACATTCTATGGGGAGGTGCCTCTTACATGTCCTCCCCTCTCATCACAGTGATTGAAGAACTCAATCTGATCACACTCCAAGATCCCAGAGGACTCAGGATGAAACACATGGTCCACCTGCTAATAAAGAGGTGATATACTCAGAGTGAAGACTGAGACATTTTTTTGACATGACCAGTGAGGAAATTTGCTTTGCTTGACTATGCATTTTTAACAGAGGTTTGGTTTTCTTGACTTCTCAATGGGGGAGGAGGAGAGGAAATAGGCGGGATGGAACGATGGATCTTCATTTGAAAATTAAATTAAATCAATTTAAAAACCAAAAGAGATTCACTTACCAGAGCAAGCTCTGCTGAATCTCCAGTGTACTTAACTTAGGGGTCCTGATCTTCCCCATGTTACTGCTTCCAGCTAGGAGATCCAGCTCCCACTTATGTATATGTTACTTGGCCAGGCTCAAACATCTTTTTTGATGTCCTTAAATAAGCCACAAATTATCCCCATTTGGTTTTAAAATGAAAGAGCTAAGAGAGTCACAGTCAACTGATTTGCATCTTGTACTTGGACAGCTTTGAGTGTCTGGACGTGTTGCGTAGTGGGAAAGACACTGACTATACCAGGAGACAGGGAACCTAGGGTTCCATTCTGAGCTCTGCACTTTCCTGGGTGTATAACCCTGTACAAACCACTTTACCTCCCTGGCCTCAGTTTCTTCATCTATCAAATGAAGTCATCCAAATGGAAAGTGATAGCTTTAGAGTCCAATAATGGACTCCTTAAGGGAAGGTTTTGTTTTGTTTCCGTGTCCGTACCCCTAGCATTTAACAGAGACTTTTTGCTTAGTAGGTGCTTGAAATAGAATGTTTATTGTCAAAGTTTCACCTTTTTAATTTGGCTTCAAGTCACCACTAAGATACCCACTAGACTATTAGTCATAATCCCAGCTCTCCTACTTACTACCTATGTGACCTTGAATGACTTAACACCACACACCACACACACACACATCCTCGGCCTTGGTCCTCTTAAATGTGAAACAAGGCAGTCAGACTAGATGGCTTCTAACATCCCTCTCAGCCCTAAATCTATGATCCTACCATCCTGGCTAAAGACAAGGGCTGAAACCGTAGGAGAGTTATTGTGACTGTTGTCTACTTCCTGTCCCTCTCCTCCACCCCAATTTACAGTGCCAGAATGTCCACACAAAGGCCCTTCTCCCTTCTCCCAGAGCTAATTCCCAGTAATGGGAAACAGAAGATGGTTGAACACAAAGCATGGTGCTCGTGCACTGGCGTCGGAATTAGTGTTGTCCCAGTAAATTGCCTTTGCCCTGACTTAGAAACTGGTAGGAAAAGATAGAACAAATCTAAGGCTTCTGGGAACAGGAGGTTATGTTTTAGTGGTAGAGGTGATACATTCTGTTATATAAAACCCTGAAAGTCAACTAACCTGTAATTGGACAAGGTTGCCACAGGAGCTTCACTAGGGAATTGTTCAGAAGGGAGAGTACATGAAAGAGGTTCAAATCAGATAAGAAGAGGTTGGGGTGGGGGGAGGTCGAAATGCCTAAATGTAAAATTGCAGGGAAACAGATGAGCAGCGTTTGCATTTTATCTTTTCATTAAAGTCTGAGCTGTTTTTTAGATGGAAGGGAGAAAAGACTAAGAAATACCTCTTTGCCTAGCATAGAGAAAATGAGAAAAATAGACCTCTTTTTTTGTCTGATACTACACCATTCCAGCAGAGAGGTCTGGTTCAATCAGTTTCTCTGTGTGGATTGCATTCAACTGAATGGCATGAAACCAGAGCTTCATTGGGATCTTAGGTTTATACCTTCTCTTTGGGGTTTCTCTTCATACTCCCTTTCTCCCCCACCCCCCACCTCTGAAGTCCTTCTGCATGCTTCATTGCTGTGTAGAGGTGATCCTAGGCTCTTAAAGGCTACGTGAAAAGAATGCAATCTGTGGTAGGTACTACCAAGCTAGAAAAGACATCCACTGTGAGCTCATCAATGCATTAGGTTAGACTAGATGAGATATGGCATTTATTAGGGACTTGCTATGTGTCAGGCATTGTGTAAGTGCTGGGAGTACAAATACAAGCAGGAGAAGAGCCAATCCCTAACCTCACAGAACTCCCATTCGAATGGGATCAGAAGCCTCTTTATCTTCCAAACAGGCTTTCTAAGGTTGGAGAAGCCTATCATTAAGTTAGCTAAAGGATGATGCTCACTCAGCAACTGCAGCTTTTGAAGACTATGCCACAGAGGAGTGGTAATCTGTGACAGTGGAAAGCAGTGCCCGCACTGATGGAATCATAGATCACAGCTCACACATTTAGAGATCATCAAGTCCAACCTTGTCATTTTACAGGTACATTTTACAGGTCAGACATAGGCCAAGTGATTGCCCAGGGTCAAACAGCTAGTAAATGGCAGATTCAGGATTGGAACCTAGCTCTTCCTGACTCCTGGACCAGCAAACAATCCACTATGCCATCCATACTGCCTTCCCTTCAGGTTCATGAATTGCTGAAGTTCTGCCTTCTTTTCCTCCTTTCTTCCATGACTCCCAGTGATTGGCACATCTAAATGAATGATGGGTACTTAACTTTTGTAACTGACTCCCTGACAAAGATAACTTGCAAGTTTCAGATCACATACATTCATTCAATACATTTATTGAGCACCTGTGACGCTGTACCAGTAAAAAGAAGACATAGTCCCTGTCCTCAAGAAGTTTACAATCCAGTAAGCAAGCTAAGAAGTATACATCCAAGGAGCTCTAATACAAATCAGAACTTGATAAGTTCATAGGAAAGATACAAAAAATTCCATAAAAGATCTGAGGAGGGAGATCAGCTGGGCCTTCCCTCTTGTAAGGGCTGGCACCTAAGCTGGGCCCTTAAAGATGGGAAGGAATTCAATAGTTAGGGTTGGAAGTGTAACGAAAGAAGAGGCAGACAGAGCAATCCTACCATGGGAGCTGATATAAGCAAAGGTACAGAGAAGGGTAAGGGCAGGAAGAGGGTATGGAACAGTGAACAGTGTAACTCAGAACAGAGAGCCCCATTCAATCAATCAACCAATCAGCAAACATTTTTATAAGCACTATGTTAGGCACTGGAGCTTCCATTCCAGAACCATATACATTCCAACCCTTCCAAGATCATCCATGTCTATTTTTCAGCCAAAATGTTGAGGGAAAATAAACATACATCTTCCCCAAAGAGACAAAGAAAGAAAAAGGAAAACGCTTTTGACGGCGCATTCACCCCTTCCTCTCCGCTTTATGTTGTAATAGAAGTAACAGAAGAAATTTCATTCTTCCCTAAGAAGGGCTGCCAGTCCATGGCTCTGGTACTGAGTAATCAGAGTTGGCACTCCATCTTGTGGGCAGAAGAGTATTTTCATAAGAGTCCCAGCTCGCCCAGCCAGCCTTGCTTTGGCCTGACAGTCTTCCTAAAGGAGGCACCTAGCTTCACAAATGTCCTCCTCCAATCTCATTTCCTGGGGAGGAGGGAGCCTGGAGACCTTTCCCTTTAGGTTCACTGGCCTCCTCCCCTGACCTCCTGCTGGGCTCTCCTTCCATCTGTCATCTTGATTCACAAGGCATAACATTCAGGGCTGTATTAGCATAGAAAAAGACAGCAAGAAATACAGGATGTGGGAAAAAAAACCTTCCACTTTCTCCTTTCCCTGCAATTATCACTCAGCTGCTTCAGTAAACAACAAAATTGTTCCCCACACACATCATTACTGCTTACAAGATTAAAATGGGCTGGGGGTCAGGAAGGGGATAACAGGTTGGTTTCAGTTTGGGGTGTTTTATTTTGTTTTGTTTTTTAATAAAATGTTCTACCCTGGTTTAACCTTGCCCCTCTCCACCCTTGGGAGACACTGAAACAAAATGAGAGACAGAAATCAAGGCATTTCGCCCATCGTACCTGAAGAGAGCATCAAAGTCAACCCTCACTAGGATGTGGTGCAGAAGAAATGTAGGAAAGAAGAAATGGGTCCAATCACACTCATGTCTGCCCGTGGCCTCAGGAGTAGACAAAAGAGGCAGCTACTGGGGCAGGTAGGTGTAGCAGTAGATAGAGCTCTGGCCCTGAAACCAGGAGGACCTGAGTTCAAATCCAGACTCAGACCAAACATTTGACATTTACTAGCTATGTGACCCTGGGCAAGTCACTTAACCCCAATTGCCTTAACAAAAAAATAAAATAAAATAAAATAAAAAAGAGGCAGCTACTGAGGATACAGTCTTGGGAAGGGAAATAGGAGGGAATGGAAGCATCTACTATGTGCCAGGCACTTTACAAATATTATCTTATTTAATCCTCACAACAACTCTGGTTGGTAGGTTCTTTTATCATCTCCATTTAACATATGAGGAACCCAAGGTAGGCAAGGGTAAACTGACTTGCCCAGAGTCCTACAGCTCGTAAGTAAGTGTCTGAGGTTGGATTTGAACTCCGGCCTTCCTGACTCTCAGCCCAGCATTTTATCCATTGTACCACCTAGTTGCCCATGGGAGAAGTGCAGAAGGGAGAGGAAAGGAATAATACAAAGGATTCTTTTTCATCTTTGTTTTTATAAATAAACATTTTTAATGCCAACAATTTCTTCTTTCCATTAAACATGGGTATTTAAATAGTGAACACTGGTTTTGAAATCTAATCTAAAGACTTGCTACCCAAGTTCAGCTCTGAAACACGTGGCCTCTATGAACTTGGAAAAGGCCACTTAATCTTTCCAAATCTTGATGAAAGATGCAGGATTAGACCAAAAGACCTTTAAGTTCCCCTTGGGGCAACTAGGTGGCACCCGGCCTGAATCAGGAAGATTCATGTTCTTGAGTTTAAATCTGGCCTCAGATAGTTACTAGCTGTATGACCCCGGGCAAGCCACTTAACTCTGCCTCAGTTTCCTCAATTGTCAAATGAGCTGGAGAAGGAAATGGCAGATCAGTCCAGTGTCTTGGCCAATAAAACCCCAAACGGAATCATGAAGAGTCGGACATGACTGAAACAACTGAACAAGACGGTTCCCTTACAGTTCTAAGAGTCTATAAGTTTACTAGGAAGTACAATTTTCCAATGAAGTGGGACACAATATTTAAAACCACATCTAAGCCACATAGATCTCTTGTCCCAGGGCTGTCTGGCCTATATAGAGAAGAGTGGTAAGCAATATTTTCATCTAGGACAAGTAGTAGTGGTGGGAGGAGGGAGGGAGAAGGACTCACCTAGGAAGCAAACTCCAGGAAACTCAGATGCTTCCTTCCACACAGCTAAAGGAAGGAGCAAGGGAAGGACTCTGGTGCAGCTGCTGCAGTAAGGCATCCTAACCCAGGACACCTTGAGGTTTTTCAAACTGCTGAAAATGGAGCCATTTTAAGGCAAGAAGCATACTAGGGCCAGAACCAGTCAGGAAAGGAAGATCACCCACAGAAGGCAGCATGAAGCCAACATCAGGGGGAGGATGGGCAGAGGAGGACATGTTCCCCAAGAAGATGCTGTAATCATTCTCAAAATTTTCCACACTGGGAGAAGCCCTGACTGTCCCACCCTAGCTATGCCTTTACCTGTATGGAGTTTTTTGATATACCATTCCATTGTCAGGTGGCCTGCAAGCCTAGAATCCATCGAGGCTGACCAAAATAAGGTGCCGTGAAGTGAAAATGTAAACCTCCCTAGATTTTTTTTCTGTGAATGTCAGTAGAATAACCAAGGCAAAGTGATCAGGACAAACTGTGAGATAGGAGAAGGAGACATTGAGAATGTGGAACCTGAACGCCAGAGTCAGAACAAGGGTTTAGAGCTGGGGAAAAATTGAGGACACAATTCTTAAAATTTGTCTTGGCTGCAAATATAGTATGAACAGGGCTGTGGAATGCAGCCTTGCTTGGTATCACACCATAGAAAAAAAATTTTTTTGCATTTCTTTATTGCTGCTTTTTGGTTTAGATTCACATTCATTTCTAAATGTATCCCTCCACCTTCCTTACCCATCAGGTCATCCCATATAACAAAGATTCAAAAAGAATGAGGACTCAATCAATCAATCTATCAGTCTTGATTTATTAAGTGCCTACTATGTGGCAAGCACTGCACTGGGATATAAAGACAAAAATAAACAGCCCCTGCCCTCAAGGAGGCTTACCTTCTATCAGGGGAAACAACATGTTTGCATACATACCTACCATAAATATACAAAATATATACACAGTAAAAAAAAATTAGTTCAGTAAAAACAACCAACATATATACAGTATCCCACAGTCCACCATTGCACTTTTTCATTAATTTTACCAATTCATCCATGAGATGATTCACTGATTCAATAAGCATTTATTAAGTCCAACACTGAAGGAGATATAATAGGGATTGGGGGAGGAATAGGAAAGATGTTGAAGACACAGTCCCCCAGTCCCTAAGCAGCTTACAGTCTAGCTGGGGAGATAAAATACACCACTGGATACACTTGTTAATAAGTAAGAGTTTGGATTTCTGACCTCCTTTGAAAAGCCAATGTCATATGATTTTAATTTCTTCTCTCCTGTGGACTACAGATATGTATGAGATTGAGGGATAGCCAGGCATAATTTTTCCCTACAAAAACATTCAATTGGTCAGAGGAGAACAATAAACAAGTGACTCCTGGGACCAGGTCCCCATTAATAGATATGTATCAGAGGGACTCAAAATTGGTCCCTTTATATCTTGTATAAATGAAAATGAGCCTATAATAAAAGCCTATTCCTTTTAGCATTACTGGCCTCTTTTGTAAAAGCCTCTGAGTCCCAAACCATAGTGAACAGAATGGGGTGCCCTAAAAAAATCAAGCCAACTTTGGCCTCATTAACACTGGGCTTTAACCAAGTGAGCTAACCAGCCCAGACTTTGCCCCCTTTGACCCCTCTCCCCAGCTCCCTACTAAAGGTGGGAGTAAGGAGTGAGCACCCAGTGATTTCTTCCACAGTGGCCATCTCTGTTCCAGACCATGTAAAGGACATGAAGATTGAAGTCTGAAGCAGAAAAGCAGACCCACTGCCTTAACACGATCATTACCCTTCCCTTCCAAGATGGAGAGAAGTAGAATGCAAAGAAGATGAATTAGGTCTCAATTACACCAAAGTAGCTTCAGAAAATAGCATGATGGCGCTCTAAGGACAGGGTGCATCCGACTGGAATGATTCCCACCAGCTGCTCCTCGCACAAATGCTTCTGCACTAGAGAGATTTTGATCAAGCTTCCTGGAGGGGAGGTGCAGCTGTGGCTTGGGGTCAGGGACCAGAGGGAAAAAGCAGGCAAAGGACAGAGTCTTTGGAAGTCAGGGTCCCACATGGATAGCACCTGGCTTAGTCTTGCAGAGATTGGAGATGCAGGAAGGGTATGCAGTTTAAAAGGTCCATAAAGAAGTGGATTTTCCATTGCCAGAGGTTTTGTGGTTTTTTAAGTGTATGTTCTTCCTCTCCATCATTCTAGTCCATAAAATCTCTTTAGTTTCTTCTACCACCCATGAAAAGAGATTCTCAATCTCCAAATAAATGGAGGACCAAAGCACAGTTCCCTTCTCTGTATGTAAAAGGGAAGAGGAAGAAGTCTCCTAGTACAGTAAAGACAGCAACAATAACACACAAGGAAAAGGAATCAGTTCATATTGTAGCATATATTGTCACATGAAGGCCTTGGGATTTCCTTGACTGAGGAACATTGCTAAGTTCATAGGATTAAGAACTAAAGATCATCTAATAGAGAAATTATTTTTTGTTATGAACCCTTTTGCATTCTGGTGAAACCTATGGATCCCTTTTTCAGATTATGGTTTTCAAATGATAGAATGATATAGAAGATTACAAAGCAACATAATTATATGTACATGTAACACATGTAGCAGTTATATATACATATAACAAAATATTAAAAAGAAATCCCCAGACCCTGCATTAAGAACCCCTGATAATGCATCACCTCCATTTCACAGATGAGAAAACTGAGGCTCAGAGAGGTAGTTATTTTTTCAAGGTCCCAAAGACAATAGCAAACCCAGGTCCTCTTGGCTTCAGTTCCAATACTCTCTATTATACTACACAGTCTTTTATGCTAATTCTTATATTTCCATGTACATTCCCAAGGTCGGAATTCAAAAACTGACATAAAAGGCAGAGACAAGAAAGAAAGCCAACTGAAACAGCTGCTAAAGGGCTTGGCTAATTGAAGAATCCTTTTGTGGTTAGAAAATTGGAGACATTGAAAGACACTGAAGTCCCCTGGAACATTTCAAGGGCAGGTCACCGAAATGAAGAGACTCTTGGGCCCACAACCTTGACCATTTTGATAGATAAAAGCAGTGCTAGGTTACACCCAAAGGAAGAAATTTCATGAAAAGGTACTGAAAATTTGGAAATTTGGAATCTCAACAGAAAGTGCTTTTGGGGGGCCGCCAGTAATCCAGAGTAGTGGTGAGTTATTGGATGTCCTCAGGCTGCCCTAAGCAATTCATCAATCAATCTATCAAGTCACCTATCAACAAACATTTCTTAAGCACCAGTCACTGTGCTGGGTCGGGAGTACAAAGACAATACAAAGACAAAAGCAAAACAGTTCTTGCCTTCAAGGAGCTTGAAATCTAGCCAAGAAAAACAGTATGTCTACACATCAGTTTGAACAAAATAGATACAAAATGATTTTGAGGAAGCGTTAGAAGCCAGAGGAATCAGGAAGGACTTCATGCAGAAGGCAGTGCTTAAGCTGGGCTTTGAAGAAAACTAGGAATCCTAAGAGGGGGAGGAGAGGAGAGGTAATTTATTCCAAGCATGGGGAAGGGGGGAGGGAATTGAACAGTGTAAGCCATGGAGACAGGAGGAATATTAATTAAGGAAGCAAATGTGGCCGGATAGAGGATAAGAATTAGGTTAGGACTGGTAGATGGTAGCTGAGTCAGGACACATGGAAATTTCCATCTCTTATTCTTTTCTTGTATCCTCCATGGCACCCATTATAGTGCTGGGCATATAACAAAGAGTTCATTGATGGATTAATCGATAGGTGAATTTCTTCTCTATAGAAAGTGAGTTCAGTCAAGGTAAATGAACTCCCAAGTGTTTAAAGCAGATAAGACAGACGGTAGGATGGAGGAAGCTTTCAAATCTTTAGGAAGCATGGTCCATCTAGAGAAAGTATTCTTAACCTTGTTTAGATCACAGAATAGACCTCTTTGGCAGTCTGGTGAACATTGTGGACTCCTCAGAATAATGTTTTTAAGTGCATAAAATAAAATACATGAGATTACAAAGGAAGCCAATTATACTGAAACACAATTATAAAAAAAAATTTTAACAAGTTTATAGGCCCTCTGAAAACTATCTACAGACCTCCTGGAACTCCAGGTTAAGAAGCCCTGCTCTAGAGGAAATGAGTATAAGGAAGGTGGGATAGGAGAAGACTGGATGAGTGTAACCTGATTGAGACTCTTCTGTCCCCTAGAGATGATATCTATCGGGGCAGCTAGGTGGTGCAGTAAATAGAGCACTGGCCATGGATTCAGGAGGACCTGAGTTCAAATGAGGCCTCAGACCAAATACCTGACACTTACTAGCTGTGTGACCCTGGGCAAGTCACTTAACCCCACTGCCTAGCCAAAAAAAAAAAAAGAGATGATATCTATCAATCAATCAATCAATCAACATTTATTAAGCACCTACTTTGTGCCTGGCTCTCTGCTAAGCACTGGGGATGCAAAAAAGAAGCAAAAGACACCCCTTGCCTTCAAGGAGCTTACAATCTAATGGAGGTAGAGGACTACAGTATTAGTCTATATTCAGGTGTACAGGAAAGTCCCAGATTCCTCCAGTTTTAGGTAGTCCAGAGGGAAATTTCCACCAAGTACCACCAAGTACCAGAGAAGGAGGAAGTGACTAAGTCAGGTTTCATGTTTATCCTGCTGAGCCAGTGAGAAGTGAAAGATGGTTGCTTAGAACTGTCCCAAAATGGGGAAAGGTCCAAAAATGAGTGGGCAGCACTGTTTCCGCTACTTTATCACTAGACTGTAACAGATCCTCATGACTCTTAGTGTCTAATCATTTTCAACACAACCCCCAATTCCAGTCTATGGGACTCACAGTGATCAATTAGGAGTAGTGGTGTCATCCCAGAAAGCTACGTGTTCACTCAACAGAGTCAGAACATAGATATCTAGCTCCGTAGGAACAGTTCTCCTGATTTCTCCTTTCAAACAATTATTGGTAGGCAGGCTGCAAACAAGCCACAGCTGAGTAAATAGAACATGGGACCAAGCAGATAAAGTCTTATCTTAGAGACATTTCAGTTGAGTTGGGTTTTTTTTTTCTAGTAGTGGAAATGGGTTGCCCCCAGCCATCCACACTCTTCCCTGGTCTCTCTTGTGGCCGATACCAACACATTTGTTTTTTAGTCAATGAGAGAGATAAATTAGGAATTTTTGTGGTTGGAAAAAGCACCAGAAGTTTTGCCTTAGGCAAATGTCATGAACACTCAGCTTCAGAAAAAGAGAAAGACATTGCCCTGTTGGAGGGATAGGATTTCAACATATGGGTATCATTGGGGAGGTCATGAGGGGGTACAGACAGAATGGAAGAGGGAAAGAGATCACCCTAACCCACCATCTGGTAGCTTCCTATTTTTAACTAATTATTATTACTAAGTGCTAAAAATCTGTTGTTTCTAGGATACTAAAGAACTGCAAGTATTGTCAATAACTTCTAAATTCAATATGCTTTCCATTGAATGCCCTGAGACAAAGTCCCAGTTGTCCATGTTAGTTATGGCTTTCTTTATAGAAGAATGAACCAGTCTGTCTGGTGACTAAACCTATAACCTTAGTTCAGGTAGCCTCATGTACTAACTGGCAAAGTTAACAAACATGGGTAGATAAAAGGCCTTACACCTAAACAGTTGCTGAAGGTACTACATCTCTTAGTCCATACTTGGATTTCCTGGCTTTTGGACATCAGATAAAAATATACACCAGGTCCCCAAGAAGCCAGTGAGAGCTCCCAGAAGCAATGAAGATACTAGCTGCCTCTTTTCATTTCTAGTCAACCCACTTCCCCTAGGCTAGAGAGCTGGAAGAGGATTTGCTCCCATCCTCTCTCCAGGTTCCCAGCCAGCCAAGGACAAAACAGTAACAGAGAACCAAAGAGAAGTTGAAAAAGGATATGATTGGCTATCAGTGCCAAGGACCTTTGCTGCTCATTCACATCCATTCACAAACACCCAGGGAGAGCTTACTTGCCGCTTTAGGAGTCTGCCATTTCCTGAAGAGGGAGTGGATTTTGTCTTCATGGTAATAAATCTCACACTCAAGCAGGAATTTTCTTTAAAGATGAAAAGCTCTCGTTCCCTTGACCCGATTGCTGGGAGATGGCAGCTGCTTATGCAGTCCTTTCCTATATACAATAGCTCAGATTCCTACTACTTGGGAAGAGTTACTAATACAAGTAAGACTAGACAGGCACTGACTGAAGAGGAAAACATGATGACCTCTGTCATTAGTCCTCTGCATAGGATGGCTAGGTCCAGCCAGGGCTTACTCAATTCATATGCAAAGTGAGAGTTAAGAAGAATGTGATCTAATGGGTACTGTCTGATAAGCTACTGGATGATTCTAACCCAAATTAAATCAATATACATTTAAGTGCCCATTATGTGCCAGGTACTAGGAATACAAAAATACAAAAAAAAAAAAACAGTCCCTGATCTCAAGGAGTTTACAGTCTAATGAGGGAAAACCAACATGTAAACAAATATATACCAAGCAAGCTATACACAGTATTAACAGGAAATAATTAACAGAGGACATAATTAACTACAATTAAGAGGGGTTGGGGAAGGCTTCCTGTAACTGGAATCTGAGATCAAGGCTCTTTTTCTCTCATGGAATGCCAAGAGAGCTGGTTGGAAATTGGTCTGCATGATTGGAGAAGATTTTGGATCCTTTGAAGTCAGGCTTCCCATAAAAGCCAGGTCCCCCTCCCCACCTGTTTCCACCACAACAATCCTAAGAAAACCAGGAAGTCAGCTATAATTTGTCAAACATTTGGAGCTGTTATTTAAAGTCTGCTATTTGTCTTCAGTATCTAATCAAAGCACCATACTTTCTGAACAGATTGTCACTCTCTCTCCCTCTCTTTAAATTTTCCTTTTTATTATTTTGAACTTGACAAACCAACAAAAACTGAACGTTTCCCTATACAAAGAGGGATAAAAAGACTGCGCATGAAATCGTGACTCACCGGTACTTACAGCTATGGTGGTAGCAGTGGTTCTTCTTTCCTTCTTTTCTTTCTCTTCCTCCTTCTTCTTGTACAGTTCATATTTGACACGGCAGTTGCTACAAAACCCTGAATGTCTTTTTTTCCTTCTGAACTTCCTTCTGGTTTATTCTGTTTATTTTTTTTCTTAATCATTCACTGATGCTCTTTTCTTTCTTTTCATCCTTTTTAAAACATCACTATCACTGCCTCCCTACTTCTCCCCCAAACAAAAGCCCTTTTGGTAACAATAAGTATAGTCACACAAAACAAATTTATATACCAGTGGTGCCTGAAGCCATAAGTGGCATTCTATACTTCTAGTCCGTCACCTCTCTCACAAGGACAGCTCTATGGGTTCTATGAAAGCAGTGACCATGGCTTTTCATTCCATGGAATCTTTGAGCTAGACAGAAGCTCAGTAACCACCAAGCCCAACTCATACCTGGGCAAGAATCCCTTCTACAACATACCCAATGTGTGGGTATCTGGCCTTTGCTTGAGCTCTTAGCAAAAGGGAATCATCTACCTCCTGAGGCAATTCAATCCATTTGTGGATTGCTGTAACTGTTCGGAAAGTTTTTCTGTAATTACCTAAAGTCTAAGGCTGCCTCTTTCTGATTTCTATCTTTTGCTCCTGCTTCTGGAACCAAGAAAAAGTTTAATCCTTTTTTCCACATAAAGTCCTTTCCATACATAGAATCATAGGATTGTAAATTTAAAGCTGGAAAGAACCTTAGAAGTCAATTAGTCCAATCCCTTCACTTTCTAGACAAGGAAACCAAGGCACAGCAAGATTTCATGCCCAAGAGGGCAAGGATCCAAGATGCCAAGTGAAGAGCTGGGATTTGAACCCAGAACCTCTGGCTCCAAATCTAGCACTCCTACTACATCATGCTGCCTCTGCTTGACAGTCTCACATTTCCCCTGTGTTCTCTTCTATAAAAATCCCTAATTTCTTCATCCTGTTTCTCATATGAGATGATCTTCAAGTCCTTCACCATTCTGGTTGCCCATTGCTGTTTGTTCTCCAACTGATCAACATCCTTCAGAACTGAACACAGTTGACCAGTTGTAGGTTGACTAGCAGAGGGTTATAATTGGACTATCGCCTCCTGCATGCTATGCCCTTATTAAAGTGTTGAATGCAGCCATCAGAGGGGCTATGTGACCTTAACCCCATGGTCAAACCAGTTGGAGCCAGTCTTGTGGTTTCTCTGGAAACTCCTATTGCTATAGCTGGAGCCCTGTTCTGATCAGATGTCACCACTCCCCAACCTCCCCAGCTTTCTCTATAGACTTTCAGCTATTTTGCAAAACAACTTATGTAACAGCTTCGAGAGGCTGTGCCTTCCATGACACTTTCTCCCTGTTGAAGGGTACCTGCCCCTTCCAGATACTCCAGTACTTCAGTGCTGTGTGGTGTCCCAAACTATAATTCCCTTGCCTCGATTAAAGACCCATGTTGTTGCTACTTTGGGAGTCTTCTCTATTTCAGGTTGACAAAAGCAGCCTAAGGTGGCATTAGCTTTCTTAGCTGCCTTATCACACTGTTGACTCATTGAATTTGGAATGCACTAAAATCCCCAACCTTTTTTCAGACAAGCTGCTGTCTAGTCATGCTAGGTAGCTAGAATGGTGCAATGGATAGAACTCTGGGACTAGAGTTAGGAAGACCCCAAGTTCAAATCCAGCCCCAACTGCTTACTAGTATATGATCCTGTCCACATCACTTAACCTCTATCTGCCTCAGTTTTCTCAACTGTAAAATGGGAATAATAATTGCACCTACCTCCTAGCATTGTTGTAAGAATCAAATGAGATAATATTTATAAAGTACTTAGTACAGTGCCTGGCATATGATGGGTACTTAATAAATATTTATTCCCTTCCCATGCCTCCTCTTTAATTACATATGCCTTGCCTTGTTCAGACTGTCATCTGGTTTAGATCTGATAAGAAGCTTTAATTTAGTAAGTAAAAATAAAAATATCTTCACGTCATTATGTCATCATTGGCTTCATAAATTTGCCACCTTCCTATTTTGAGCTAAGAGTAATTAAAAATACTCATTTACAAGGCTCTTTCCTCCTAAAAAATACAGAGAAAGGTTTTAGAGGTGTTATCCTTTTACAGATGAGGACACTGAGGCACAGAGAAGTCAGATTACTTTCCCTTAGTTACAAAGATAGTAAATGTCAGAGCAGAGACTCGGTCCCAGGTCTTTCTGACTTGAAGGCTAATTCTATGGTGACTGGACTACATAGCACTACACATAATATCCAGTTCTTCTTACACAAAAATTATATTTCTGACCAGTTGTCAACAGGAAATGAGCTGTTCCCCCAGTGGTAATAGTTTACAATGACTCAAGCTTACTTTCTCACTTGCTCTCCCATGTGACCAATTGGACACGTTTTTGAGATGACAGTCAAAGGCCTGAGGGTGAAGAAAAGTCATCTTTGAGATAATTTATCCTCAGTGTGAAACTAACAAATTTTGTGTGGTTGGACTTATCTTTTAAGTCTGTTTCCCATTTTAGCTCCTCTGCTGGGGATTTCAACTTCCCTATTTTCTTCCTGGCCACCAACACCAAACCATATAGTCATGTTCCTAGTCCCCACCAATCATCTCCCCTTTCCATATCATCTTCCCCCATTGGAAGGAAAGGGGCTACCTGAGGAAAAGACCCAGGCTTGGCCAGAAAGGAGCTGGCCAGAGTTAGAATAAAGTGAAAAAACCAGTACTAACGCCTTTTTTGTAAAAATGGGAGGGACTATGGGTACAGGATGCTATATCCTTTCTACTCTGTCAAATGCAATACTGCCTCGTAACAACATTGCTATACTGTTTTTTTTTTTTCAATATAATGAAGAGTACTACAAAGCAGAAGCAGTTGGTGGCTTAATGGATGGAGTGCTGAGCCTGGAGTCAGGAAGATTCATCTTCCTGAGTTCAGATCCATTCTCAGACACTTATTGTTACTAGTTATGCAACCCTGGGTAAGTCACATAATCCTGTTTGCCTCAGTTTCCTCATCTGTAATATGAGCTGGACAAGGAAATGGCAAACCACTCCAGTATCTCTGCCAAGAAAACCCCAAATTGAGTCATAAAGAATCAGATACAACTGACAAAAAGACTGAAAAACAAAAACAGAGGGGTGAAAGAGAATTACTTATGGTTATAAAAATAAAATTCATTAATAAAACATTTTAAAAATTAGTATCAAAAAGTATCACCATTCTGGGAACATGCACAGTATCTGATGGCTGGCTGCTATCAGCGCACCACCAAGGAGTGTAAGGGGAAACTCTCCCAACTGGTACAATATAGGCAGAGGTGAGGTACTCCCAGTTATGAGTTTGACTAAGAGATAACCTTCGACAGGGAGCGCAAATCCCCCCAAAGAGGAGCCAAAAGAAAAAAGATATATTTTCAAGAAGAGTCGACATCTTTGATTTCTAAAAGAGAAAGAAATAAAGCCCCATTTACAAAGTGTTAAGAGGATTGAGTTATAAGATGTCAGTGGGAAATGAATATTATCGGCTGAGCTCCTCAAAGGCCAGAGAGAGGCTCTCATCTGGCTGGTCTAGATGTTTCCAAGTGGAGGGAAAAGGACATGACTTCTCCCCATTCCCTCATTGCCTGAGCTGTTGAGGACAGACAGCTCCTCTCTGGCTGAGTCTTGGCCTTTTCCTCATGGTGGCCCCTTTCCTGCCATGTATTGAATTTCTTAGCACTTTAGAGGGTAGGGCTGGACAGGACCTTGGAGAATTGTCAAAGAATAGCCAATGTGGAACTCTAGAGTTTGCAAAGCACTTCACAGACGTCAATTCATTTGATGAATTAAACAACCCAGTGAGCTAGGTGCTGTTATTATTCCCAAGGGTGCCAACTCAGGTCTTCCTGACACCAAGTCCCAGCTCTCTACTACACCACCTACCTGCCTCTAGTCTGACCCCTTCATTTTATCAATGAAGGAAGTGAGGCACAGAGAAATGAGGTGAGTTACCCAAGGTTCAAACCAGGACCAGAACCCAGGTTTCCTAACCTCTCTAGAGCAATCCTCCACCCTATGCTTCCTTGCTGGATTCTTTTATTTTCTGTGCATCCATGGCATAGAACAAATCTGAAGTCTCCACTCACTAACGAGGACAAGGATTTGCTATTTGGTTTCATCTCATTAAACCAATTAGAGGCATCTGGTTCCACAGTGAATCGAGCATTAGACCTGGAATCAGGAAGACCTGAATTCAAATCTGGTCTCAGACATTAACTATATGACCCTGAGCACTTAACCTCTATTTGCCTCAGTTTCCTCAACTGTAAAATAGATTTAATAACAGCACCTGCCTCCCCTGGGGGTTGTGAGGATAAAATGAAATCATATTTCTAAAGCACTTGGCACACTCTGGCACATAGTAGGCACCATACAAATACCTAGCCCTTTCCCTTCCCTACACCTCTTCCCAATTTACTTGATCCCAGTAGCTTTATAACTGTCATCTAATTGTGCCTCCCTTGTCTTCTTAACCAGATTAAAGGCATCTGTAGGATAACTGTAGTTTTGCATTATCTGTATTCCCTTCACTTCACCCACCAAGCACCTGGCTCAGTTGGTCTTTAATAAATGCCCTTAAATACATGTATAAATATTCCTCCAATGCTTCTGGGATCTAATATTCCATGACAGTGGGACTTCCTCCACCAATGTAGATTCCAACCCCATTGCACTATATGGGTTTCTGTGATTGGAATCTGTGGCCTACCTGGTGATGCTCCTTCCGAGATCTGCTTTGCTGGTCCTCACACAATAGTCAGACTGTCCATCACTGGTATATGTGAAGCCTTTTTCAGCTGCCATAACTTGCGCTTCACCAACACAGCCTCTGAAAATCCAGGGTCATCAAATCACCACAATGAGGCATCAAGGGAGACCTTCAGTGGCAATATGAAGGATAGGGTCTTTCCAAAGTCCATTCCCCTCTTACAACTATACTTAAGCTCGTCCTACTGTTAAGACAGGTCCAGGATAACCATTGTGGCCAGCATTGTCTCTCACCTTATAGTGCTCTAGTTCACATTTCTATGATTTCCAATAATCCTATAAGGAAGACAAGGGCAGGTATTATTCTCTCATTTTACAGATGAAGAAACTGAGGCTTAGAATGATTAAGTTACTTTCCCATCGTCTCTGGGACTAAAACCCAGATCTACAGACTCCATAGTAGTGCTCTTACCATTATACCACACTGCCCTACAGATACAACAATAGCTACTATTTCAGGCTTAATTATCAAAGTACACTTCAGTACTATTTTTTAATTGTTGCGTATCCCTATTAAAGATTGAATTCTGTATTTTGTTATGTTATTATATTGTTCCTTCTCCCCTCCTCAGCACAGGTATGCCATCTAAGTAGCTTCCAGAATACCTTTGAAAGAGAATCTTTCTCTACTAGGACTCTGTTTATTATTCCATTAAAAAGGGGGAAAGGAGAGTTGGTGCCCAGGGCCATAAAACTAGGTCAACGTAAGCAGAGCTTTGTCCCAGGGTGCTGACATTGGTTGAGATATGGGATACTTCCTCCTAATGGCAGTCTTCTAGCCCACAGCCACATGCAGCATAGCCATCACTCTCTTAAGCTGCACCAGTCCATGACTCCCAAGGTTCTTTTGCCGTGGTACCCCTCAACCAGGACACACCTTCTCAGCAAACTACCTGCTACCAGCCACCAACTTCCCATCGTTTTTCCCAGAGGTTAAAAGATCAGGGACTCTCAACTCTGCTGCAAAGGCAAGGACTCTCTTCTCCTCTGCACTCTCCCCACTCCACTCCCCAAACCGAATTTTCCTTATGTTCAAGAACATTCATCCCTCCCACAGAGTCAAAACATGCCTTCCTAACTCCTTGGAAAGTGCCCCAATCTGTAAGAGAGTTTCTCTGCTCACTCTTGTCATGCTAGTTATGGCTCTTTCGGCAACCTAGAAATAATGCTGTCACAACTGTCATCTTGATAACCTGCTCAGGTCCCCAGTGGCCATTCTTTTGGAAGTGGCCACAGATATCCCAAAGTATCTTACCAGTGACATAGCTCACAGGGAAACCAGGGGAGCTAGTAAAGTCAGGGAACAGAAGAGATGGTCAATGCCCATCCATGGCTGGGTAAGAATTGATTAGAGCTACCCCACTTCCCATGCCTCTCAGCTTACAAGGTGCTGTTAATTATGGGGTTCCATTAATGGTTCAGAAGCAGAAGGTCAGCCTGGATTGGCTCTTTCTTCTGTCATCAGGCCCCTAGACTGTCAGTGGAAGGTTTAATTGGAGAGTTAACTGGGTACAGGGGTGACAAAGAGATATAACCTCCACCGGGATAACTCTCTCCCTTGTTTCTCACAGCCACTTGTTTTCCTCGGCAATGAATCAAAGCAGCTTACTGATTGGCTCCAACTGAAAGTCCTCTTAATTCTTCTAAGTCAGTTTGCCACTCATCTCCTGCAGAGGGGAAAGCAACAGGGGCTGGAAGCAAATTATTTTTAATGAGCTGGAAGGATTGTGTCTGGGACTTGTCTGCCACAACCCAACTAAAGAGGATTTCTCTTTTTTCTCTCTCCCCTGTAGAAATTCCCCATTCAAAAGGGCTTACAATTCCTACCATCTTGGTTCTCCAAATCCCTCCTGCCTCTCTCTTCTTCTTCTATCCCCATCAACTCCATTATGAAGAAAGGGAAAAACACTGAAAAAATTGTTTCCTATGTAAAGTTTTATTTTTTTTTAACAGAAAAGCTTAGTGATGTCTGCTGTTCCATAACTTACCACATACAAATATTTATATCACTGCATCATCTTTCTTGCACGAGGAGGTCCCTACTGACCCCACATCAATAGGAAACTGTTTTTAGTTGTTTGCAAGTTGGAGGGAGGGGTTTCACCTTGTGGCCAAGGCAGGTTTGGCGGGCATTATGAAGCTATAGAAGAATCTCAGAATGGGGGCACAGGCTTGGCTCTCTGGCTCCCAATATATTCCCTATTCCAGCTAGCAAGTGATCACAGGGAACCTCAGGTGATTGTCTGTGATTTCTACATTCCACATGCTCTAAGAGAGAAATCAGTTGTGGGTGGAGATGTGGGGAAGAAGGCATCCAGTAGGCAGGATGGGAAGGTGAACCAAGTTCCTACTGGAAGAAAAGAGGGGAATTCTTGAAGGCTAGGCTAAGTGTACACACACACACACACACACAACACACACACACACACACACACACCAAGAAACTGACAGTTCTTAAAGGCACTGGAAAGATTCAGGAAAAGATTCTTTTAGGCATTGTGCTACAGCTGGGATGGAGAAAAGAAAGTACTGAGTCCCTCACCCAGACAAAGGAGTTTTTCTGATAACATTCCTCTATACTCCCCAAACTGAATTTTCCTTAGGTTCAAGATCATTAATCCCTCTGATGGAGGCAAAATGAAATTAGGGAATAAGAGAGGTGGCTAACACCCATCCATGGCCAGCTAATGACTAATTAGAGCTGCCCTCTTTCACCTACATCTTAGCATGAGAAATGCCTAATAAAAAAGTGTCACCCGCTCTGAGCTACTGACCTACAAAACATGAAGGGAAATGATGTGATTTCCTGGATAGGATACCGCTCTTGGAGTCAGGAAACCCTGAGTTCAAATCTGAGTTCAGCTATTTTCTAGTATGTGATCTTTGGCAAGACACAACCTCTAGGACTCCATTTCCTCATCTGTCAAATAAACTGGGTGAATTCAAAAAGTTATGATCAAACACGGCAGAGTCTAGTTTCTTTCTTTCGTTCTTCTTGAGGCAATCAAGGTTAAATGACTTGTCCAGGGTCACACAAAGTGCCTGAGGCTAACTTGGGCCCTCCTGACTGCAGGGCCAGTGCTCTATCTACTGTGCCACCTAGCTGCCCCAGGGTCTAGGTTTCAATCCAGTTTTGAGATCATCCCGGAAAGTCTGGGCTAGGAAACCAGGACTGTTCAAATCAGAGGAATCCTCATGCTCTCCTTGATCCATGATCATTGCCTTTTTAATCTGATGCCAAAACCAAAATTCAATATTGTGGTTCCAGAACACTCATTACTCTGATTTTATTCAATTAAAAGCATTTGGAGGCTGTGTGGAATGGTGGCTGGAGAGCTGGTCACAGAGAAAGAAAGACATCTGCCTCTGATACATCCTAGCTCTCAGTGGCCCAGACGAGTCTAAGATGGCAAATTGTAGCAAAGGTCCTCCTCTACGTTGGTGGAGGGAGTTCCGAAATAGCAACTCTACACGGAAGAAATCACTGTTCAGTTGTTCAATACCTGCTATATGCTAACTCCGAAGAAGACAGAATTTAAAGAAGACGTGGGTCCTCTCCTCATGGAGCTTAGAGTCTTGTAAGGCTATGAGCCATATATACAATTAACTAATATAGAACGATATGTGATGAGCATATAAAAGAGCCCAAAGCAAGTGGTCTATAAAGTCATTACTGACCCTGGGTGAGGGAAAATGCAGAAGGAAAGCCTTCTTGGAAGAGTCAACCTTTAAAGAATGGGCAGGAATTTAACAGGCAGAGAGTATAAAGAAGGGTCTTTCCTTCTTTCCTTCCCTCCTTCCTCCCTTCTTTCCTCCTTCCCTTCTTCCTTCCTTTCTTTCTTTCTTTCTTTCTTTTGGAGGCAATCAGGGTTAAGTGACTTGCCCGAGGTTACACAGCTAGTAAGTGTCTGAGGCCTGATTTGAACTCAGGTCCTCCTGACTCCATGACCAGTGCTCTATTCAAGAAGGGTTATTTCCAGACCTAGGGAAGGTGGTAAGCAAAGGTGTGGAGGCAGAAGAATATAGAGCATGTAGAGGATAAATAGCAAGAGTCCAGTTGAAGTGAAACAGAGCAGCGTGAGAAGAGGCCAGACCAGTAGGATAGTACCAGAGTGAGGAGGAGAATGGAGGCCTTGAAAGCTGGGCTGAGGAGTTAAAACCGTTTCCACCAAGCACTAGGGAGCCATTGCATGGGCCTATCAGAATCTTGCCCCTCTCTTTTGCTAGCTATGTGACATTCATGGCTTCTTCATCTGGAAAATGGGACAGTTTGGAATAGAAGATCTCCAAGGTCCCTTTCAGTTCTAAAGTCCTGTGAATCTCTCTTCCTGAGTCTGTTTTCCTTTCTTCTCCTCTTCTCTTTCCTCTCTTCTCCTTCCACATCTAGCTCCATGAATGATAGATGCCCAGAGCTACAAATCCATTTATAAAGGAAAGCTCCTTGGACTCAGCTCTCATTTTTCTTAAGCTAATGAGAAAATGCCTAATTACCCAAAGTAACTCAAGGGAAAAAGCGAAGCTCTAATCGGCTTGGGTTTCCTGAGCTATTCACAACTCTGGTGTGAGTGTACTGACCTAGGAGGGATATCAGAAGGAAATTCTCCAAAGAAAAGAGCAATGTTGGAATTGGAGCACAAACTCCAGGCCTGTGGGAGCAGCATCTACAAGGACAATTGGGATTGTCTTTGAACTCTCAGAGTCCAGCACAGTGCCTGAAGCAGCAGGTGCATAATCAATGCGTGTTGATTCTTTGATTCTTCCTTAAGCATATTAGTGATTACATGCCTCAGAAAATACTTCAGCAGGCTTCTCTGCTTTTGCTACCACCATCCATAGGCTTGAGGCTTGGTGGCTTTCTGGAGGCACTGTGCTATCTATGGTGGAAAGGGCCCAGCTCTTCTACCAGAGGATCTCAGTTCAAATCCTACCATTGATGCATACTATCTGGGAGATCTTGGGCAAGTCACTTAAACTCCCTGGATCTCCACTTCCCCATGTGTAAAATGAAGGGGATTGACCTACATGGACTTTGAGGCTGCTTCTAGCCCTAGATCTATGATATGCTCTGACCTCTTTCTGTGTGTGGCCCTGTCCATCTCACTTTCTGTCTTTCTTTGTCTCTCTTCTTTCTGTCTCTCCATCTGTCTCTCTGTTTTGCCTCTTCTATCTCTTTATCTCTGACTGCTTATCTCCCTCTCTTTGTCTTTGTCTCTATCTCTCTCTTTATCTTTCTCTTTGTCTCTCTGTCTGTCTGCCTGTCTCTCTGTTTCTGTCTCTGTTTTTCTCTCTCTGTGTCTCTTTCTCTCTCTTTGTCTCTCTGTCTCTCTGTCTGCCTGTCTCTCTCTGTTTCTCTCTCTGTCTCTCTCTTTATCTCTCTGTCTCTCTCCCTCTCTGTCTCTGTCTCTGTCTCTGTCTCTCTCTCTTTGTCTCTCTGTCTATCTGTCTCTCTCTTTGTCTCTCTCTGTGTCTCTCTCTCTTTGTCTCTCTGTCTCTCTCCCTCTCTCTCTGTCTCTCTCTCTTTGTCTCTCTCTGTCTCTCTCTTTGTCTCTCTGTCTCTCTGTCTGCCTGTCTCTCTCTGTTTCTGTCTCTGTCTCTCTGTCTGTCTCAGTCTCTCTCTCTCTGTCTCTCTTTCTTTGTCTCTCTCTGTCTCTGTCTCTCTCTGTCTCTCTCTCTCTCTGTCTCTCTCTCTCTCTGTCTCTGTGTGTGTGTGTGTGTGTGTGTGTGTGTCTCTCTCTCTCTCATTAGCTCTCTAACAGCTGCCCTGTACTGTTGCTGCCACTGCCTCCTACTTCCCACTATCTTACTCCCTCTTTTAAACAGAATAGCACAGTCTGGACCAGCACACCTAAGGACCACCAGACACATTTCTAGCTCTTTCAGACAGGCCCAGGATCTGAATGACTCTGAACCACTTAATCCAGTTCCTCTCTATTCGTTATATAGCCTTGCCTTTCAATGCACAGTCATCCCAGAATTCATCAGAAAAAGGATGTTTTGGAACAGGGACTAATCAGAGGGCTATGTTTGCAAAGAGTTTGTCCTTCCATCCTTTCCCATTCCCTTTACTGTTTTTGACATCCCTCTGAGTGACTGGGAATAAACCATGCACATTACAATGAGAAATAGATAGGAAAAGGGAGAAGCTGGTGGCCATTTGAGGGGGGCATTGTCAGAATGGTAAGGAGTTTCTGTTACATAAACACCTCTGCCTTGACGTTCATCATCAATAATAACTCACATTTGGTTTGTTCTCTGTGTAACCCAACTGCAGGTTATTTCTACAAAGCACTCTCCTCATAACAGTACTGTGAAGTAAGTAGCATAAGTAGCATTATACCCATTTTACAGATGTGGAAATGGAGCCTCAGGGAAGCTAAATGACTTGTCCATGGGCACACAGCTAGTGTCAAAACCAGAATGTGAATTCAGATCTCCTGACTCCAAGTCCAGAATCCTTGGCCCTCACAACAGGCTCTGTCCCCTGAGTGATTAGAGCTATTAATACATAAAAGCATATTTATCATTTCAGGAGTTTATATTTAACAAGTAAGAGTTTGGCTTAGCAAACATACTCTCATGTGCTCATGTAGTCATATCAAAAGCCCCTACTTAAGGGATTAGTCTTTGGAAAAGAAGGAGATTCAAAAGCAAAATGTATGACTTTACTGGTAGAATTTGAAATCACAGTCACATTTCCACCAACTGTCAACTTAAATAAGGCCAATGTTGTCAGCCAGCTAGTCTTTCTGGTCCCTAGGCTGAGAATCACAGGCCAAAAAGCTTACTAGGATGCCTTCCATCCAGCCAAGGCTGACACTGAGCAGAAAACAGCTTCTCATAGAAGTGATGAGAGGTCACTGATACCCAAGAAAACCTCGGCACTTCAGCACCAAGGAGGAGCTTGTGGGCAGATGCCATTTAACTATCTCCTTTCATGCCCTAGGACTACCAGTGCTCCACACCCCAGCAGTGCTAATTGACTGACACTGGGAAACATTTGGACTCTTAAGAACGAGGAGCCATAAACCCAGTAATGTGGCCACTCAGTTTCTGCAGCTGTTGAAGTGTCTGGAACAACTAGTCCAATGAATTCTCCCTCCAAGGCACTCTAAATGACCTTAGTCTGAGGTACCCTTCAAATGGACCACCCCCAATATATGAAGATGATGGTATAGATGCTACATCAGAAGAACACAGTTTTAATTGTTTTTTTTTCTTTTTTATGGTAGTGGGGATGGATTGAATTTAAGCACCCATGTTCAGACAACCTGAGTTAGAATCCATACTATTTATAGGACTTTGGACAAGTCACTCCATACTTCTTGGGACCTTAGTTTCCTCATTTGTGAAAGAAGGGAGTTCTACTATGATCTCTATGGTTCTTTAAAATCTAACCCACATGATCCCACATTCCTACTCTGTCTCATTTTGCCCCATTGACCAATAGTATAGGCCTGGGTTGGCATCCTCTTTGAGGGCCTGGAAGATTTCCTTTTCGTAAAGCTAACTGTCCTATACAAGGATTGTACCCATGATCTAAGACAACACTTTTCCCAACTAAGCTAACTTCCCTCAACTATACCACTAGAGGAGACAGCATAGCCCAGGCAGAGTCAATTCTTTTCTTTCTGGTTCACCCACCTGCCTGGTCCCCCTACTTATTGGCTGCCGGGTGGAGGACTGTACCTTGAGGCCAACTCAAAGACTGGCAAGTCCTTGACTGTAACTCACATCATAAGAAGGCTCAGCCTCACTGCTCGCTCACTCTCTATGTTCTGCTCTTCTGGCCTATTCCACAGCCACACCAATTTACTCTACCTCTACACCAGCTGCCTGGGTACCCTCCTTACCTCTCCCCCCCAAAAAAAAACCCCTTTTTTCCCTCTCCTCTTTATGTTTTGTCTTCCCCTTTAGAACATAAGCTCCTTGAGAGTAGGAACTTTCTGACTTTCTCGGTTTTGTGTCCCAGAGTACTTAGCACTGTGTCTAGTGAGAAGTAAGTACTTGATAAATGTTCTGTCTCTTCCCACTAATATACCATGTGACCTCAGGAAAGTCACCTCTCTGCCTCAGTGTGCTCAAATGAAAATAATATGGGGATGTCAAATGGAAATTATTATTATTATTCCTACTTCATAGGAGGGTTATGAAAGTGTTTCAGAAAAGTTCAAACATGTTGGTATCATTTATGGGCCCACAATATGCAGGCCCATCATAAGGAAAGAATTCCAAAACCACTCTATCCTACCAGCTCAAACTGTTCCTCTGCCTATCCCAAAACAGAATCCAGAGGCATCCATTTTATTCCACTCTCCCCAATTTTATAGCTAAAGGCTGTTCCTTGTATGCCCACTAGACCTGGCATGTTGTCGTTTTTACTGTAGTAAGTTATTGATCTGAGCGAGACAGAGCCAGAAACAAGGTTGAAAGAAAATATCAGAGCCAGCAGGGCTGTCCCCTGGGCACAGCAAATCGGGGTGGTTGTCCTGGACGTCAGGCTGCTGCAGCAATTCAGAGTGACTTGAGTAGCAAGTAGCACATGGGAGGAAAAGGAGGCAGTGCCAGCAGCTAGAAACCAAAAAAAGGCATAGAGTCATGGAACTAGGAGGGCCCTGACGGAGCATCTTGTCTAACCTTTCCATTTGACAGATGGGGAAATAGACTCAGAGAGGGTAAGGAAATTGCCTGAAGTCACATAGCTAATTAATTAGTGGTAAAGTTAGGGCCTGAGATCCAGAGACAGTCAGGATGTAACAGCACCACACAGCCCTGTCCCTACTCCACCTCATGACACTAAAACAAATTAGACAGGCTTGGAGCTGGGTGCCTGGCAAGGAGGCCTCCCTCTTCCATCCACACGCACTCAGGCTGTGATGCCACCCAAGAGTGTTGCCTCCCTTCGGCTGACTATAACCCTTCTACCAACTGCTGTTCCTTCTGTTCATGCTTTCTGTCCCATTGATCAAGTCTGCTCTCGATAACAGTTCTCATTTGAACCGGATTTCACTGATATCAAAGCTTTAAGAACGCACATTACCATTTGTCCCAAGCTCCCTCAGACTCTCTAAGAGGTGAAATAAACCAAGAATTTTATAACTATGTCGAGTCACAGCCACCGCGCTCCACTTGTCCCCCAGCCCAGACCTATTCATGTGGACTCATAGACTGAGACCTGCAAGGAGAGGTAGAGGTTGTCAAACCCCACCCTTTTTATAGATGAGGAAACAGAGGCAAGCATGGTGAAGTGACTAGCCTCAGTTCACACAGTAGAAATTTGAACCAACAAAGCATAGTTTCCATGACACCACACTAATGCTATTAGACAGAAAATTGTGAAGGGTCAAAGGTATGAAGTAAACACTGACACCATGACAGACACGTGGAAAAGATGAGAACAGGGCAGTGAAGTTTAAAGGTTGGTTTTGTGAAAAAGTTCCTGGTTTTGTTCCATTATTGTCTGTGGATAAAAGTTGCTTCCTCTTTTTTTTAACCTCCATATACTTCATCTTATATGCACATCCTCATTCCTTTCTTCCCCTTTCACTGTGATAAAATGGGTCAGCACTCAAGGTCATTGACTGGAGCGTAAATTTTAAATCTGAGCCTCTTCTACTGGGCATCTAGGTGGCGAAGTGGATAGAGCACCCGCCCTGGATTCAGGAGGACCTGAGTTCAAATCCGGCCTCAGACACATAACACTTACTAGCTGTGTGACCCTGGGCAAGTCACTTAACCCCACTGCCTAGCAAGAAAAGAAAAGGCTACTTCTTTCTCTGCATCCCAATTGTCCCCTTTCTTCTCCCTCCCCATTATATATCTCTGCTCTTGCACCTCTAGCTAATGACCAAAACTTATTAGAGTATCAGAGGCAACTAGTTAATGCAGTAGAAAGAGTACAAGGCCTGGAGTCTTTCCTGGAGTCAGGAAGACATGAGTTCAAATCCAGCCACAGGCACTTACTAACTGTGTGACCCTGGGCAAGACATTGGACCTCAGTTTTCTCATCTGTATAATGGGGATAATAAGAGCCACCCATCTTGCAGAGTTGTCGTGAGCATCAAGGAAGATAATATTCGTAAAACATTTAGCACAGTGCCCGGCACATAGTAGGTGCTATGTAAATAAATAAATATAACTTCTCATTATTATCAACCCACAACTGAATCTGCACAGGAGAATTTGGAAGCACTGAACCCCGCCCCCACCTGGAAGATACCCTTCCTTTCCGTTATTCATAAGGTAGCAAGGGAGTCACTAACGAAAAGTCCCAGGATTCAAGAGTGGCCTGCTGAGGATCCTATATTTCTAGAGCAACTGTGTACTTTTTTGTATCCTCAAAAACAGTAGAAAGGGCATTTAGAGTAAGAAGACACAAGTTCAAATCCCCTTTCTGCCACTCATTACCTGTGTGACCTTAGAAAAGTCTCACCCACCCTATGCCTCAGTTTCCTCATCTGTAAACCTAAATGGGTTGGACTGGGTGGACTCTTAGGACTCTGTCTACTCTAAATCTGCAATCCTCTTATCCTATGGTGATGTGGGTTTGGTACATGGGTGGGACTAGAATGGTTGCTAAAGTTCCTCTCAATTCTCAGATCTGTGACTGATGATCCAGAGCATCTTCTCACGCTGAATCAATAGAGGGCCAACATGAAGCACTAAAATGAAGCCTGGACTTTACAGTCAAGAGATCTGGGAAGGGCACAGCAGGAAATAACACAGCAAAGAGGCAAGACGCAAGGGCCTGGAAGACCGGTTTCTATATTAACTCAATGGCCATTTGCAGTAGATCTTAAAAGGAATCTATTTGTTACAGATCTAACATGAGAAGGTAGTACTTGACATGGAGAAAAATTAGAAAAATCTATGATAAAAGAAAAAAACTACCCTCAGGAGACCCCTAAAGTCAGACACCACCACTACCCCCCACCCCTCCAAAGCAGTTTGTCACCACAGAAAGCATTAAGAGGGACCCAGAATGCAGGAACTCCATTTCAGCAAATTGGAAGGGCAAGGAAATATTTCATTGACCTTCAGAGATCATATGATGTTTGGGTGTCTGCCAGCAGCAACCAAGAAGCAGCTACATGTGCACAAAATTCAGACTTTACTCCCTGCTAGAGAAGATACAAGGACTGTTTCTCTATTTCTCTATTCTCTGCCTAATCAAGAGTTCCTTGAAAGAATGGGAGGGGTGGGAGAAATTCTTGAAAGGGAAAAGGAATGCAAAGAGGGAGATGAGAACCTGATCCTGTGTTGGGAGGCTGGAGGACAAAAGAATTTGACACAGAGGAGGAAGGAAGGAAGGAACACTGAACTCTTGGAGCTGTCCATGTGTGTTAAGAGATTTTAAACTCTTTCTATAAAGAACGAATGGAATTAAACATTCTGAGGAGAAAGCAACCTCTTATGTTCTAAGGGATGATAGTGAAGACACCCCAGAGGTGACCAGATAAGAGAAAGTCCAGTACTGGTTGCAGGAAAGAACAGAGTCCAGGTGGTGGCAATTTCTCACTATGGGAAACTTGTAGGGGCCATATGTTGATCTGACGTGGATGACAGAAGATAATCTGGCTTTTGAGTTACTATTTATCTAGAATATGATGGTCATCCTTTCTAGATATATTAAAACTGACTACCAATCCTTGCTTCTAATGCCAGGTGTATGGAAGGACAAAAGATATCTTCAGAAGGTGATATCAAAGAAAGGAATCAACAAAACATCTCTAGAGATTACAAAATCCTGGTCAAGAAACTAAAGAACTTTGGGGCACAGATGGTGTTTTCATCACTTTTGCCAATTGAAAGTACAGGTTTCAAAACAGAAAGTGTGGTTATCTGTTGTGAAGAGACAGTTTTTAAAAATGATGCTGGAGAATTTCCCTATTTCCAACAAGAACATCATCAATCTTCTAGGCATCTAGATTTTCCACTCCCACTCACCCCATATATTCAGTCAGTTGCCAGATCTGGTCATTCTTTCTCAATAACATCTCTCAGGACATGTTCTCTTCTCTCCATTTACATCCTAAATCAAGTCCTCAAGTCCTCATTGCCTCTTGCTTAGGCCAGGGGTGGGGAACCTGCAGCCTCAAGGCCACATGTGGCCCTCTAGGTCCTCAAGTGAGGCCCTTTGACTGAATCCATACTTCCCTTGTTCTGTGAAGTTTGGATTCAAATGGCTGCACTTGAGGACCTAGAGGGCCACATGTAACCTCGAGGCAACAGGTTCCCCACCCCTGGCCTAGATTCTTATAATAACCTTCTAACTGGTTTCCCTGCCTCAATTCTCTCCCTCTCCAATCCATCAGCCATAGTGATTTTTCTAAAGGGCAGTTCTGACCAGATCACCTTCCCAATCAATAAACTTCAGTAACAGCCTATTACCTTTTGGATCGAATAGAAGTCCTTCTGTTTAACATTTAAACCTTTTCACAATCTAACCCCTTCTTACCTTTTCAGTCTTCTTATCCATTTTTTCCCTTCCATATAATCTACAGTCCGGCCAGCTAGCTATATGTGCTGTTCCTCACACATGACAGTCCATTTCCCATTTTACTGTGTTTTTGCATTGGCTGTCTCCAAGCCTGGAGACAGCCTCCTCACTTTTGCCTCTTAGAAACCCCTAGCTTCCTTCAAAACTTGGTTCAAATGCTGTCTTCTATAGGAGGCTTTTCCTGATTCCCAGAGCTCCCTCTAAAGTTATCATGTACCTATTTTGTAAGGATCTTATTTTTGCCTACAAATGTATCTACTGTCTCTCCTATTAAAATGTAACATCCCTGAGGACAGGAACTCTATGCTTTTGTCTTTGTATCCCTAGTTCTTAACACAGTGCCTGGCCCATAATAAGTGCTTTTTGATTGATTGATTGATTGATTGATTGGGGAAAAAAGGCCAGGCTCTTGGACAGGCATAGAGAGCATTTAATAAAGATCAGTAAAATATATGTTTGCCTAGACTTGTAGATCTAATCAAGATGGCTTTAAGCTGACAATGGAAGAAGGAGAAAGCTTCCCATACACAATCACTAACCCAGGAACTCTGGAAAGTAGTAGTATGTTACAGGAAGAAGACAGATAGAGAGACCCAATAATTCACAAGAGAGTTTCCAACTGGAATTGAAATAATAATACTCATCGCCTCATAAATGCACAAATTATAAGTAATAAAGAGAGTGAACTAGCGAGCTTAATGTGAGGAAATAAATTTGACCTATGAGGTCAAATGTCACTAAATATCACTGAAACTTAATAGAATCTGACTCGACTAGAACACAATATTTATTCAAAAGTAATAGATTAGATCAAGAGGGAAATGGAGCAGCATTGTATATAAAGAGGATGTATTCCTATGACAAAATCTATAAACCAGAGAAAGGAAGAGTATTGAAGAATATCTGGGTAAGAATCATCATAGAAAGAAATAGATGCAATATTATAGTAGGAATATACTATATGTCATCAAGACACAAGAGGAAATGGAGAAATAGATTTGAAAAAAAAAACTGTTATGTGTAGAAATATCCTAAAGGTCACTTACTGGCCATAACGAAGAAATATCTAAGTACTGGAAACATTAAAAGTCCAGCACCTGAACTTGATGGAGCATGCTGGGGGTATTTCAACCACCCAGACATCTGTCAGATCTTTCTCTCTGCCAAAAACATGATAGATGGTCAAGTTTTATTAAAGATCATCTCATACTTCCAAATGTAGAGGAAGTGATAAGAGGAATTGTTATTCTGAAACTGATTATGACCATAAGAAGGAACTCTTTGCCGAAGTAGAAATGACAGGAACAGCTGGAGGGAGTAACTGCCATATTTGAGTTTGTGACACACGAGGAAGGGAAAGGCAGGCATGCCATGACAGTGACATCCACCCTACATTTAGGGTCTCTTGGATAAAAGTCCCATGAGGGAAGTTGGCCCAAGAAGAATGTGAAGCTCCCAAGAAAAACTAGAAGCTCTGGGGAGAAGTTGTCTTCATGGAAGTAGGGGAAAACTTCCTAACGAAATTAGAGCCCTCCAAACATGGAATGAGCTGCCTCAGGAGGTTTCCTCTCATTGGAGGTCTTCAAACAAATGCTGCATGACCACTTGTTCAAGCCAATTCAATTCAATAAGCATGTATTAGGCATCTACTGTGTGCTGAGCCTAGGCACTAGGGATATACAAAGACATTTCTGGGGATTTTGTAGAGGGGATTCACATTTCAGGTATGTGTTGGCCTACGTGATTGTTAAAGTCTCTTGCAAATCTGAGACTCTGATTTGGTGAAAGAGATAATGAGAAAAAGAGAATAATGAAAGAGAAACAGAGAGAAAAAAAGAGACAGAAACAGAGATAGAGAGACAGAGACAGAAGCATGGAAATAGAAAGAGGGAGAGAGAGATTAAGGGAGGGATACAGACAGGGAAGGAACAGAGAGAGATTAAGATGGGATGGAGAGATAGGAGAGAGGGAGGGAGAGGGACAGGAAGGACAGAGAGAGCTGAAGATGTTAATACACTCAGTTCTTTCCTCCTCTCTTTTTTTTCCTAAGCCTATACTAGAGGATGTCTTCCCTGGAGCCTTGCCCTTGGCCTGCTAATATTAATAACTGTTCCCTTAATCTAGTAGAGATCTGTTTCTCATAACAGAGGCAAGAGATATGTTACTGCAGTTACAATTGTTCTTTTCTCTCCCCATGACTGGAATGTGATTACAATCCAAAGTGAGCCAGGGAGGCAGCAAGCAGCTACTAAGGCAGGCAAGAGGGAGTGAGAAAGGACCAGGCTTTCTGCTACAATTAAGACATTTTAAACCAATTGGGGGTGGGGGGGTGGGAGTGAAATAAAAAGCAGAGCTGCCTTTTTTCTGTTTCGTTGACAGCTGGAAATTCCACTGAAGCAGTGAAAGAGCCAAAACAGACTTAGGTTTGGTGATCAATGAAAAACAAAGATCAGAAACTGGCCCCATTTCTGTCTGCCCCCATCTCCATCCTTTTCTCTCATACACACACTTGCCATGATGGGAGAGGGAAGAGCATATATTTACCCCCACCCCAAGGTGTCATCTACATGGATCCAGGAAATTCTGTCCTTCATAGGACCAGAAGCAATGACAGTACTAACCCCCTTCCCAAATCCAGCCTTGAACTGAAAAGATTCAGTAAGGAAGAAGTGAGACCCCTCCTTCATCTTTAACCTATCTCCTAATTCCATATCCTAAGAGACTGTATAAAGTTAAATCCTGGGTCCCCAAGGAAAAAATTCTAGAAAGGGCCCTTTCATCCCATCATAATTACAGAATAAAGTGATCTCTGGGAAGGCTGAGCCCCCCCCCCAAAAAAAATGCAAGGAACATTTAGGTCATATATGACTGGTGAGTGGCTGAGATAGGCAGCCTCCCTTACCCACACTTTAACTTGCTTTCCATTACCTTTTTTTAGGGGGGAAGCAATCAGGGTTAAGTGACTTGCCCAGCGTCACACAGCTAGTAAATGTCTGAGGTCACATTTGAACTCAGGTCCTCCTGACTCCAGGGCCAGTGTTCTATCCACTGTGCAACCCTCTCCATTACCTTTTAAACTTTTTCAACCTGACCACAGTCCTGTGAGGTTTTTGAAGACAGGAAGTTAAAATCTAGTACTGATTAAGGCTGGCTGGTTCCCTCTGTGCATGTAGAAACAGACATATGTAGAAAATAGATGCTTTTTTTCCAGGATCAGCCTGTTGAAGGGGGAAAAAAACCTGACTTCTATAATTTGAACCATTGTGAATTGCACCTGTATCCTAACAGGCAGGTTCTGATGGCCTACGGTCCAAGCCTGTATAGGTGGCATGGTGGTTACCAGCCTAAGGACATGATAATAGGAGGCATCATGGTCCCTGACATCCCTTCTCCTCTGTGCAGCCCAAACTGACCCATAGACAAAGCCAGTTGTGTACTCTTCATGAAAGCTACTGATACAAGATACCGTATACTCAAATGAGCCCAAGGTCAGGTTACCTCCCAGAAGAGCCAGGTAAAATTCCCAAGGGCCACACAATTGAGCAGGCCATCTGGGGACAAGGTCTTAAGTGGCCTATTCCATCCTATAAAATAGAAATCTACTTGAAGAAGCTACTCAGCATATATGTCTGTCTGTCTGTGTGTATTATATATGTTTGTGTATTGTCTATGAGTGTCTTGTGTAGGTCTTTTTATCGAGTGCATTTGTGTGTGTGTGCGCGCGTGTGTGTGTGTGTGTGTGTGTGTGTGTCTTGTCCTATGTATGTGTAGATATTTAATACAGGTATCATTATCTCCTTTTCACAGACAAGGAAACTGAGGCTTAGTGGTTAAGTAAAGTGCCCATGATGACACTAAGTATCTGCTGTGGGATTTAAACCTAGGTCTTCTAATTCTATGTACAATACAACACTGCCTCTCAATGGGCAAAAGGGAAATTCTGGGGGGTCTTGAGCAGAAGTCATGGAATGTTTAAGATGGAAGGGTATTTAGAAATCATATAACACAACTCTTTCAGTTTACAGATGGAGGAACTAACTCTCAGAAAGGCTGAGTGACTTGCTCAGTTACTGGGTGAGATATGGCTTGAATTCAGATCTTCCATTGTCAGATCTGGTTTGGTTTGTTTTTTTTCCATTGTGCCATGATATAGAAATATACTTAGAAAGTGTGACATTGAAGAAAGGAGAGACTGGAGGCAAGAAAACCACCTAGGAAGCCATTGCATATGAGACAATGAGGGTCTGGACTAGGGTGGATTTGGAGAGGAAGGAAAAATTTAAGAGTGATTTCCAAAGAAAAATAAACAGAATAATTTTGACGTAGGAGATGAAGGATAGGGCAGAGTTGGAGACTCCCAACTTTTGAGCCTGGTGACAGCCTGATATTATGGTCAGGTATGACAATATGGGGAAGGAAGGATAGCTTGGAAAGAATAGAAAGAAAGAAGAGATATGGAGCAGAAGGGAAGATAATATTTATTTTTGAATGCCTTGAGCTTGAGATGATACAAGGACATCCAAGTGAAATGCCCAGTAAAATGGCACAATTCCTAGCCAAGGTGACATGGCCGGCAGTAAGAAGACACATAATGCCCAGCAGAGAACAGTACAATGATACCGTCGGAGGATATCAGCATCTCTGCAGTGTAGCATGTGTGAGCTGCCCTGTCCATATGTGTGCCCTGGCCTGATGGGCTCCCAATGGTTGCCCCTTTACCCAAGTTCCCTGGCCACAAATGTTCCCTGTGTACGTGCCCTCCATATTTGTTTCTGGTCACACACATTTCCTGCATATAATTGCCTCACCCTATTCGTAGTGGGTGTGTTCATCTGGGGGAGAAGGTAGCCCATTTGTCTGTGGGATGATCTTTTCTCTCACTTTATCTCCTATGTTCTTTGATGAAATGTTTTTTGTTTTGTTTTTAACTAACGTACCCTCTGGCTGGCTGGCAAAAGCGAACAGGTTGGTGGGGACTTTTAAGCTATGGTTTCTGAATGAGTCCTAGTGGGCTAATAGCCCAAAATTGATTCTCTGAAGGCCCTTTTGTGAGAGAGTGTTTCAATATTTGTATACAAATAAGGAAGCTAAGGACAGGAGTCCTGAAAGGACTTGCATAAATTAGTCTATAAAATTAGAGCAGAGATTCAAATTCACATTCTCTGACTCCAACTCCCATGCATTCCCCACTGGAACACACTGCCTCTCTCTGGGGCCATATTGGGGAAATCCATGTTGTCTGAATATTTGTTCATTTTCACTGCCCCTATGTAGCTCCATAAGAGCCTGACTTGTTTCTCTGGTTCCACTGGCAAGCAGCAGCTTGACTCATGAAGTATTGCGTGTTTCCTCTCCTTACTCCCTCATTTCCCTTTTCCATTCACAAACCAGCCCCCTCATTAAGTAAATGGATCCTGGGATCCTTAGACTTGTCAATGGGGCTACTCCCTTCCTACTTACAAGACATGTAAGTATTTGGGCAACAAATGAGCTCCTTAGAAGACCCACACTCTGGATGCTTCTCAGGCAGTAAAAGGAAGAAATTAAAGTAATTGCAAAAAAAAAAATGGGAGACAGTAGGATTAAAGTCATCCCACAGCCCAAGCTGACCCTCTAAGATGTTAAATCCATAGATTGTCACCCCTAGAATCATAGATTTGGATCTGAAAAAGACCTTAGAGATTATCTAGTCCAACCCCACCCCCTATTTTACAGATGAGGCAATTAAGGCCCATGTACAACTTGTTCATGGGCACATAGATAATGAGTACCAGGACTGAGGTATCAATCTAGGCCTTCTTACTTGAAATGCAATGATCTCTCCACTATGCCACTCTTCCTTTCCTTTCCCATGTACTTTCTAGAGATGGGTACACACACCACTCTTTTAATGGCAGGTTTAGAAGCTGGGGGAGAGAGGTGGCATGCAGGGTTGGGTTGTGTGGAGGGTATGGACTGTGGCCCACAACCTTCCAGTAAGCAACTTTCAGTAAGGTTAGCACTGAATTGTAATGGTCATCACCCAGGTATCTTTTATATTCCCATATCTGGAATGTTGGCTACATTTGGTGACAATGATTTGGCCTATTTGTGTCTCACTTTCTAGTGACCTAGCATCTTGTCTAAATTTTTTCTCCTTTAAAAACTAAATATTGATTTTTACAATACTATTATTTCCCAATATCCCATCCTGTACTACCAAACTCTCTCTTGTTACACAACACAATTAAGCAAAATGACATGTTGGCCATCTCTGACAGCGTATACCTTATTCCTTATTTGTAGTCCACCGTCTCTCTACTGAGAGAAGGGAGGTATGTTTCATCATTCCTTTGCAGTCAAGATTTGTCATTGCATTAATGAGGTCTTTTTTTCTAAATGAGAGAGATGATGACTTTACTTGAGGCAGTTAGATGGCTCACTGGACAGAACACTGGGCCTGGAATCAAGGAAACTCAAGTTCAAATCTGGCCTCAGACACCTACCAGTGGGGTGATGCTGGGCAAGTCACCCATCCTGTTTGCCTCTGGAGAAAGAAATGGCAAAGCCCTCCAGCATTATCTTCGCCAAGAAAACCCCATGGACAGGACTGCATGCTATGGTCCACAAGGTCACAATGAGTCTGACACGATGGAATGAACAACAAGGACGTGAGAGATCGACTAGCTAAATTATCTCATTAGACACATCAGGAGACTGAAGCCCCAGAGAAAGTGAAATGACAGCTCCAAGATCACACTCAGAGTAGATAGAAGAATCAGAATCTGAACCTTGGACTTCTGACCATTAATACAGTGTGATTTGCCTGGTGGAATGCCAAGGAGTCTAACCACCTCAATTAATGTGGTCTTTTAATATTAATTTCCTTCATAATTCTTTGTTGCTGTCCTGGTTCTATTCTGTATTAGCATCTTCTCAAGCTTCCATGAATTCTTCACATTGCTCATCTGTTACTGCATATCAATACTAATCCACTATATTCACACACCACAATTTATTTAGACATTCCCCCCCAATCAATGTGTACTCCTTTCCCCCTCCCCAGGTTTTTGCTATTTCAGAAAGTATGCTAAGAATATTTTAGCATATATGTAGCTTTTTTTTCTGTCATTGACTTACTTGGGGTATATACCCAGTAGAGCCCCTAGGTCACAAGGTATGAACACTTTAATGACTTTTCTTAAATACTTCTATATTGTTTTCCAGAATGATGAGGCCAATTCGTTGTTCCCCCAATAATGTTTGAACGTGCCTGGATACCTGCAACCCATCACTTGCTTTGAATCTGGCTCTTTCCTTTGATTATTGGTAGAAGGATTTCATCATTTAGACTTTGTTAATAACTCTTATAAATAGCAAACAGACTAACCATGTGACTTGGGGCCATTCATCTCTAGGCTAACAGAGTCACAGGTAAGCCACATCCAAATGGCTTGGAGCAAAAGTGACTCAATAAAACTCTAGCTTCAGAGTGAAAAGACCAAGTAGAGGTGTGGACCAATTGAAGGTCATGCATCCTGGGCCACTCAGAAGGAGGAAGATGTGTTATCCGAAGAGTGGTCACTCCTCCCCTGGTGAGGTAGTTGAAATTCGGATGCAAGGGAAAGGAAAGATGAAGTGCCTCTTTCACTTTTACAAGCCACCTTAACTCTCTCCATTTTGCCAGATAGCACCACCTAATGGTTACCACATATTATCTACTTAATTCAATCCTCACAACAATCTTTTCAGGTAGGCAAGACAGGCATAATTCTTTCCATTTTAGAGATGCGGAAACTGAGGAGTTAATGATATGCCCAAGATCACCCAGTGGCAATGGGAAGAGAGAAGAGGAGAACTATTGTCTTCTGAGTAATCCTAATCTAGAGTTCACCATGCCACCTTCTTGGTCTTCTACTATAAAAGGAGGCTTTGTGTTCTTTGTGCTCCTTAAAGAAGTGTGGCTGGGCTGGGCCTCTCTCCCACTCAACCCCACAAATAGGCTGGTGGGTGGAGAGCACGGCTGCTTGCCGACTTTTTCCAAAGCCCCATGGGGTTCAAACTAAGGCAGCGCCTGACTAAGCTGCTATTAATGGTTCCCAATCCCTACGGAAAGAAATCAGGAACACTTCACCTTGCTCCTTCAGCAAGGTCATCACTTATGGTCAGATAGGGATGGATCAGTTGTCTACGGCAGAAAGGGAGAGAGGCTGTGGAACAGGTCAGGGTCATAGTGTCCTGCCTGGGCAGGCCAGGATTCATGACTACCCAGGGAAAGAACGGGAAAGAACGAGCACCCTTGGGACTAGAGACGTTCTACTCCAGGAAGATGGACTAAGCCAATCTGCTTACCTAAGTCAGGTTGGCTAAGGACCCTGGCTTCTTTCCCAGAACCCCCAATTTTTATTGGCTGGGGAGTAAGAAATAATCCAGGTACTCTGACATAGCATAACCTAGCAAAACCTCCAGGGAGATGTAGCTGAATCTTCGGGGTTCCCTTTAAGATTTTTCCATATTCACAACCAGGCCCTTTTCCCTCTCCGGGTTCCTCTTCTGTAAAATGAAAGAACGTAACCATATTTTTTCTCCGTGTTCTTCCAGGTCAAACATTCTAAAGGTAAACCTTCTCCCTAGAAACTGGAGAAAATATCAGGCTTTAGTCTTTTCTTTCAGTCTTCCTTGGAGGTAGGTTCTTTAAAAGCTGTTGGCTTTCTGTAAAAGGGGAGAAAAGAATAATAACTTACATTTGTGTAGTGATTCAAGGTCTCACAACCCCAAGAAGTAGACGGTGCAAGTATTACTGTTTTACAAATGAGAGAACAAAGGACGAGGAAGGTTGAATGACTTGTCTAGGGCCACACGGCTAGTAAGAGCAAAAGCTGGGACACCAAACCAGGTTCTTTTGACTCCATTTACAGTATTCTTTCCTTCATGATAATAACTAACATTTATGTAGCTCTTTAATTTTGTAAAACACTTTACAAATAATATGTCATTTTATCCTTGCTACAGCCCTGGGAGGTAGATGCTATTCTTGTCCTCATTTTTACAGATGAGAAAACTGAGGCAGACAGAGGTTAAATGACTTTACCAAGGCTACGTAGCTAGTAAGTGTCTGAGGCTGGATTTGAATTCAGATCTTCCTGACTCCAGGTCCAATATTTAATCTTCTGTGCCCCTATGCTGTCTCCTGGAGAATAGAATTGAGAGTTTCTTATGGAAATCCCTTTATTTTTAGTTTGGTATAGAGTTTTCAGACTTTCCCCATATTTGAGATTGCCTCATCTTTCAGTGCCTTGACCTATCAACTAGAATAAAAATGACTTCATGTCATTGTTCTATCCCAGATATAGCCACTGTTAACCCAGGGTCCCTATTCTTCATCCCTTCAAATGATCCTTATTCTTCCGACTAAACCTGTCTCCCACAGACCGGGGAGACCAGTTAACTTTGGATTGAAAAAGAGAATAAGAGTAATTCTTCAGTGACTCTTCTACCTTCTCTCTGTCTCTGGGTGTGTGTCTCATTCCCCAGTTTGATGTGATTGAATTACCCATTCATACTCTCCCTTGCCTCTTCTTCCCATTCCTGTCTGACCTATCCAAACGATAAGTTATATGTCATTCATGGTGCATTTTCAGGCCCAGTCTATCCCAGCCTTTACTACCAGTCTATCTAACTCAGATAATCTCTTCTTCTCCATCCACGACTGCCTCTCTCTCTCCTGGGAAACAAGAACAAAACAGAATTCATAGACTCTCAAAATGCTCAATAAATACTTATTGATTAATTCAAATTCTAGATGGGATAGGTCATTTTGAAATGGAAACTTGGGAACCCTCTCTCTTTCCCCCTGCCCCCCACTCCTTCAGCTCCCTATTGGTTGTTTTCCTATATTATTTTCCTGCCTCTCTCATCATCTCAGACACCTCAACTGCTTCTTGCACTATCCCCATCTGCCCTCCTTCCTTTGGCTCCTTCCCTGTCCCTATTTTTGTCTGCTTCTCACCTTGCTCCAGGGTTACTTGCCTACCCTAGAGGGCATTCAGCTTCTTTATTCCTTCCTTCCCTTCCATCTGACAGTAGTAGGGGCAATGAAAAGGGGGGAAATGCTTTTTCTACTCTACAAATAATTCCAAAGTACCCCTTTCTTTCCCTACCAATCACCATGTTTTTGTAGAACCTCTTCACTACCATAATTCACCTCCTAAAAAATAGTAATAGCTAATATATTCTGGGCTACATCAAGCCCCCAAAGGGCCTCTTTAATAATACATGATTATTCAAGAGATTGGCCTGATAATCTACACAGGAAAAACTAGATGGATGAAAAAGTACTAGGGCATACAACTGGATAGCTAGTTCACTGAATTAATCCATCAGTACTTGTATCTTGGACAGGTATTGCCAGAGGATAAGGAGAGGGCATGAGAAATACCAAACAATGGTTTTAGCGAACCCAAACTACTTCCAAGAGCAAAGACCTGCTTTTTCCATGTAAATGTTTGCTAGATGGTGCCATATGTTTGCAAATCTTGGAAAACCATGATCTCTGAAGAATCAAAATTGAAAGTAATCTAAAAGGCACTAACAGGTGTCTCGCCTCAGGGAAACTCTGTAAGTGTCCACAAGCAAAAGAAAGACTATCAAGAAGCCTTATGATGAGAAGCCCAAGAGATGAATGAGTTGACTGCCAAGTCAGCAGTTCTGACTAGAAGCCAAAGGGGATGAACTTGTGTCCTATATAAGAAATGATCTTGTTTCTCCAGGAACCAAAATGGACTAAAGAAAATTGTTTGATATTGAACTGGATTACACAAAGTATTCCAGCAAGAAAAATAATAATCCCAAGTAGTAGGAGTATAGGAGAGAAGTCTACAGATGGGAATGTGGGAATAGGGACAAAGAGTACCAGAAAATTCTGTTTAGTGTTGTGTCCTTGGACAATCAGTCAACCAGCTTTTATTTATTATGTACCAGGCATTGTGCTAAATACCAGGGAAACAAAAACAAAAATGAAATAGTCATGAGAACACAGGATCATAAATCCAAAGCTGGAAGGGAACTCAGAAAGTATCTAAATTCAACCCATTCATTTTACAGATGAGGGAACTGAGGTAAAGGAATTTAACTACCTGTTATACAGGTAGTAAGTGGTAGACCTGGAAGTGCCTGCCCTCAGGGAACTTACATTCTGTCTGGGTAAACAGAATGCATACAAATAAGTGAAAAGTAATGGGAGAAGCTGGAACTAGAAGCTGTGTGGGGAATCAGTAAAAGCCTCATAAAGGAGATGGTACAAGAGTTGAACCTCAAAGGAAGCTAGAGATTCTGAGTCAAAGGTGAGGAGGCATTCCAGGCATTGGGTTCTGGACAAAGATACTTCAGTTATCTGGGCTTCAGTTGGTTCATCTCTAGAAGTCCCTTCCAACTATATAGTATTATGATTCTTTGCTTTAGACATTTACCAAACTGAGTAATATTAAGACTCGACCTTGCAATTCAACTTTAGAAATGTTGTACCTCCAAATTCCTTTGAATGACAAATTTAGTTATGCATTTGAGTTAACTTTGTGTGCTGGACAAAGGATGGGCCCCCTGGAAAAGAAAAGGCATTGGGAAAAGTCCATCAACTTGGTCAGTTTTTGCAGAAGTACATTTTCCTGTTTTCATCTTTGGGTAGTAGCAATGATCGAACACCAAGACTTTCCAGGAACCCAGCTAGGAGGAGTCTTCTGTTTGGCAGTCTCCTAAGTGAGTAGGGTAAAGGAGTCGGCATTCCCATAAGAGATTAATTATAATGCCCGACCGATAAACCTTCCTATGCTGACATAAGTTTTAGAGACCCTTGTGATTTGTTAGGTTTGGGTTCTCCCGCCTCCCCCTCGCCTCGTAGGGAATATAATTTATGCTGAGCCATGGGAACAGTGAGATGCATTTGTGACACATCAGGCCAATGATTTTGACCTTATCAGCCCTTTGAATTCTGTGTTTTCACTGTGGCTGTCTGTTCTCCTAAGAAGAGTGTGCCATCTTGTGGCCAAACAAAGAAGTTCAGGACCTTCTGAGAGCATTTTCTTCCCTTTGTTTTCTCAAAGGTTTGATCAGGTATGTACCCTAATGGTTTTATCACCATGGCCTTACATTATTGTTATTTCTCAAAGTATTAAATTAAATCAAAGTACTAAAAAATCATACAATTGTAGCAGGCGTGATAATAACAGCTCGTGTTTTTTAAAACACTACATTTTCCACAGCATTAGGGAGGTCATAGATTCGGAACTGGGAGGAACCCAAGAGACTATGTAGTCCTACACTCTCACAATAAAACCAATTAGGTATTTATCTCAAAATTATACAATTTTGGAAATAACTCAAGTTCTATTTCTCACATCAAGTTACTTTGCAAAGTGAAAGATCAACAGCTAAAATGCTTAGGAATCATGACAAGGTCAAGACAAATGTGAAACTGATTGAGGGTCTGACAAAATTATAGATCAGTCAGTCAACAAGCATCTATTTAGTGCTTACTGTGTGCCAGGCACTGTGCCAGGTACTGGGAATAAAAATACAAACAAAAAGAAAGACAGTCCTTGCCCTCAGGGAACTTGCATTCTAATTCAGAATCAACATATAAAAGTGAGCTGGAGAAAGTATAATCAACCCTCAACTTTCACAGGGGTAACATTCCTAGAAAATGGTGCTTAAAAATGCATTGACCCTACAGGAATTAGAGGGTTGGGTTCCTGCATCCAACAAAAACTGTAATCTTTCATTAGAGATTGCTGAAAATACACTTTTCTGCATACAAATCTTTATAACAAATTCTGATTATATGCACTTTTCCTAACACAGTAACTGGGAAATTACCCATGAAATGCAATATACAAAATAAAATTGGTAACATGCAAAACATTTTTCTCCCTAATAATTCCCTAGAATTCTGTGATCTTTTGTGCTAACATCTCAATTTTTAAAAAGAAACCATGATTTCAGACGACATTCACTTTTCGTAACATAAAATCTAGAGTGTCACAAATATTGTACAGCAAACAAAATTCTTAAAACTAAAATAATTTTTAATCTGAATCTTACCTCCCACTGTGTTAGGCCATGATGTGAGGATGTTGTACCATAACTATACTGCTGTAAACCTCTCTATTTTGGCCACCCTTTGCAAACCAAAGAAGTTTCTAGGACTTTAGTTGCTGCTGTCAAAAGACACCAAAGCTGGCGAAGTCTGGATATCACCTTGGACACTCTGTCCTTCGTAGCTGGTGGATGGCATTGGAGATTGTGAAGGACACATCAGCTTGAAACAATCTGTCAAAGACATCTGCTTCCTAAGCCGTTTGAGTGAGATCCTTAAAGGGTCTCCAGGAGGAAAAAGGCTGCAGCCGCGAGGGCACAAAGTTTATCTAACATCTTTATTTTCTCACTTAGCCACATCACTGACTTTGCATTTAGAAGCAGTGCTTTGCTATACACAAAAATCACTTACGTGACATCACTTAATAATGCATAAGAAACGGAACATTGACAGGTTAGCTCTAAGGCCAGAGTACATCGGGCTTAAAACCAAACCACACCCCCCACCCCAGAAAGGGAAAGTTCAAACCAGCCCGTCAATAAACTCAAAGTGACCTAAACTGTTAAACTTTTAGGTTAAAATTAACCACATGTTAAAAACCAAATGAGACATTTACTTCAAATTTACAGGATTTTAAAATACACTCTTCTGTTTACTAATTTGACATTGATCATTCTATTTGTGATACCCCAGCACTTGGCACAGTGCCTACCTAGCACATAATCAATGTTTATTGACTGATTGGGGCATATTTCATTTCACAATTGAATTCATATGAGGCAGCATGACCAAATTAGGATTTAATCTCTAAATCTATAACTGGACAAAATATTTTAGGTCTATCATCTAGAAAGGATCAAGGCTGTAAATTCAGCCCAGATTCCTACATTGTTATTATCATTCAAAGAATACTGACCCAAGATCCAGAGACCTGTTTTCTAATCCTAGCTCTCTAAACCAACTACAGGTATTGTTTCACAGGATGTAGTGATGGAAGTGAGCTTAGATATCACCAAGTTCAACCTTTTTATTTTGTGTATTTTGTGTATAATTTTGTGTATTATTTTGTGTTGAATTGTTGATTCCTAGACAAGTAAATAACTTGCTCAGTGGCTCATGGTAATCAGAGACCTAGTAGAAGTAGAACCCAAATTCATATCTTTCCATTCCAAAGCAAGTTGCAAATTCCAGCTCTTTCCAAACCTGAGCCAAGCCACTTCATTTTCCTAGACTCAGTTTCCTCATCTGTCAAATAAGGATGTTAGACTAGATGATCTCTTTAAGGTCCTTTCTGTCTCAAAAATTCTATTCATCTGGCAGTCTGTGGGCAGAGGGAAAGAAGGATGCAGCAAGAGACAGAGGAAAGGAATTATCCAGAAAGAAAGGAAGACCTGAGCTTGGGAAAAGAAGTCAATAGGTTCCAGAACTGTGCCTAGACAAAGTCAGTGGTACTCAGGTACCTCATCCCCAGCAGTAACTAGAATTATACCTCCAGCAGCTATTGAAAGGTAGGATTTGGATTTATTTTGTTTCTTTTTTCATCTTTCTTTCTTTCTTTTGGTGGGGAAGGGAGAAGAGCATGCATGGGATAGACAGTGCAAGAATCATGGACTATTCTGTACCTAAAACCACTGAAGTAGGTTTACAGAGAGAGCAAGCCCTTAGGATTAGGTATATTGTAAATTTAAAAACACAAAAATCTCCCTACTCACCCCAGAAGACATGTCCCCAACTTGCTCCCTGAAGCCTGAAATTACTTTAACCTCAGACAAAGCCTTTCATTATAAAATACATGAGATGTGGCTTAAAATGAAAATATCTAAGAAAAAGATAACAAAGGGATGGTGGGGGCTGACCTGCATCCCTAAAGAAATTCACACTAAAGCGTGAAAAGGAAAATGAAGAAAGTAGAAGGGTACTGGGCTGGCTGAGTGAGAGTGGGTGGTGGAGAAAAGACTTCAAGGTAGAAAATTACAAAGAAAAAAAGAAGGCTGAGTTCCTAAAGATAAATTTGATTCAATAAAGGTAGATAAGGGAAGAGGACATTTGTTAAGAGCCTATTGTGTGCCAGGCATTGTGCTAAGGGGTACAGAGGCTGGGGGGAGGCAGGGAGGGGCAACCAATGAGGATATCGAGGAGCAGGAACGTTGCTGTCCCTATTAGCTTTTTATTGTACCCAGAGCCAACCTGCTAAAACTTTGCTTACTTTGTCCTTCAGAGAAAAGTTTCCAGTCCTCACTCAAAGCCGAATTATAATGAGTGCATTCTGGTCTCTTGATTTAAATGTTTCTTCCTTTGTCATATATAACATCTGTCAAGGTTTCGAGGGGGTTGTCTGAGTCCAGTGTCTTCCTGACTGACCACACGAATCTTTTCTTTGCAATTTGACTCCGCAGAGCCCAGGATAACCTACATTCCCATTGTTTTATGAGCAACGGGAAAGTATGGACATATGAACAATTCACTAAACACTTGGTTTTAAGAAAAATCATTTTCACCAGAGGATACACACTGTTTTGCCTGAGATGACCCTACACTATCTAGAACAGAGATGTCTTAACCTGGGGCCCACAGATCCCTTCCATGGCTAACTTTTAGGGGGTCAGTGAACTTGGAAGGGGAAAAATTATATCTTATTTTTCACTAACCTCTACCTGAAATTTGGCATTGCTAGGTGGTGTAGTGGATAGAGTACCAGGCCTAGAGTCAGGAAGACCTGAGTTCAAATCCAGCCTCAGACACTAGCTGCGTGACACTAGGCAAGTCACTTAACCCTATTTGCCTTAGTTTCCTCATCTGTAAATGAGCTGAAGAAGAAAATGGCAAATTACTCCAGTATCTTTGCCAAGAAAACCCCAAATGGGGTCACAAAGAGTTGGACACAACTGAACAACAAATGTGGAAATAAATCAGTTACTAATTTTTGAAAAACCATTATTCTGAGCAAGTGTCCATTTATACCAGACTGCCAAAGTTGTCCAAGAAAGACAGAAAGTAAAGAACCCCTGATCTAGAGGAATCAGCTTTTGGTTTTCTCTTTCCTCCCTGAAGAAGGGTTACAGATAAGGTAAGCTTTAGAGGGCAGCTTTTGGGCCTCTGTTTGAAAGGAGCTGAAAAGCTATTGTTGAGTCATTTCAGTTGTGTCCAACTCTTCACAATTCTAGGAATCTCTGTCCATGGGGTTTACTTGGCAAAGATACTAGATTGATTTGCCGTTTCCTTTTCCAATGGCAAATAGAGGCTACGTGACTTACCCAAGGTCACACAGCAAGGATGTTTCTGAGGCTGGATTTGAACTCAGTTCTTTCTGACTCCAAGCCCAGCACTCTAACACTGTGCCACCAGCTGAAAAATAGCAAAGAGTAAAATATGCAAGTCGTGATTCATTCAAATGAACATTTATTGTCATCTATGGACAAGGCACTATGCTAACACCATAGAGTATTAAAAAAGATATTTAGACACTGCCTGCCCTTGAGATACAATATAGTAAAGAAGGTTAACATGTACACAAATAACTGCAATACTATTTATTATACGTTAAATTCCCTAAGAGAGGAAAAGGGATAAATTCTGGCTGGGTGGAAGAGGGCAGGCTTCCTGGAGAAGGTAGCATTTTATCTGGGCCAACAAGGATGGGTAAGATTTCCGTAAATGGGGATGAGAAAAAAAAAAAGAGCTTTCTTGCAAAGACAGGCAATAATACTCAGGAACCATAAATAAATTAGCTTAACTGAAGCATAAGGTTCCTGAAAGAATATAAGATAAGCCTATAAGGTTGGATTGAAGATAGGTTATAGATGAGGAGATAGATTCTAGAAAGGGATCATTTAATACTAGGCTTTCAAACTTGGAATCATTTAATTTGGCCTTGATCTAAAAGTCAGTGAGGAGTCATTGAAGGTTGGGGTTTTTTTTGGGGCGGGGGTAGTGCTTTACAAAAAATTATGTAATGTAGAGGGGAAAAAAATACACATTGAAGTTCTAGGTTCATATCTTGGGTCTGCTACTTGTGTGACCTTCAGCAAGTTATTCAATTTCTCCAGGCTTCAGTTTTCTCAGCTGTAAAATGAAAGATTGATCTAAATGACCTCTAAAGTCCAGCCTTAAATCATATCTGGTGTGTGGAATAGATTGGAGAGCTGAGCAGAAGAATACAGTGAAGAAGACTAGCTGCAAAGCTACTAAAATATAAAATGAGGCGGGAATAGATGGTCTCTAAGGTACCCTCCCATTCTAATACAGGATTTCATCCTCTCTTAGATCCTAAAGGATTTTTCTGTATCAGTTATCCCTTCTCTTTTGTCCTTTAATTTCCCATAACTGTTTCCTCTCTGCCTTCAAAAACTAAAAGAATCCCAGATCTCCTCCATCTCACAAAGAAACCCCCCCCCACCAACTTGCTCCAGCCAGATTGATCTACTGATAGTTGCCTGCACTCCCCATCACAGCTTGACTTCCTTCTGCCTTGCAATGGTCTCTATTCTCCTGTCTACTTGTCTCTTTCTAAACTCTTTTTTTAAAATTCAATTTTATTTTATATTCAGCTCTGAATTCTCTCCCTTCTGCCTCACTCTCTCCCTCACTGAGAAAGAGAGATAAACCAATTCCCATGTAAACATGCATAAAACAAATTCCCATATTAGCCATGTCATAGATAGATACACATATATACGCATATAACACTTGTGGTATGTATATATAAATGTATGTATGTGTATATATATCTATTGTGTGTATGTATGAGTATATATATATAGGTATGTATATATATGCATATACATCTATATTATATGTGTGTGTATATATAGATATATAGATATCTTAATCTGCCTTATTCTGCACTCTAAGTCCGTCACTTCTCTATCCAAATAGGAAGACCAATTCTCTATCCACAATGCCATGCTGGCTCTCCATACAAGCATTTGTAGAAACTGAGGCTCACAGAGGTAGGATGACTTGTTCTCTTCCACAGACTTTTAAGTATTAGAGGACTCCAACCCATGTCTTCTGATTCTAATTTCATTGATCTTTTCACTGCAGGTACTACTCCAACTAACTGCCTAAATCACTAATTGGAGCAAAATACCTAATCTGTTATCTGAAAAGCAAACAAACTAAAAAGGCCAAATAATGAAAGAAAAGGTAAGACTATGTTAAAGATCATTCAAATCATTGATAATAAGAGAAATGACAATCAAAACAACTTTGAGGTTTTACCTTAGACCTAGTAGATGACAAAAGATGAAAATAGTCAATGCTGGAGGGGCTGTGGGAAGATAGGCACTGTTGTTGGTAGAGCTGTGAACTGGTCTAACCATTCTAGAAAACCATTTGGAATTTTGTTTGTTTTTAGTGACTAAAATGCCCATGCCCTTTGACCTAGAGATCCCATTGCTAAGCACATGCCCCCAAGTGGGCCAAACACAGAAAAGTCCCTTAGAGATCGAAAAATTCACAGCAACACTTCCTGTGGTTGCAAAGAACCGAAAACAAAATAGTTGCTTATTGATTGGGTAAAGGCTAAAAAAAAAATTGGGAGGAGAAGGTGGAGAAAAGGTAAGGATACAAAAGACATGCTGGGCAGCTCAAGAAAATGAAGACATGACTTGCTCCCAGGCAAATCTTTTAGCTGACTAAAGTTATAGTAAAGAAACCAGAGCCAAAATTTCCAGGTGCAAAACCCAATCTTCCCTATTTGCCCTTTGGGGTATCTTTGGTTGGTTTGTTTCCTTTCCTTCGGTTCTGCTGTTCAAAGAGCGGACAGATTGTCGATGTCTTATGTAAAAATGTGCCCTCTGGGTAATCTAAGCTAGCCCCATGGCAGTATAGGATAGAGGGAAGAAAAAGAAAGCAGTTGGGCACAGGGGGAGAACACAATAAGCTAAGATGTCAGGACTGGGAGGCTTCATCTCTCAATGGAGTATGAAACTGGACTAGTCACTCTTCTGTTCTGTGACCTTTACCTCCTCTTCCATAAAATGAAGACAACAATGATAGTTCACCCTGCAGAAAGAATGTAAGGAGTAACCGGGGGAAACAAGTACAGAGGATTTGGAAAAATCCATAGTTCATTTGCAGACCTAGAGAGAAGCTTCTTGTTTTCCTTAGGTTTGATGGGTTTTTCTAGCTCTATGGATTTATACATACATATGAACTCTCAGCATTATCACCACCACCACCACCATCATCAGTGTAATTAATAGACCAGCTTTTGTCATAATAAATCCCATTATAATTTTTATATAATAAAAAGATTTCTAAGCTATGGCCAATCATCCATTTATTTCAAGTTTTTATTTTCTCATATTATGTGAAACATATCCTAGAACTCCAGGCTCCAGGGTTTACATGCACTGGGTTCAAATCTTGGGGGCATGCCACAAATAATGCTAATTGACACCCTAAACCAGGACTTACCCTAGAAAATTCAGAATATAACTGGCTCCCCCAAAGCCTCCCCCCTCACCTAGGAAACCCCTGCAAAAACATATATGTGTATATATATACATATATATATATATATATATATATATATATATATATATATATATATATGTCATAATATAGCTCATTCATGAAAGAGCCCTTAGTTCCTGTGCAATTAAACAACAATATATATTGGAGAGTAGCCTTTATTTTAACCCATCACAAGAATGCAAAAACCACAAAGGAGTTATGAGAAGCCCATAGACTGTCAAGGACAGCTTTCCTTTCCTCTGCAGTGAGTCCTACCCTTCCATCAGCGACTACAACAGTGGAGATTGTGTTGTAGACTTCCCCAGAAAAGAAATGCACCGAAGGCCAATGGAGAAAGAATCCCTCATTCTCCCATGAGCTCCTTCCTTTCCACTTGAGAACCTATATAGTCCTCCAGACTTATAGCAATGACTTAGCATTTTAGGCTAACCCCCAAATGAGAATTTTGCACTTGGAGTTGTATTATGATTTAATACCCTATATAACTCACAATTGTAGTGGTCCAGGTTTGTTTTTCCATAATAGAGTTGAGTCCCTGACTCACTGTGGTTCTGGGACCACTTTCTACTCCTTTTTTCCTACCGGAGGAGGAGTACAAGAATTAAAAATTACCCTGGATGCTGGTGTGCTGTCAAAGAAATATCTGTTCCTTTCTCCAAGAGGTTGGCTTGTAGTTCATTCTTCATTTTTGAAGAGGTGACATCAGAGATGATGACTTGACTCATGCGTGAATTGGATTTAAGTGAGGCAGAGTTGCACAAAGTTGTCAGCCTCACTCTCTCTTCTAGAGGCATTCAAGTCCATTGGCAAGATAAAAGTCAGAATGACTGGCAATGGCCCAGATGCACTGGATGACCATGGCATCTTTGATATCTGATCAAGCTCTAAGCGTTCCACAGTGCCTGCTTCAGCTGCCTTCATGGACATTGGAACAAACTGTTCCCATCTGCCCAGTCCACCAAGGGAAGTCTTCGCATGCTTGTGGTAGATATCCCCTTAACTCACTAGGTTTGAGCCCTGTTACCCTCAACCTGATTTAGCCTGTCTTCTAAGACAGTGTTACCAGGGTGTGGCCGCTGCTCATGCTACAGCTTCTTGGAGCCACAGGTGAGAGTTGAGTGATGGTGGACACCAAAGGTGGATGAGCAGCCCTTTTCAGGGCACAGCAGCTCTCACGCCAGAGGTGCTAATCCTCCCTGAACATCCGTATATCACAGAAGGTTGGGAAAACAAACTTTGGACAGTCCTCTACTACCCCAAGATTTCACTATTTCTCAGGCCATGTGGTCCCCCCACATCCAAGAACTCCCTGAATACTCTGGGACCACTGCCTCTCCACAGTAACTATTTCTGGAGTTCCTAAATTCCTTATAGGGTTCCCTAGGAACTATGCAGATGAGTAGGCTTCCTTTCCTTCCTCCCCATCCCAGCACCCAAGTACACTGTGTGCGTGTGTGTGTGTGTGTGTGTGTGTGTGTGTGTGTGTTTGTATGCTCAGCTCAGCTTAAATTCTCAAAACTATCTGTTATCTACTCTTCTGCTAGGCCAATAGATCCAAGACCCTTTAATTGTCACAACTCAATTGGTGGCAATAATAGAGACAGCCACACCTTCCATGTTCTTGTCATCCACCGTACTACAGCAACCTTTCAATCACTGGAACCCTGAAGCACTTATCCCTTTCAGATTTGAAACTCCCACCTTGGAACATTATGCTGTTCTGATCAGTGACTACTGAGCAAAAAAAAAAAACATAACCAACTATTACTAACTGCCTTCTACTTTCTCCTTGCCTTGCCATTTACACTGATGCCTGGTACACACTCCATCTTTCTACCTCTTCCCCTGGGAATTATAATCAAATCAATATTGCCTTAGCCACTGGAAAGGGGGCTTTAATCACCTGTCTTACCTGGTCACCACTCCCCTGTGTGTTGTTTTCCCCTATTAAAATATAAGTTTCTTGAGGGAGGAACTGACTTTGCTCTTGTATCTGTATCTTCAGTGCACAGTGTCTGGCATATAGCAAGTACTTAATAAATGCTTTTTCACACATTCCTTCATTCCATAGAGAAAGGACTGCAAAGTCAAGTTGCTCTATGACCTTGTTCACCAAGCACACTTCACTGCCTCATTGTATACAAAGCTTTTAAATATACAAAGAGTGAGTCCAATTAAGTTAATCTCTTCAGGTTCTATGCCCTAATCCAATAAAATTTCAGTAAATCAAAATTTCTACAGTTCCTTGGAATTCAATATAATAAGATTTCAGCTACAGAAGGTTAAATTTCAATACTGAAATAGAAACATGGAGTTGGGGTTTTCTTTAAGTAGCTTGGCCCAATGTGATCAGCGGTTTCTAAAAAAGACCTATACCAAGGTAACAAGGTGAATGGGGAAAGGTGGGAGGCAGGACTGATGCAATTCCCCATGTGGAAAAGACTGAGGATCCTGCTTCCAAGAAGCCATGATGACATGTAATGGAAGTGCTCTGCTCCCACATTTGAAGCATGCACAGAAATTCTGTACCTGGTTCTAGTATGCTAGCTATATGATAAAGAGAAGAATTTTGACTGGTTGTATACAAAAAACCTGGGCGCATTCCAAATCCACTAGTCATCCAGGGCCATTCTCTCATCTTTGATTTTCCCTGCCTGATGTGGTCAAGTGAGGAGGCATGGGAAGATTCCAATGGGAAGATTGGCCTCAGGCCTTTATCTCCTCACCAGGGGGTGCCAGATGGTGGCCCATGAATGTATGGTCCTTCTGTTCTTCCTCTTGCTATTATATCCATTTCTTCCTGCTTTTAGATGAAGGGGCTTTGAGACGGCCACAATCTTATGAGCTTTGAAAAGTCAGGAGGGCAAGCTATAGGAGGTGCGGGAGTAGATTCCATGCCCAAATTGGCCCAAATTGGACAGTTAACTGAATTTTTCTGCTTTCCATCTAGATGTGTTGGTGTCAGTGTTTTCAGTGCTAACAGCTGCCTAGATCTCTTTGGTTGTGTCTTCATAATGCCAAACATCTGGATTTGGGGATACTTCAGAAAACAGACTGAATTTCATCCAGATGTCTATTATTGTATTCCTACAGTTAACATTTAGGAATATGACCTAGATATCAGTAGAGTTGGGCTGGCAGATGAAGCGGGGACTACTAAGTAAAGGGTAGCACTGAGGTGTTGGTGAACATTTCTTTCTGTCCATATCTTTTTAACCTATCTGCAAACCCAAAAGTCCAGAAACTTTTTCTGGTTGGAATTATTTGGTTTCACCACGTACCACACCACTAACCCAGTGGGAAAGTAAGGATGGAATAAATTTAAAAAAACAGCTCTAGCAAATTCCCTTGGTACTGTAGTAGGGTGGAGAGAGAGCCCTTGGATTAGAGCCAGAGGACCTGGATTCAAATCCCAGTTTTCCTATTTCCTAGTTACATGGTCCTGGACAATTCACTTCCCCTTTCTGGCCTCAGTCTTCTCATCTATGCCATTGTTATTGTTATCTGTCCTTTATTCTATAAATAAAGTAGTCAGATGAGGTTATCTCTGAGGTCTACATTCTATGGTGATGCTTGAAATGTCAGACAAGAGAAGCAGGGGAATGTTTAGGGGATCTTAAAGCAAGGCCAGTATAAGAAGTTTGCATAAATCCCGTTGGATTTGTTAGATAACATTTCTTTTAAAAATCATCTTAAGTTACTTGGAAACCACTGCTAAAGAATGGCCTCCCATTGAACTTCCCCTCAGACACAATGGGCTCCAGCTCACTGAGGCAAAGCCAGAAGGAAACTTCTAGAAAACCTACATTTTATCCATGCAACACGGCCTTCCAAGTGTCAGCACTAAACACGAAAGTGGGCCAATGCCTTAATTTCACCTAGCAACTTTCTCCTGAAACCCTTAATGCAGATTAATGTTGTTATCCTGCTAGTCACATATTTGTCATGATGAAAAATATCAGTGCATGATCATTAAATGACAATTCGAATAGTCCCTTGTACCCAGTGGGTACCCCACATACATTTGCTAAGGAAAAAGAAAATGCACAGAGAGGTTAAGTGGATCACTCTAGGTAACAGAGCAGGAAAGGAACAACCTATCATACCTCAGGTCAGTGTTTTTGTAAGTAAATCAGTAAGTGGACAGGGAGAAGGTACAACCAGAGGTGTGTTAAATTTTCAGTGTGAGCAGGTATACCTCGGAAATGAGCAAATGCTACAAATTGGGCTTGATTTATGATTTTGTTGTTTTCTAGACTTAAGAAAGTGATGGAGTAAATTATTAATTCAGACTAAATTAATAAGTGCATTGGGCATATGTTGTTGCTGCTGCTGCTGTTGGCATCATTGTTGCTTTGGGGGGTACCAGTTGTTAAACAATTACCAGTACACCTTGGCACACATTGGCCAAGAAGTCTGTGTAGTAGAAATGGCAGTGTCTTTGAGTCAAATCTAGAACTGGGTTCTAGATCTCACACTGCTATGAATGAGCTGTGTGACATTAGGAAAGTTAAGTAGCAGCTTTGGTTTTCAGTTTCCTCATCTGTAATATGATGAGGGAGAATCTGATGATCCACTCTACTGAGGATTGGCTATGTTTGTTCCCTCTTCTTCCCCACCATCAACTCACTCTTCAAACTCTTGTAATCTGACTTTCCAAGCCCACAGAGTGAGAGGAGGCAGGATGGTGCAGAGGAAGACTGTGGAATCAGGAGTCAAAGAGCTTGACTTGGAATCCCAGCTCTCTACTTCTGGCCCATCTGGTCATGGTCAAATCCTTGCATCTCTATAGGCCCTGAGCTCTTCATCTCTAAAATCAGGAAATTGGAACTGACAGCCTTGAAGGGCTTTTCAGGCTCTAAATCTATGACTCCATGGGTAGTTTGGACTTGATGAATTCTAAGGTCTATTTAATAGTGGATTTTATGAACCTAAGAGGATTTCATAGAAGATCTACAAAATCTGGGTCACTGGATCTGACTTATTTGCGCTGAATTCTAGACACCATCATTAACTGTCTTTCTAAAGTTTATCCAAATTGCAGCCAATTGTGTGGGCCTATGACACTGACCCTCTAGAAAAAAAATCCCCTCAGTTTTGTTGAATTTACATGTATGTCTGTTCTCTGGCGAGAACATTGCTACCTGATTTTAGGGAATTTGGCAAGGTGCCATTTTGCTCAGTTCTAGACTATAAAATCTATATGGTCCCTGCCTACTCACTACGAGTGATTAGAGTTTTAATGTTCTGCAGGTTGTATATTATGGACAGGAATTATCAAGATTTATCATGTCAAAAACTTTTCTTAGATGAAAGATGCCATCCACAAAGGTAACCTACAGGGTAGATAGAGCCTTCATTTGACCATGCTTTAATATAGTGTTATTGTTGTTCAGTCCTGTCTGACTCTTCATGACCCCATTTGGAGTTTCCTTGGCAAAGATACTGGAGTGGTTTGCTATTTCCTTCTCCAGCTCATTTTTTACAGATGAAGAAACTTAGGCAAGTAAGGCTAAGTGACTTGCCCAGGGTCACACAGCTATTAAGTGTCTGAGGTCAGATTTGAACTCAGGAAGATGAGTCTTCCAGACTCCAGGTCAGTCACTCTATCCACTGTGCCTTTTAAAATATTACTGTAGTTCAAATAATGAGACCTTTCCATGAGCAATAGCAGAGAGGGACCCAGCCCTTAGTCATAGCTCCGGGCTCCTAATTTCCAGGGTAGAAAGGGATCAGAGAAGAACTATGTCTGCACTGATCTCAGCTTTTACCATAGGATTTATCCCAGACAGACAGGAATCCCTCAGTAGTAACATGAAAAGTGGACAAAAGTCTTGGTCAAAGCTTCCCTTGAACACCATGGTGGTCCCTCTTCAGCTCACCCTTAAACTGGAGATCTTGGGGCAGATCTGAGGTGGCACAGGGCAAACCCTTTACCCGAAGCTGAAGTGGTAGATGGATGGGAGGCTCCCCAAAGTGAATCCAGTCCATTCCAGGGTGTGACAACCACTTGGCCAGAGATAGTTGGCAGGGTCTGGGAGTTTGCAGTTACATGGAAGAAGAATGTTCCAGTTTGTTCCATCGTCCTGGACCAGCATCTCATATAATTATAAAGTGCTTTGAAGGGAGCAGGCAATGATTTTTGACCTTATGTGAGTGGATCTCTTTACAGCCTGGTGTAGTGGAATCAACACAGAATTTGGGGCCAGAGGACCTGGGTTCAGATCCTGGATTTTCCACTTATTACTCATGTGACTATTTTAGGCAAGGTCACTCCTTGACACACACACTGACCTGGGTCACCCTGTCCATCCCTATGTCTGCCGTTGATCTCTTTCTTTTTTTTTTTTGGTTAGGCAATGGGGTTAAGTGACTTGCCCAGGGTCACACAGCTAGTAAGTGTTATGTGTCTGAGGCCGGATTTGAACTCAGGTCCTCCTGAATCCAGGGCTGGTGCTCTATCCACTGTGCCACCTACCTGCCCCCGTTGATCTCTTTCTAATGAGAACTAGGAGTTCAGAAAATGCATAGTTCAGATGTCCCATATTAGAATCTTATTCATACCCTTTCATCATAGCTCTTTCTACTAGTATTTACCCTCTAAGGGAGAAATCACAGGGAGGTCACACTAATCCTCACGTCTCTCAAGCTCAGGAGCTGTGCTCTTAGCCTGGTATTCAGTGGCTCGGTCACCCTGAATGAATAGCCCCTGAATCAGCCCTCCAAGACTGCCCTTCTTTACACTGCACAGTGCTTTCACATTACTGAGAATTCCCAAGCATTTAACACACTCCACACTCTCCCACGCTTTTAAAGTTTCCATGATTGGACCTCTCAATACCCTCTTTCAAACCAAATCTGAACACTCTCTCAGTGTTCCTCATCCCTGCCTCTTGGAATTCCTGGTTTCTTTCCAAACACAACTCAAGAGCCCCCTTAGGCATGATGCCTTTCCTGGTCTGCCCTCCCCAATTCAACCCCAGCTGCTAGTACCGCCCCAAGCAAACACCCACCAAGGATACTTTGTATCTGTTTTGTGTTCACCAACACAAGGGTAGAGGTCTCTTGGACTTTTCATGGAGCCTATCAAATCCGAACACCTTGATTAAATCAATCAGTCCATGAAAGGCATAAGTTAGGTATAAATCTATTGGGGTTGGTTGAAAGAATTAGAAAAACCTGTGGGCTTAGATGACAAGAGAAGGATATTCTAGTACAGGGAGGGGAACCTGCAGCCTCCAGGCTATGGCCTTCTAGGTCCTCTGGTGCAGCCTTTTGACTGAGTCCATGTTTTACAGAACAAATCTTTTATTAAGGGGACTTGTTCTGTGAAGTTTAGATTCAGTCAAAGGGCCGCACTTAAGGACTTAGAGTGCCACATGTGGCCTCGAGACTGAAAGTTCCACACTCCTGTTCTAGTAGAAGCATTACAGCAACTGCTTTGAGAATCAGGGTTCAAGAGCTTCAGTAGTCAGACCCCTTGTGCCTGTATCAGAGGTCAGCAAATAGTAGGAAGGGAATGAGTGTCACACTCTCCCTTCTGCCATCCCCCAACTGACCATATGATTGGAGATTAGACCAGTAATAAGCTGTGCGTCCAGCTGGGAAATGGCAGAATGGAGAGTGTGACACTCATTCCCTTCCTACTGCTTTCCCAAATCAGACAGGCTCGGGAAAAGCAGCTTGAAGACGGGACAACAACTTTGGCCTGCAGGGCCAAGTGAAGAGTTTCACCTCAGGAGATCTTCATGAGAACTCCAGGAAGGAGGAGAAGGACTGCCCCTCTAACCAAGAGATATGAGACACCTCTTTGCCACACGTGCTCTCTAAGCTTGAGCCCATTTTCCTATAAACCCTGTATGAAATTGGGGGGAGGGGGGAAGAGGGCAGGGGAGCTGTGTTTGCAATGCGATGACCAACCATACCCCCCACCAATGCTTAACAAGGTGCCTGGCATATAGTGGGTGCTTAATAAATGTTTGTTGAACAAATGAATGATGAAGAATGCTATCCAGCTCCTAACAGAGAGGTGATGGACTAATATGCAATGTGAGATACATGTGGGCAGCTAGGTGGCGCCATAGTGCATAGAGTGCCAGGCCTGAAGTCAGGAAGTCAGAAAGACTCATCTTCTGAGTTCAACTCTAGCCTCAGACACTTACCAGCTGCGTGACCCTGGGCAAGTCACTAAACTCTGTTTGCCTCAGTTTCTCATCTGTAAAATCAGCTGGTGAAGGAAATGGCAAACTACTCCAGTATCTTTACCAAGAAAACCCCAAATGGGATCATGGAGAATCAGACAGGACTAAAATGACTGAACAACCAATATGTGGATTTGTTTTGCTTGACTTGTCAGTAGTCAGTAAACATTAAGTGCCTGCTATATGTCAGGCACTATGCTAAGCACGGGGGATACAAATATGAAAAAGGCAGATAATCCCTGCCCTCAAGGAGCTTACAATCTAAGGTAGGAAGACAACACACAGAAGTAAACTGAAAAGCAGGGGAGAGAAAAGGCACCCAGTACCTGGGTATGGTGGAAAAGCGAAGGAAGTCCATAACCTCCTGCCAAAGTGTCCCTATAGAGAGGGCTCAGGATTTTCCAGCCTCCTCTTCATTTCCCACCAACTGCTCCCCTTGGTTCTGACTCCATCGTGCCTCCCCCAGGATGAGTTCATCCCCAGAAATCTCATCAATATGAAGGCTGCTTCATCTTTGATACTCAATACCTCCTCAGTCCTCCCAGCCACCTCTTTCCTCTGGCTGGAGGGCTGGAGTGGGGAGCAAAAAAACTTCTGCCAGAGCCTCCCTTTAGAGAGAAATTCTCCACCCAGCATTTCCCACCTTGCTCCAGCACCAGGTGCCCTCTGGTACTGCCCCAAGCCTTTCCAGTTTCCTTTCCTGTATTGTCTTCCCCCATTAGATTGTAAGCTCCTTGAGGGCAGGGGCTGTCCTTCCTATTATTTGTATCCCCAGCACTTAGCACAATGCCTGACACACAGTAGGTGCTTAATGTGACTATGACTATGACAAAATTAGTATAGCCAGGTGGGAAGTGTTGAGACGGCTGAGATTTCTACCCCATCTCCTCTCCTTAAATGAAGGTTGAGTTCATTGCTCTACCTTCCAGAAAGAGGGACAAAGGGTATTGATGAGGTGGGAATACCAAAGCTAAGTAAGATCTTACAAGATGGTGAGATTTCCCAGTGATGAATGTGATCGGGGCATGGAGGAGAAGCCAACAAAATCCAAAATGATTTCAGTCGAACAGGAGATGAGGAGACGTCTAAGGGATAGACCAAGGGAAGAGAATCAACATTTATTAAGCACCTAATATGTGCCAAGAACTTCTCAAATCTTATCATATTTGATCCTTACAGCAACCCTAGGAAGCAGGTGCTATTATTATCCTCATATTCTGAGACAAATAGAGGTGACTTGCCCAGGGTCACACAGCTACTAAGTAGCTAAGGCTGGATTTGAACTCACATCTTCCTAACTACAGGCCCAGTATTCTAACCCCCATGCCATCTAGCTGGAACCCAAATGTGATTAAGAGAGGAGGCCTTGAAGGCCAAAGAAATTTGTTCTGGAATCAAAATAAGACGTAATGGAGAGCTGCTATAGTAACTTGAATAGGAATGGACACAGTGTAAGGGATGTTTTAAGAGAAGCTATGTGTTACAGTGGGAAAAACTCTGACACGGAAGTCAGGAGAGACCTAGGTTAGACTCAAGGTTCTGACGATTACAGGCTGAGCAGCAAGTCACTTAATTATTTGCCTCAGTTTCCTCAGCTGTAAAATGGGAATAACAGCTACCAACACACAAGGTTATTGTAAGGATAAAAAGTCCTCTAGATGACAGTAGAACCAGAAAGAGAACCCTTTGGTCAAGCAAATAACTTCCTAGCTTGCATATTCTTCAAGTTTATTAAATGTGTGCAAAATATACAGATCAGAGCAAGATACACTTCTGTGTACATTCACTTATGTGTGTATGCATGTAAAAAACAATATGACAAGATAACAAAACAGATTTCCTTTGTGTTAACTTAGCAGCAGTTTTTTTCCCCTTTGTTTTCAAGTGTCTACTAATTCAATTAAAATCCAAGTTTTTTAAATTAACTTGTTTTCCAAAAATGTTTTCTTAACAGTCTTTTTTGTACCACAGGCATTTGCCAATAATTTGCCCTCACCTCCCCCATAAAACACCCTCTTAAAACAAAGAAAAACAATTTGGCCAAACCAAGGAATGCTCCATCTGACACCAGGCTTTCCAAAGCCTTTGTCACCCAGAGCTCCTCACCTTTCTGCCAAGAAAAGGGAAATATATCTTATCACCAGTGCTCTGGCTCCATTATTAACTTATTTTGGCATTCACTGTTTTTAAACTCATTTTGTTATTTTTGTCATTCGAGTTAATTTCACTGTTTTATAAGCCCCGAAACAAGCTTTTCCCTGCACTTGAGCAAGCTGCATCTATTAATTTTCATATGGCTGACTTATATATAACATATGGGTCTTAACATATGTATATATATATATATACAAATTCTTTAGATAATTTGAATCTTAAGTTGGCCTTCAGCTCACCACGGGCTAAAACCAGGGAGTATGATTGCCCTGAATTTAATGTTTTAAATATGGTTTTTAAAAATGTCTTTGTTCCTAAATGCTTTTTACTGATAACTTACATGCTTTTTGTTTAGGGTTTCTTTTATCTTTTTTTTTTTTTTGGAAGGAATTAGATAAGAAGGCTGTTCTAAGGGAACTGTGAGTTCTTCCAGAAATACATTCACAGTTTCAACCAAAATTAACATGCACAGGATGTCCCTGGAAAGTTTGGGGCCTGGGAGGGGCAAGGGTGGCAAAGAAAGCTACATTTTTAGCTCTGTGATGAAGTCACCTGATTACCCTTCATGTCAGCGGGAGACTAAGGGCAGAAATCACTAGGCTGAGCTTTGGAATCATTGTCTGGCTCTCTCCTGGAGCATGTTCTATACTGTTGTTCAGGAAAGAGAGGTGATTTTCTGGAGGGGCAAATGAATGGCAAATGCATCCGGGGAGTTTCTGGAAAAGGTCTTTGTGTACTAAAAAGAAATTCCACCCCAGAAGCAGAATAGCTTCATGCCCACCCACTTCCCCTTCCTTCTTTGTCCTCCCACTTCTCCCTTCCTCTATTCATTTTCTTCCCTCCCTCTCCTTTTCTTTCCTCTCTTAACACCCTCTTCCCTACCCTTCAACATCCTCTAGGGAAGTTTCATCTGGCGGAAAGAAGGGTAGGAGAACGCTGGCTTTGTGTGACTCCCTTCTCTGAGGAATGAACAGAGGCTGCCATGGTCCATGACACCCCTGCCAAGAAATGATCTTGGAGGGATCATCTGGTCCCACACCAGAGCAGCAAGGAACATGGGGAATAAACCCTGGATGCCTCCAGTCCAGAAGCAGCACCCTTACCACCCTTCGGCAGTGTCACATGAGCAATACTGACAAGGAGACCTCTTGGGAGGGCTGACCCTATTCTATGAGGAGTGGGCAGCCAGCTGGGAGAATGTCTTTGGAGGGGCAACTCTAAGATACACCCTTTACCAGCCAACCATAGTAACACTGCTATGTGGCCTGAGATTTTCACCATTATGGTCTCTCCTGCAGTCTTGACAAGCAAGGCGGGGATGCTGTCATCAGAAGGCTACCTGGTTAAATAACACTAGCATGGGATGCAGGGAAGGGTGGAGAGATGGCGTCTGAACCGGAGTAGTTTGAGATTTTTTAAGTTAAAAGAAGGATGACAAAATAATTGGAACTTTTTTTTAATTAGAAAAGGAGTAGCCCTCATCCTTTAATGTATTTTGGATGTATTTATTTAATTAGCTTGGAAAGCGAAGAGTAAGACGTTGAAAGGATTGAAACTTGGACCAGGATGGTTTAATAATGGGGAAAAGAGAGAGGAAGTAAATATCCAGGGCTTAAAGCAATGTCTGGTGGAGAGCCGAACCAAGAGGTGCCTTACAATGGTAGACCCATGGCAAAAATATTTGTGTACCAAAGGGCAAGATTTGAACATTGTAGCCCTCAGGTATCATTCTGTCTGTGGGAGGTTTCAGGCCTTCACAAAAACATGTGCAACTTAACCTACCACAAAATAAATGATCTGAAGAACAGAATTTCTGGCATTAAAAATATGTACATTTATAAAAAGAAAAGTTTTAAGTGTCCCTCTGTGTCTCCCTCACATCTGTGCCTATGCGGCGACCATCATTGCCTGTTGCTAGTTCCAACTCGACAGCAGGGATAGAGGACTCGAGGATGCCAGATGCCTGAGACAGAGAAAGGGGACATCAATGCCAAACTTGACAGTGGGGCCGACGTTAGCTCTGCCTCCCAGGATCATTTACCAAACCTGGGAAGGCATCTTTCAAGAACATTGAACTCAGGTATACCATTAGAGGTACCACAGTGTGGGGACGAGTGTGTTGATGCCAAGTCAGGGACACTATCTCCAACACTTATTAGGCTGTGACTTCAAGCAAGTCATGTGACCTTGGTGAGCCTCAGTTTACTCACTTGTAAAATACAGCACTAGCTTCAATTCAATTGAATTGAATTGGAGCAGCCTTTATTGAGTACCTACTTATGCAAGGCACTGTGCTAGGTGCTGAAGGTTCAACTACAAAAACCCAAACCAGGCAATGCCCTTAAGCTGTATTCCTTGACACTAGAGGAAGAGAGTGAATGGGGGAGGGGGTGAGGCAGAGAGCTGAGAATAAGGAATCCGAATTTGGATAAAGTGATGAGGATATCTGAAGGGAATCTAAAAGATTACCAAATGAAGGGGCAGAGAGAAGAGAAGAAATGGATATGGTAAGAGCAAGGATTATGAATCTTCTTCCTCCTCCTCCCTCTCCTTGTCCTGATCCAGTGTGCCAGGGGACATGAGGGAAGGAAAGAAGGGGAAAAGCATTTATTTATTAAGCCTGTATAATGCGCTAAGGGCTTTGTAAACATTATCTCACTTGATCCTGACAACCCTAGGAGGTAGGTGTTACTATTATCCCCATTTTATAGTTGAGAAAACTGAGGCAAACAGAGGTTGAGCGACTTACTCAGGGTCATCCAGCTAATAGGTGTCGGAGGCCAAATTTGAATTCAGATTCCTGACTCCAGGCCAGGCATTGTATTCACTACACCACCTAGCTGCCCTATGCCATAAACAAAGGAAGCCAGAAAACAAAGCATAGGGTCAGGAGAAAGGAGTTGTTGTAGTATCAGCCTGCCCATGGTCAGTGGGGTTGAGTAAACTTATACATGTCAATATCAGTAATATTAATGGATGAAACATTGGCTTGGAATCCAACCAGTAGTATCAGGAGGCCCCAAAGACATAGGCCGAGGGGCAGGACTGTCCCTTTCGCTCCAATCCCCATAGGCATGGTGAGTGGGGGTCCCCTTGTCCAGAATTTATCCCAGTGGTGTAGGTGATCCCACTAGGAGCGAACATCCACTCCACGTTTTCTGGACCAGGCATCAAGATCTCCTTTTCAGAGTCTTTTTACTGTGAAAATTATAGGCACACAGAAATCATTCCCTATTCCTTCTCAGGATTAATGGCCCAGTCCCTGTGTTCTAAGGTGGCACAGATATCCATCAGAGCTTCCAGCACACTTTCTGAGTCTTTGCTTTTGATTATGATATCTTCAATGTAATGAGTCACAAAAAACCCTAGGGCAAGGTAAACTATATACAGATCTTGTCAAATTAGGCTTCAAATCAGTGGAATTGAGTTAATACACCCCTGCGGGAAGGTGATAAAGGTATACTGGATTCCTTTCCAGGTAAAAGCAAATTGATCCTGGTGGTCAGCAGGCAAAGGGGCATTGCCAAGGTTACTTACTCCAACCAGTCCCCAGGGGCCTTGATTATGTTTTCAATTAGGATGATGATATTAGAGATTGCTGCTGGTAGCTTCTCTACTACCTTGCTCAATTTCTTAGAGGCCACTGCCTTTTTCCAATTCCAATTCTCCTTTTTCATTGGCCAAATGGAAAAGTTATATTCAGATACAGTGGGAGTATGTTATTCTTATATCCATCAGGTCTTTAATAGTTGCTCCTAATGCCTTCACTACCTCCCAGGAGCTGTTTTGCAAGGACCTTGTATTTAGGTATCAGGAATTAAATGGGTTCCCATTTTGTCTTTCCTGTTTTCAGTGGCATTGAGATCATCTTTAGGTATAGACACTCCAGTCCATAAGTATATCAATTCCAATGATATTCAGACAGCAGGATGGTCCCCACTTTCTGCATATGCCCATGGGACCTACTTTTAACTTGACTGGAACCAACTTCCCGCAGGCTAATGATCTCCCATCTCTGACTATGTGAGTATGTCCCCTAGATGTCTTGGGGGTTGTGTAGTATGATAGTAATATCTGAGTTTATGTCTAATACTCCCAGGAATTGTCTGTTTCCTTCTTCCCATTCAACTCATACAATGGTATAAGGCCTTTGGTCTACAATCTCTGCTACTAGTAAAGTTAGGGGAAAAGTCATTGACACTGAGCTGCTATATGGACATGAGCACAAATTCATTTAATCTAAGTTTCTTCACCTATAAAATGTATGCACTAATACCTGTGTGATAACACAGGGATACTTTAGTGCAATATAGTCAGTCAGTGAATAAGCATTTATCAAGATCTTACTACGTACCAGACACTGTGCTAAGCATTGAGGATTTAAATATAAGCAAAAAGACAATCCCCTGCCTTCAAGAAGCTTACATTCTAAGGGGGTAGCTGAAAAGCTGAGTCAGGGGCTGAGGGCAGGTACCCAGGCAGCAGCATGATCGCTAAGTCCAGATAATCAAGCTGAGGAATGGTGGTTAGGACTGGAGAAACAGGAATGGCTGCTCTAGGATCCTTCCCCAAAATGGAGGTTCTAGGAAGAACTCAACAGTGGTAGACAGGACCCATAGGAGCAGACTCAAGAGTCAAGAGGCAGCCAAACTTCTAGCTTTGCAAGGAACCATAACTAGATGCCTGGAAGTACACAACTTGTCTCATGTGAAGTGTTCAGAGCAACAGAGGCTATTGGGTGCCCCCCTACAAGACAGCATGAATGTCCATGACATTTCTCCATAGACTGGACCTATCCCCTCCATCCAATACGCCCAAGACCCAAGAAAGTCTCAGGACTGAGAGAGCAAGTTCATCTTTGAGTAGGAGTGGATAATTCTCTGACCCAAGTCTATGCTCCAAAAAGGTACTAACATCTTCCTAGATGAGGTGAGATGTGGAGGGTAGAGCCATCCTTTTCCTAGGCTCCAAAAACCTGCATGAAAAGACTGTGCAGCTCCCATTAAGCCAGCCAACTAGGCATAGTTTTCAAGATAGGCATGCTGTAGCTGGGCCCCTCCATGAATGGAAAAGGAGAGAGACAGAGTCAGGAACAAAGACAAGAGACAGAGAGAGAGAAAAAAGAGAGAGACAGAGATAGAGAGAAGAAGAGAGAGAGAGAGAGAGAGAGAGAGAGAGAAGAGAGAGAGAGAGAGGAAGAGAGAAAGAGAGAGAGAGAGAGGAAGAGAGAAAAAGAAAGAGAGAGAGAGAGAGAGAGAGAGAGAGAGAGAGAGAGAGAGAGAGAGAGAGAGAGAGAGAGAGAGGAAGAGACAGAGAAAGAGAAAGAGAGAGACAGAGAGAGGGGAAGAGAGAGAAAGACAGAGACAGAGACAGAGAAGAAGAGAGAAAAAGAAACATAGAGAGAGAGGTTACCCACACAGAAGTAGGAGAAGGGAACTCAGTAAGTAGGTGAATAAAAGAATTTGAATTAAGAGAGAGCAAGCCTTGAAAGTGAGCACAGAAAACTAATATAAATGGAATCTGTCACAAAAAAAAGAAATACTTTACTATTAACAGCTGTTTGACCTATTTAAAACAAATTATCATGGTACATATGACACCCAACAAGAAACAAAAAAGGGGCCTTGATGGGGGTAAAAAAAAAAACTGTTTAAAACCTTGGAAACAATAAAAGGCCTGGTTCCCTGTGTTGACTCTTTTGTGATACCACATGAAATGGGAACTCGGCAGGCTAGAGGGCTGCTGCTGCGTCTAATGAAGGCCCTAAGGTAAAATAGCACTTGAGGGGGCAACAAGCCGCCAAAACACAAAACACAGCTGGGCTGGCCAAGACTACTGGGGGGTCAGTACCATCTTTGGTTTCAGGTTACAGGCCAGGCACCCAGGCAGTCAGCTTTCCTCTGATATTAGTTCACTTGTTCAAACAAGAGAAAGTATGTTTCACAGGTGTCCAAGGAGGCAAGTGGGGCTTAATTTTCCTCTAGGCTGGGCTTTTCTTTTTCTATCTTTCTCATCTCATTCAGCCTCACCTACCAAATTGTCAGTTCCATGAACAGAGGCTCCTTCTTCCTTTCTCTTATGTTCCCCTCTCCCTCTTTTCTGCCCCTCAAGCTCCCCACCCAGCATGCCAACCAGCTAGTGCTGAGTATGAGCATCTAAGCCAAAATGGCAAGTGAGCAACAGTGAATCCTGCAGACAAGTAGGGTTTTTGCCTTAATTCTTTGGAAGGGGTAAAGTCAAAAAGAGAAAGAAATGTTAAAAGATATCAGTTAGGCACCACCTGACTTTGTTTTATCTCTTTCTTCAGGTTAATGAGGTGAGTAAGACATATGAGAAGGCAAACTGGTACCCAGCAGAGGAACATTTTTAAATAGGTATTGAGTGGAGCCCAGGTCATTATGAGAACAACAATCATTGGTTGGTGACATAGGGTGTAGAACTAGCTAGTATCAAACATGAGGCCTCATAGGCCACATACAGGCCACAACACTCCCAGGCACAGCCCAATCAAATTAAAATGTGTGCCCATCTGGTTTTAATGTGTTGACATATTCATTTTTAAAAAGAAATATGTAAACATGTGTGGTTTTCAAAGTCAATAGGTAACCCGCAGGGAGCCTTATGTAAGATTTAGTGGGCTCCATTCCTACTTGAGTTTGACATCTCTGTTGCAGAGGTTAGACTCTGGGCCTGGAGATATGAAGTCCTGAAATTAGTTTTGTCTTAGATATTTACCAGCTGTGTGACCCTGGGCAAGTAACTTAAACTTCTCTGTGCCTCAGTTGCATCATCTGTAAAATGAAGGGTTTGGTCTCAATGACCGCAAAGGTACTTTCCAGCTCTATATCTGTGATTTTATGATCATCTGCAGAGAAAATGGGCCTTTTCAAAACCAGAGGATGGTAGCCACTATCCTATCTGCTCCATTTTGTCCTATAGCTCCTCAGAACCTGGTGAGTTCCTGTAGTTATTCTTCCAGACCCACCGCAACTGAAATTTGTAGCTTGGCTTCCTGAAGTTCAAGGGGCTTTGTGGTTCTGCCCTCCTTGCAGTACAGCTCCCAAGCCACCACAGGGCACACTTACCTTCAGTAATCAGGCAGTAGGTACAATTAACCTAGAGCAAAGGCATTTACCAAGATGCCATAGCTATACTATTAGCTACTCAACATTCCCCACAAAATACTACTCCAGGCTTTTTTTTTAAAGAGAGGTTATGTGACATGTCCAAGGCCACACAAGGAGTAATTAAATGACCTGCTGTCTACATCCACCAGTCTTTTCCATTGTATTATGGGGCTGTTTTCAGCATTCTTACCTGGTCTGTTCTCTAATGCTTCCCTCTACAATGCTTTGTCTTTTCTTTTCCTTTTCCCTCTCCTTTTTCTTTTCTTTCCTATTTTGGAAATAGGGTCTTCTCTATCTTCTTAAGTGTTGATGAGCCCTTTCCCTCATTCCTCCTCCCTCTCTCCCTCACTCAAGAAAGTGGGTCTGGCTTTCAAATACAAGACTCAAGAGACACGTGAAAAGGTAAACAGGAAAGAAAAATCATAAGAGACTTATTAAAATTAAACTGTTTACACTCCTACATGGAAAGATGATATTTGTAACTTACGAGCTCTTCCTCAGTATTAGGGTAGTTGGAGGGAATATGTATATACATATATCATATATATATATATATATATATATATATATATATATATACATAGAGACAGAGAGCACACGGTGAGTTGCATATGAAGGGATGACATCTAAAAAAATAAAATTAAGGGGTGAGAGGATTGTACTGGGAGAAGGAGAAAGGGAGAGGTAGAATAGGGTGAATTATCTCACATAAAAGAGGCAAGAAAAAGCTTTTGCAGTGGAGGGGAAGAGGGGAGAGGTAAGAGGGAATGAGTGAATCTTACTCTCATCAGATCTGGCTTGAGGAGGGAATAACACACATTCAATTGGGTATGGAAATCTAGGAAAATAGGGGGGAAGGGGATAAGAGAAGGGGGATGATAAAACGGAGGGCAGATTGGGGGAGGGGGTAATCAGAAGCAAACAATTCTAAGGAGGGACAGGGTCAAAGGAGAGAATAGAATAAATAGAGGCAGGATAGGATGGAGGGAAATATAGGTAGTCTTTCACAATATGACTATTATGGAAGTGTTTTGCAAAACTGCACATGTATAAGCTGTATCGAATTGCTTGCCTTCTCAGTGAGGGTGGGTGGGGAGGGAGGGAGAGAGAGAATTTGGAACTCAAAGTTTTTAAAACGAATGTTAAAAATTGTTTTTACATGTAACTGGGAAATAAGATATACAGACAATGGGGTATAGAAATCTATCCTTCCCCACAGGAAAATAGAAAAGAAAAGGGATAAGAGAAGGGGGAGGGGGTGATAAAAAGGAGGGGAGATTGGAGGAAGGGGTATTCATAAGGCACACCATCTTGGGGTGGAAGGAGGGGAGAGATGGGGAGAAAAATTGGAACTTAAATCTTGTGGAAGTGAATGTTGAAAACTAAAAATAAATAGATTAATTTAAAAAAAAAGACTAATGCAGTTTACAGAAATGACTACAGCACCAAGAAAAATTAATGTACCTTAGACTTCTGAGACAAGAAAATTAGTGAAATAAAGACTGATGCTGCTATGCCAAGAAAAGTCAATTTCAGTCAATATCAACATCAATGCCAAGAAGCTCCCAAATCTTCCTGGCACATTTATGTGAGTGAACTTACAGGCCTAACTTCAGTGTTGAGGAGAAAATCAGGAGCTGAGATTAACATTCCAAGAGACAATTCTGCTTGTGACAGCCATTTGTGACTAAGGGCCAACAATGTTTAATAATTGATTCATTTCCTTTTTATCACCTTACTATTCTGTTTCATTAAATATCTTTGTTTTGAAACAAAAAAAAGTGGGTCTGGGAGGAAATAGACCTGTCCTGTGTTGACTTCTGTCAAAGGAGGCATTGCAATGTTAGCACATTCCAATTTCATAAAGAAAAGAAAAATTCTCTTTGATGGGGCCAAGCTTCCTCTAACCTAGCTTCTGGCCAACCATCCCTCACACCTAATTAATCCTCATGCCTGAGGTGAGCTGCTTGGTTAATTCTGGAAAATGCCTTGTTTCTGACGGCTTGGAGGGGATTAGTCAAGTGGAGGGGTCCTTTAACAGGCTTTCATTTTTCCTACCTGGCTGGTCCTAACTCTCCCCACCTCTTTCACAGTAGGACAGTACACACTGTACCAACACTTTAGCCATCTCCTTGGCATCTGGTCTGACCCATGCATAGCATGAGTCATTGGTTAATCTCTTAGAGCCACAGAGTACAGGCAGGAAAACTCAGCCCTCTTTGAAGAAGCCAAGTTGCAGCTTCCAATAAGTCAGTCCCATGTACCAGATTGAGCCCCACTGGGTACTCTATTCAGGACATTTTGAGGAGTTCCAGACAAAAAGCCAATCTAGACCCTGCCTTCAAAGTGCTAACTCTGTAGCTGGGGAAACAATGAAAGAAAGAAAGAAAGGAAGAAAGAAAGAAAGAAGAAAGAAGAAGAAGAAGAAGAAGAGAAGGAAGAGGAAGGAAGGAAGGAAGAAGGGAAGGAAGGAAGGAAGGAAGGAAGGAAGGAAGGAAGGAAGGAAGGGAGGGAAAAACAAGTGTAATCCAGATATACTCAAAATTTAATTGCAAGGAATACCTATCTATAAAGCATTTTGTATAATAAATATTTTTCCATATCCTAGATAAAGGCCCAGAGTGATTGTATTTGATTACAACCTATTCCCCAAAACCAGTATGAAGATAACAGTCTATATAAAGGAAATGGGGCCACTAGGTGGTGCAGTAGATACAGTGAAGACTCATCATCCTGAGTTCAAATATGGCCTCAGACACTAGCTGTGTGACCCTGGGCAAGTCACTTAAACCCCATTTGCCTCAGTGTCTTCATCTGTAAAATGAGCTGGAGAAAGAAACGACAAACCACTTCAGTATCTCTGCCAAGAAAACCCCAAATGGGGTCACAAAGAGTCAGACATGACTGAAATGACTGAAAAACAACAACATAAAGAAAATATCTCATTCATTCTATTTACATCATAGATGGAAAGGGACTTGTATCTTCTCCCTAACTTCTCTTCCATCAACTGCCTTGCCTCAAACCTAAACCACTCAAAACATTTACTGCATAAGATATAACAACCACAGTTTGTTGTTGTTTTTAAGAATACAAGATATTGGATACAGGAGACCTCCCTCTTTTCTTCCTCCCTCCATTGCCCACCTCACCAGTTCAAATACTTCTCTTAATTTGCTAATTTATTATTAAAAAGCTGGGAGGATCACTCTCCCAAAGCTCCGTCCTCCCTCTTAGTCTCTACCTCCCCCATTCCCTTTACTAGCCACCTTTCATGATGACTTTTGGAATATTCATTCCATTGTGATCAAAGTTCCCATTATATTAGACTCCTTTTTTTCATCTCTTCCCTCCATCTTCTCACCTTAGCTCTTTGCAAATGATACTTCCCTTACTTCTTTCTCCCACTGTGGTCTTCCCTCCTGGTCCCCCAATTCAAATAAGAAAGGAACAGAGATAAACCTTATCCTCATTCTTCATTACCGTTTCCAGACCACTGAATAAATGGCATCTTCCTTCTGTTACATGCTATTTGAAATGTGTACTAAGTACCTACACTCAGAGCTCTAAGTAGGACAGGGCACCTAGGACTTTATACCAGGGTACCTGGCTCTCAGATGGTGGCCTCTCCACCAGCAGTGGTTGGTATCCCAAAGTCTCTACTCCCAGAGCCTTGTATGCTAAGAGTATCTTTCCCTGAGACTTCCCCTCACACACCCAGCTTCCCCAAGTTGCCAGAATTACCCGTTATAGCTCTGCTTATGGTCACCCTGCTTAAAGAAAAAGTCGTTGCTATCACCTACTGACCCTTTCTTTAGTGAAAATGTCAACACGCGGCTCATATTTTCTTTCTTCCTTCTGTTCCTTCAACTCTACAAGGCTTCAGTTCTTCCTTCTCCATTCTGGCCTCAAGCTATTCACCACACCATGATCGCCATTCCCTCTCCTAGGATCACAGATGTCAGTCTGAAAGAGACCTCAGAAGCCATTCATTCCAACCTCCTTATCTCACAGATAAGAAATTTTTTGGCCCACAAAGGTAAAGTGATTTGCTTAAGATTAAACAGATAGGAAATATTCAAGGTGGGATTTGAACAGAAGCCTTTCGCCCAGTACCATGCTTCTCTGCCAACTAAATCTTTTCCTTTCTTTAAGGCTTTCTGAAAAGACCTGAGTTCTCCCTGAAGCATTTCCTGACTAGTCCTACCCAGACTGAGCTTTTCTTTACCGTGACTTCCCACAATATTTATACTATGACCTCCTTGAGAATAAGGACCTTTTGTGACTTTCCTTCTATCCCTACCACTTAGCATAGTGCCTGGCAAATAGTAGGCACTTAATAAATGCTTATTGACTGACGTAGCATCCCGCCGCACTATCTCCCCCTTACTTTTTTATTACCATAGAACTGACTTTCACTCAACATCTAGCACATTGCTAGGTATACAATAAGTGCTTAATAAATGCTTGTTGCTTTTGCTGCACTGATTTTATCATGATTATAATCAACAAATATGTCAATATGAAAAGAATTTTAAAAGGATTGTATATGAAACTACAAACATATACAATTATTATTACATGTATATACAAATATTATTATATTGTATATATGATTATATACAATCTGTTTTAGGGAGGTATGCATTCAATTGCACAAGGTAGAAACAAAACCAGTGCACTCATTTTAATAAAATTCCATCATAAAGAAAGAATTTAGATCCCCTGCACAGTTCATTATGATGGAATTTGGCATGTACATACCAAGTATGAAAGTGCCAAGTAAGAGAATGGGAACAATCAGGTAGGGGCAATCATAGAGGACATTTTTCCTCCAAAGAAAGAGAACTTTGGGCCCCATTTTAAGAGACCTGTATAGGTGGTAAAGATTTGGAGAAGAGATGCAGCCATCATACACCACATGAACTGTCACATCAAACAGGAATTAGATTGCTTCTGGTCCCGGCAGGCAGAATTAGGAAAGCAACAGGAAGAAGTTACAGGTTCAGTCTCAATGTTAGGAAAAACTGCCTAACGATGAACATGCTCCAAAAGTACAATGAGCAGCCTCAGGAGGTCGGAGGTTCCCCATCTTTGAGATTCTTCAAGCAGACGCTGGTTTTCGAATGCTTGTTGAACTGAGGTGAATTGATTTTAGTTAGAGTGAGTCCAATCACATGACTATTAAACAGGGAGGTTATAATGGTGATCCTTTTTCAGGTACAGCCTGGATTAGATGGCCCGTGAGTGCATCCTTCCCAATTCTGAAATTCTGTGATTCTATGATAACCAAATGCAGAAAACAGCAGCACCAAAGGCACACAAGGGGAAATGAGCAACTTGTATGTGAGGAACAGGGAGCTCCTGAGCTTGACGATAGTGGAGGGGGTATATGGGAGTTATGAGAAATGAGGCGGGTGTAGATCTGGGGAAATCTGAAAGCCCAGCCCAGTATCAACCCCAAGCCCTCTGGAAAGTCAGACTTTAATTTTTTTATTAAAGATTTTAAGAAAATAAGAAACAGAAGGAACATTGAGGAAAAGGAACAAGCCACAGACATTCATATTTGGCTGCCCACACACAACGGAGCCCCAAACCACCGATTTAAAAAAGTCTGCTTGTCATTGAGCTTTTGTTTTGTTTTTTTTTCTTCTTTTTTCAAAGGACAGACACAAAGACAGGCATCTTATTTTCTCTAAGTACTGACACTTTGAGTGGGTTTGCTGGCTCCATCTCTGCATCTGAGGGTTGAGAACATTAGCCAGCAGCCAGCTCTGGTACAGTCTGTCCCTGCCCAAATCCACAGCAGTAATTAGCTTTGTTTATTAGTTCCAAGTAAATAATCTCCTTGTCACAGCTGGGATCCTTTATCAGCACGCTGGACACTCCAGAGTTTGCAAGACTCAACATTATTCTTTAGGCCCCCTCCAGGGCATTTGGACAAGGTAATGAATAGTACCCAGAGGTCTGAATAAGTTCCGAAGATGTCCAGAAAGTACCTAACTTACTCCAGGGGAGGAGCATAGTATCAGCAGGTGGAGTAAGGGGGCAAGGAGCCAAAGGGATATGATTTGGAAATAAATCTTGGGACATACACTACCACAATTTTAATGAGAAGCAGAAAGTAGTTAAAGGAAGTCAATCTCTATCATCATATTTTCCCTTATTCTGTCATCTTGCCTAGTTCACTCAATCGAGAAACATTGATCATCCTCTCCATTTTACAGGTAGGGAAATAGAAATGAAAGAATAATGAATGAATCAGAATCAGGAATTTCTCTGCTCAATTTAAGGTTAAAAAAATGTGCCTCTGGATTACCCATGGTATCCAGAGCTAATGAATGGATCTGACAGAGAAAGTCAGGAATAACCACCACATCCACGAGTACCCCACATAAGGAGAGGACCTTTTCCTAGCACCTCTAATTTCTACTCCTCCCAAAACAGTCCTGGGATGGGCTGTCTCACCCACAATACCCTGGTAATACCATTGCCAGAGAGGGTATACAACCAGTCAATGATAACTTCCAATATAGCCCAGCCAAACTTTGTAACAGTAAGCACATAGTAAGAGACAACAATTCCATTACAATTGCAGAGACTCAAAACAAAAAACAAAAAAAAAAGGATTTTCCCCAAAAACTGTGTGAATATCTAGGAGAAATGAAAGAAGAGATTTTCTAATGAAAAAGAAATCTCTGGAGAAAAGAATTGAAAGTCATTAGGTAAAAATAAAAATAAAATACTTTTTAAAAAAGAAAAGAATTTAATTGAAAGGAAAATAAGTAGTTTAAAGGTGAAAGTGACAAACTGGACCCAGGTAATGGACTCTGAAAATGAACCACCCTTCTGGGTAATTCAAACATTAGCAATTCTTTTTTTCCCCTTACTAGCAAGGTTTGGGGCCTGTATTATCTGGATAACTGTCTTGATTTTGATCAGTGTAGACAACCAGAGACCAAAAGAAGGAAGCTTCCTAAAACCTGTAAAAAAAGAAGATTTTTCAGCAAGCAGAGAAAGAATTCTGGAAATGATCAGAAAGAGATCCAAGCAGGGGTTGAGGTACAGAATCCAAGGCAAATAGGAAACATGTTCTCATGTCTTTCTTAAGATTTTGCTGTATTTATTTTGTTTCAACTACCCCACTCTCTGAGGAGCACTTAGGCAGTACTCATGGTCTAAGCTGAAAACATGGACTATAGCCAGCTGAGTCCTGAAATGGGTTAAAGTAGAGGTAAGGGAAGACTTCGTTTGTTCTTTTTTCTGCTGAAGTCCAGTAGAAGAGTCTATGATCACAGTGGAGCATGCAAATGCAAAGAAGATGCTTACCCCCTAGTCTACCCTAAGTTGCTTTTCCATGGGACTGGGTTACATACTCTCTTGCCTGATAGCCTTTGCAATGCAGGGCACACATTTCCAAGATAAGCTGTCTGGAGTAGGACTGAAGCTTGTGGCAATGGAATAATGATAATTGACATTTTTACAGCACTTTGAAGTCTGCAAAGTGATTTACATACATTACCTCATTTGGACTTTGCAATAATCTTGACTGGAAGGCAGGTACTACCTTGTATTCCCAGTCACTTAGCACAGTTTTTGGCACATAGTGAACACTTAATATACACTTGTGGACTTTGCTTGACTTGACTACAGACATTATTATCCTCATTTTACAAGTGGGGAAACTGAGGCTCACAAAGGTTAAATGGCTTGCCCATGGTCACACAGCCAGGGTAAATATACCAATTCCATAGTTAGAGGACCTGGGTTCAAATCCCATTTCTGATGGTTACTACCTGTGCAGCCTTACACATTCACTTAACTCCCCTGGATCTCAGTTTTCTAAACTGTAAAGTGAAGGGATTGAATTATATGGCCTCTGAGGTCCCTTCTGGCTCTAAATTTATTATTCTATGTTTCAAGGAGGAATCAGAACTCAGGCCTTCCTAACTCCAAGTCCAGCACCATCCACTATCCACTTTTTTCCCTAAGAGCAATAATAACTCTCATTTCTATAACACTTTGAGGTTTCCAATGTGATCCCTTCACGATAACCCTGTAAAGTAGGTAGTGCAACTCTTAGATTCTTCATTTTACCAACGAGGATTAATTATATCTTGCTAAAAGGTACCATGGACAATGAAGTAATATCAATACTAAATATATGTGCACCAATAATAAAGCATCCAGATTTTTAAAGGAGAAGTTAGATGAGTTACAGGAGGAAACAGACAGTAAAACTATACTAGTAGGGGACCTCAACCTTCCCCTCTAAGAACTAGACAAATTTAACCAAAAAAAATAAACCAGAAAGAACTTAGGAGGTGAACAGTATTTTAGAAAAGTTAGACATGCTAGACCCCTGGAGAAAATTGAATGGAAATAGAAGAGAACATTAGATAGAGATAGAGATAGAGATAGAGATAGAGATAGAGATAGAGATAGAGATAGAGATAGAGATAGAGATAGAGATAGAGATAGAGATAGAGATAGAGATAGAGATAGATGGATGGATGGATGGATGGATGGATGGATGGATGGATGGATGGATAGATAGATAGATAGATAGATAGATAGATAGATAGATAGATGGATAGATGGATAGATAGATAGATATTTCTCTATGGTACATGGCACCTACACAAAAATTGACCATGTATTAAGGCATAAAAAACCTACAACTGGGGCAGCTAGGTGGTACAATGGATAGAGCAATGGGATCTGAGTTCAAATCCAGCCTCAAATCAAACACTTGACACTTACTAGCTGTGTGACCCTGGGCAAGTCACTTAACCCCAATTGCCTAAAAAAAATAAAAATAAAAACTGAAAGGTGCCTATGTGGACATCTAGTCCAACCTGTACCTGGCCAAGAGTCCTCACCTCTTCAACATCACCTACAAGTGGTCAGCCTACTTGAAGACCTCTAGAGCAGGGACACCCACTGTCTCCCATTCCACTTTGGGGTGACTAATTATTAGTGTGCTATGTCATGTCCAACTAAGCAAGTCTCCCTCCTGTACAAAATGCTTTATCTCACTCTTATCTGCTTGAGAAATATATCAGTTGGCTGTTCTAGATTTAGTTTGTGCAAAGAGCCCTAAGATTTACTGACCTTTTATTATCTTTCAAAAAGAATTTTATTAATAATTCAGTAGTGTTTATCCTGCCATCCATGGATAGATTTCAAGGGGCCCACAAACTTGGACAGGAAAAAAATTATAGCTTTATTTGAACTTATCTCTAACTGAAAATTTTCATTTGCTACAATTATTTAAAGACATTCTTCTGAAAACGGGTCTCTAGGCTTCATCAAACTGCCAGAGGGGTTCACAGTACAAAACGGGTTAAGAACTTCTGCCCTAAGTGAAAGGATCCATGTGATACTCTAACCAAGTCCAAGTTTTCTGACCTTCAGACCTAGATTAACTCTTTTCCCAGAATTTCATTTTTTTGGAATGAGGGAGAAACCAGATTGAGTTTGATTTATGGTGTAATGGAAAGAGCATTGGACAAGGAATTCTATGATACTTCTATGGCATTCAGAGCATCGCCTAAATATGCCTCAGTTGTCCTTCCAACAGCCTGGGAAAGAAATGGAAATGAAGGAAGACAGGGACAATGGCAGGGAGAAACTGGTTCAAGCTCACATGGCCAATCAAGAATAGGGCAAACCCTAAATGGCCAAACCTGCATTGCTCAATTCCACTAACATTATGGGGAACCTATTTCTAAGAGAATCTAGACCTGACTTCGAGTTCTGGATCACCTACTACTATCTGTGTGACTGCAAGCCAATCACTATAGCTCTCTGAGTATCAGTAGCCTCCTCAACTGTAAAATGGAAATAGATCTTGCACTCCCTTCCTCCTAGGATGGATTATGGTGAGGAAAGGTCATCATAAACAGTAAAGCATTGTGTGAACAAGAGTTTTCCTTATTCTTGTCACTATTTTGGAATGTTTTGTGGTAAAGGGAGTTTTAGATACTGACAAAAGGAAGAAGAGTCATCATTTACATGACCCTTCAAGAATTACAGAGGACTCTGCATCCCTAATCTCAATGGATCCTTGCAGCGGCCCCTGAAAGTCCAGACTCTTGATAATGAGAAATAACTCACATTTCACCTGAAGGTTAACAAAGCATTTTGTTCAGAGCAAAACTGTGAGGTGATTAGTCCTTGTAGGGTAGTTTTTTTTTTAATTGGCTCTGTGATTTCACTGATGAAGAGCCCTGCCAATGTTTCCTCTACCAATGCACATCACTACCCCCTGCTCTGAAAATTAGGACCAAAAGATCTCAGATTTAGACCAGAGGTTCTTAACTTTTTTTATGTTGTGGACCCCTCTGGCAATCTGGTGAAGCCTGCATACCTCTTCTTAGGATGATATTTCTAAATACATAAGGGAGGAAGGAAGGAAGGGAGGGAGGAAGGAAAGAAGGAAGGAAGGAAGGAAGGAAGGAAGGAAGGAAGGAAGGAAGGAAGGAAGGAAGGAAGGAAGGAAGGAAGGAAGGAAGGAAGGAAGGAAGGAAGGAAGGAAGGGTCTTCTGTTGATTGAAAAGTCTTACAAAGTGGGTCTTGGTGATAAATTCCACCACTTTCTTCTATCCAATTGGGTCATCCACAGGTCACACCCCAACAGGCAATAGCCCTGCACTGACATAATAATCATCCCACCCAGCTGCCAGTGACAGAAGAGCAAAGCTGCCAACAGATGATTATTCAAGAATAAAGCCGACTGTTTACTTTGGGAGGTTTGAGGCATTAGAGAAACTTCAGAGCTATTATCTCCCTGGGACACATGTTTCGGTACCTGCTGGCTTTATCTCGCTGTGCTTCCTTCTGTCTTCAAATCTTCCAAGTGGAACTGTTCATCTTACTAGAGAGAGACAAATAAGAAGGGAGAGAGGGAGAAAATTCTGTTGATGAAATGACCTGCAGAAATCAGATGTCCTTGCTTTCCAAAGCAGAGGCAGCTGGTGACATCCCCCAGTGACATCTTAATGTCAGTTTTAACAAGGTCAGGCACAGCCCCCTATGAGGGAGGAGGAGGGATAAGCAAACTTATCTCTGCCATCTTTTCTTTGTAATAGGAATGCCAGATGTACCAGCCTCCTTGCCTTCAAGAGGCCAATAAGCATACACAGAATAGACATCAGATTTGAAGTCATAATTTTAAGGGTTTAAACCCCAGTTGCACCACATACTATACTTCCTGGAGTGTTTGAGCCTCAGCTTCCTCATTTGGAAAGTAGGAGCTGATGAGCTTTGTAATGCCTACTGTCATAGGGTCTTCATGAGGCTGGCATGAGATATGCATTTTGTTAAACACTGAAAGGTCTTGCTATTACTCGCTTCTACTCTCAGAAGCCTTTGGGCTCCTTTTTACACCCTGGGAACATACTTCCCTCCCCTTATCTTCTGTATCCCTCCTTGTATTTTACCAGTTGGCCATCTCCAGTCATCCTGATCTATATCTTGCCACTGGACGCAAATGCTCAAGAGGAGAAAGAGAGGCTGGTGACTCTGCGCAGCCCTCCCTCACCTATATCCACTTCACTTGCAAGTCATGGCATTGCCTTCCTGATGCCATGGTCCTCTTCGAGAACAAAGAACAAACAACAATATATTTAACCACAATACATTCTCAGTACAGTCATCTTGAGGGCAACAAAATAACCTGAGTGTAGTATGATGATATATGAAGGAATGTACTCTATATAAGTCCAGTCCAACCCCATACGCCTTAAACCTCCATTATGTGTCAGACATTGCGCACTGGGAAAACAACAAAAAGAAAGACAGTCCCTGCCCTCAGGAAGCTTACAGTCTAATAGGAGGAGTTTCTGTTGTCCTGTCTGACCCTCTGGGACCCCATTTGGGGTTTTCTTGGCAAAGTTCCTGAAGCAGTTTGCCATTTCCCTCTCCAGCTCATTTTACAGATGAGGAAACTGAGGCAAACAGCATTAAGTGACTTGCCCAAGATCACGCAGCTAGTTTCTGAGGCCAGATTTTAATTCAAGAAGATGAGTCTTTCCGACTCCAGTCCTGGCACTATATCCATTGTGCCACCTAGCTGCTTCGATGGGAGGAGACAACGCACACAAAGAGGCAGGAAAGAAGTTTGGGGGGTTGGACACCTGGGAGTATCTCCTTCTGGAGAGCTGAAAAAAACAGGTGGGGAAGCAGATACAGAAAAGAGTGAGGCCAAAAGCCCCTGTAAAGTTTCTGTCCTATAAAGAAAGGCGCTAGGCGGAGTTTGGTACTTCACCCTCCAGTCCTCCAAACAGAGGGCAGAGGAGGCTGAGGGAGTTGGTTCTAACTTGAATTAGCAGCAAGGCAATGAGATCAGAGGGGATGAGCTTAACCTGGGTTGGTGGAGTTGAAAAAAAACATGCAGGGCAGCAGAGACAGACAGGAGTGCGTAGGTAGGAAGATAGGCAATTGCAAGTGTGTAGAAAAAGACCCAGAGCTCAACATTTTTTCCAGCTTAAGAGAGAAGTCTTACCTAGAGATGCCCTACTACACCTTGCTTTTAGTCCAGGCCTTCCTCTCCCTGCCTAACCATGAAGTTTATGTTTTCTTTCTAGGTCTACACTATTTCTGTTCCTATCCTGTTTAAACTCTGAAGGAACTAACACCTGACTGGAGAAACAAACTGACTTCTGATCCAGTTCCTATTTTCTCTGGCATCCAAGGAAGGAACTCTCTCTGGGACCCCAACTTTTGCCAAACTAAGCCCTGTCTTACCAACTTTCCTCTGCCTCACATCCAGATTCCTGGATTCCACTTTCTATTATTTAACCCAGGGCCCAGAGTCATTCTTATGTAATATAGTGAAAGAAGCACTGAACCCGGAGTGAAGAGATCTCAACTTTCTGGCAATACTTTGTGTCCTAGAAAGAGTCTTGGTGTTCTTACAAGGAGGACAACACCTGCCAATCTCACAGGTTTGTTGTGAGGAGAGGACTCAACTTCACTCACCATAGAGCTTTAGGGAGGCCTTCAAGCCAAGGCTATATGGATAACTTGTTAGGTGTGTTATAACAGGAACTACTTTTAGCTATGGGATGGACCAGAGGGTCACAGGAGTGTGCTGGAGCCAGCTCTAACAGTCTCATGAGAACCACTTGTTAAATTTTCAGTGTGAGCATAGATGCCTTGGAAATTGGTGAATGTGACAAACTGGACCTTGATTTATTGTTTTTGTTGATTGTCCAGACTTAAGAAAGTGATGCAGAAAATGTTAATAATGCAGATTAAATTTACAAGTATGTCCTGCATATATTCTTTCAGCAAAGAGCTAGTTGTTAAATATTTACCAGCATACCGTTGCTTCTACCTCTCCGATTCTGTGGACTATGACAGACTGCTAATGACCTGGCAGGGTTATTGGGAAGATCCAATGAGATGATGGATGTGACAGAGCTGTGAAAACTATTCAGTGTTATACCACCACCACCACCACCCACTTAGCTGCTCCTAGGCTAAGCTGGCTGTTTGGGAGTAATGACTATTCAACTCATAGCCTGAGCCCCATCTGATGTATTATTTGATTGCCAGACCATACCATAGACATAGAAACCAATAGGAAAGTATTTCATTAAAACTGAAGCAATCCTAATGACAAGGAAATGAATCAAATAGTAAAACACATAAAAAAGTATTTCATTAAAGCATGATACAATCCTAATGGCAAGGAAAGTAATCAAAGAGTAAAACATACACTGAACCCACAGAGATGCAATTTCCTATGCCCTCAGAGCAGTTATAATCTAAATCTCCTTCGATCTCTTTGACTCCTCAGCATAGTGGAGCTTCTTCAGAACTCATAGTTCCAATGATGGGCACTAAAGAGTATGATGTTATTTGCCTGTTGGCATATCTTTCCTAGGACTCCATCTGGTGTAGACTGGAGGATGACTAAACACTTACTTGGGCTCTAGAATGATCTTAACTTAATGAGACTTAACACTGAGGTTTGGGAGGTGTCACATCCATACCATTTCACTTGATCACTCTTTCTCTATCACAACAGTAGCTTTGCATCTTGACTCTCCTGTCCACACCACTTTTCTTTCCTAGGTGCCATTCTGGCATGACTAACTCTCACTTTTTTAATGGAAATAGTATTTAATTTTTTCCAATTACATATAAAGATAGTTTTCAATATTCATTTTATAAGATTTTGAGTTCAAAATTTTTCTCCTTCCCTCCCCAAGACAGTAAGCAATCTTATACAGATTATTCATGTGTGATCATGTTGAACATATTTCCATATTAGTCATTGTTGTAAAAGAAGAAAAAGCACAAAAGGAAAGTCACGGGAAAAAAAGTGAAAATGGTATGCTTCAATCTGCATTCAGACTCCATCAGTTCTTTCTGTGGATGTGGATAGCATCTTCCATCATGAGTCTTTGGAATTGACTTGGATCATTGCATTGCTGAAAAGAGCTAAGGCAATCATAGTCAATCATCACACAATGTTGCTGTTACTGTGTACAATGTTCCCTTGGTTTTGCTCACTTCACACAGCAGCAGTTCATGTAAGTCTTCGCAGGTTTTTCTGAAATCCACCTGCTCATCATTTCTTATAGCACAATAGTACTCCATTACATTGTTATACCACAACTTGTTCAGCCATTCCCCAATTGATAACATTCCCTCAATTTCCAATTCTTTCCCACCACAAAAAGAATTGCTATCAATATTTCTGTACGTATAGGTCCTTTTCCCTTTTTTATAATCTCTTTGGGATATGGACCTAGTAGTGGTATTGCTGGATCTAAGGGTATGCACAGCTTCATTGTCCTTTGGGCATAGTTCCAAATTGCTCTCCAGAATTAGTCCCCCCCCCTTTTTAAACCTTCCACTATGTAGTATATTCTTCACCAATCCAAGTCTCACCTCATTAGGTCACAATGCTGTAGACTCATACACAGAGCATTGTGCAAGGGGTAATGCTCTTGATCCCAATATAGGAAATGAAGTCTTCTACAGTAGTGGTGTCAAACTCAAAAGAAATTGGGCCACTAAACCATATAGAAGGATTCCTGCAGCCCTGCATAGTGGCTTAGAAAACCACATATGAACATTATTTATGTTCTATTGTATTTATATTTATTTTGCTAAATATTCACTATTCACATTTTAATCTGGTTCAGTTTCACTTGGGAGTGTTGCAGGCTACAGTGTCCTACTGGCAGCACGTTTGATACCTCTATTCTATAGTGCTGAATACTTATAATGTATTAGTTCTCTCAGTGGTTTAGCTGACTCTTCTTACTCGTTATCAATTAATCTGTAGCCATCATTAACATATCATGGTAATTTATATATCTTTCAAATGAATAGATATGACACACAAATTCTAATAGTGGGGCTGTTTCACCAAAAATAATTTCCAAGGGTTTTCTGATTATGATTTCAGCAGTTTGCTAAGATGCACTTTGTGGACCTCCTATAACTTTACCCAGCATCTGCTGAAGGATATGGTCCTCTCCTCTCCACCTTTTTCCAATACCAGCCTCTTTTCCTGAAAGTTCAACCCCTCCTGTTTCCCTTCTCCCTCTTTTCTCTCTTTTGCTGCATCTGCCTACAGTTGTATTTACCATTCGAACGACCTATCTAGTCAACTCAGTTGACAAGTCAGACCAATCAGTTATTTAACTGAAATTACTAATGATATCAGTTAAATTAATCATTCCAGGACTCCTTCCCCTTCTCCTCTTCTTGACTTCTTCCCTCTCTTCTCATCCTCCTCTCATTTTTTCCATCTAGCCTGAGGTAAATCTACCTTACAAAATTTCATCATCATTCTGTTTTTCTAAATCTTGGCACAGATGTCTTGCTCTCAGAATATCAATATTGCCAGTGGGGCTCTTTGTAAGGAAGAGGAAATCTTTTCTCTTTTATTCATATTACTGTTGGGAAAACAGACAGAAAATGGTTTTAGTCACTTGCCTGAGATCCACATCAAATCCAAGACTAGGGAAAAAAATAGTAGGATTGGATTTTGTGGGGCAGGTTTTTTTTCCCCTGTTTTTATTTTACTTGTGACTTGTCCCTTCCAGCTTTAAAATTCTACAGCTCTGTGAAAAATAATCTCCCATCTGTGCCTGCCTGGCTGATGATGGCAATATCTGAGGGGCTTTTTCCCCCTTCTTATTGTGTGAATCTCAAGGTCTAACATTCCAGAATTCTTATTCAATTCTCCAGTGACAGCCTCATGTGAGCCACCCCTACCAAACCACCCCTGTCTATTCTCTGTCTTACCCCATTGTGACCACCCAAGAAGCTACACACCCTTCACTACCATTGCTGCTATTATATCAACCACAAGAGATCTCTGCCACCTTAACCATGGTCCCAATATCCTTTAGCATCATGGTACATTGGGAAAAGCATTGGATTTGAAGTACCTGGGTTCCAGTCCCATCTTGGTCACTTACTACCTCTGTGAACTTGAATTCTTCACATCTCAGCCCCTCCCTATCTTTCCAAGTTTTCTTACACATCAGAGGTACCAGTTCTCCCTGAATACCCCATACAATAATAATAATAGCTAACAGATACATACACATATAGTTTCTACTATGTGCCAGGCACTATGCTAAGCATGTTGCAATTTTTATCTCATTTGAGCTTTAAAACAACCCTAAGAAATAGATGCTATTTTCCCCATTTTACAAATGAGAAACTGAGGCAAGCAAAGTTTAAGTGACTTCCTCAGAGTCTCACACCTAGTAAATGTAAGAGGCAGGATTTAATTTCAAACCTGACTCTGGGCCCAGCACTCTATCCACTCACTGTGCCACCTAGCTGCCCAATCATCTCCAGTTGTCCTGAACTATATCATGCCACTGGACCCAGATGGCTCTGGAGGAGAAAGTGAGGCTTGGTGACCTCGTACAGGCCTCCTTCATTGAAATCCAACGTACCTGCACATCACAGCATCACGTCTATGATGCCGAGGTCTTCTTCTAGAACAAAGGACAACACCAACAACAGCTGCCCCATTAAAGTGTCTTCCAATCAGAATCTAACTTCCTTGAGAGTATTAATTATTTCCTTCTTTTTCATTTGGCTACCCCATACCTACCACATTGCCTGGCACATAATAAGCACTTGATAGATGCTTGCAAATTAACTGATTATCCAAGGTTCCTGTGGTCAGAGGCATTTCCAGATTCCAAATCACCAGGTGACCAAAACAAACAAACAACTTGAACATAGCTCTTTCACAAGTTGGGAAATACCTTGTTGGATCAACAGTCATGCCTCCATTTAAGACTGCTCAGCATGTGCAGATGCTGAATGTTCAGAAAGAGCACTGAATTTGGAGTCAAAGGACTTGTGACTGAGTCCCAGATCTGCTTCTCTAACTGCCTACTTTAAGTTAGGGGCAGACAAGTGACCTATTTGACCAAGATCATCCCCAATCCCTGCCTTGAACTCTAAATTCTCTCTTCTTTTGTCAAGAATTGACTCTTCTCCATCTAGAGTTTAGGATAACCTTCCCATATGGAGGATGGATATGATTCTATCCTCAGGCATTGATTCATTGAAGACCCCATAGTAAGTCTCTTTACTGATAAGAGCTGAGTAGGACCTTAGAAGTCACAAATCCAGCCCCCTTGTTTTACATATGAGGAAACTGAGGCACAGAGAAGTATAGTGATTTTCCTGGGGCCACACAGACAGTAAGTGTCTACAGTAAATCCTATACCCGATTCATGTGGAAGAGTAAATATGGCTTTGTCTCTAAGCCACAAAGAGAAGTATGTTGATGCAATAAATTAATGGCTTAATGAGTTAATGAAATGAGCTGGAAAAAAGAGAAACCCAACTCAGATATTTATCAAGTGCTAGTGTCCTAATGGGGTTAGTGATAGAAGAGGTATACACTAAGGCATCTCCTTCAGGACTGGTCTTCTCTGGGTACTTGCAACTCTATTTGAAAGGAAAAAAACCACGGTTGGGGTGGTGAGAATTAAACACATGGATTGGTCTGGATCCTCCCATGCCCACTATCATCCTCCTTACTCCTTGTAGATGATGAGAAGAGAAAGGAAAGGGAGAAATAGGGACAAGAGTAGAGAAAGGATAGAAGAAATGAGAGGGGGCAGGGAGAGAAAAGGAAGGGAAGGGACAGGAGAGTAGCAGGAATATTTATCAAGTGCCTAATAGCTGCAAGGCACAGTGCGAAGGGCCGGAGATACAAAGATGAAAAAATGATATTGTTTCTGACCCCAAAGAGTTTACAATCTACTGTTTGTTTTGGCGTGTACAAAGATGATTCCATAGTACTTACATAGCACTTACATAGCTAGTACTTATATAGCACTTTAAGGTTCTCAATATTTTCTCATTTGAGCCTCACAACAACCCTATGGGGTAGCATGGTTTTGTTCAGAGGTATTTAATTCTTCATGACACTGTTTGGGGTTTTCTTGGCAGAGATGCTAGAGTGGTGTGCCATTTCTTTCTCCAGTTCATTTCACAGAGGAGGAACCCCGAGACAAACAGGGTTAGGTGACTTGCCCAGGGTCACATGGCTAGTAAATGTCTGAGGCCAGATTTGAACGCAAGTTTTCCTAACTCCAGGTCTAGTACTCTATCCACCATACCACAACAATACCCCCATTTTACAGGTGAAGAAACTGAGGTAAACAGAAGTTAAGGGACTAGATCAAGGTCACAGGGCTACCAAGTTTCTAAGGCAACATTTGAACTCAAGTCTTCCTGACCTCAAATCCAAACTTCCATCCCCTGCACCACCTAGCTGCCTCTGTAATTATAAAGCAATTATAATATTGAGGAGAGATTCAAGGCAAAATACTCTAGGAAAATTTAAGGACAAGAGAGCATTTTCACTGCAAGCATCAGGCTTCAGTGAGGAAGTGGCAAATGAGCTAAGCCAGACAGGGAACAATCCATAAATATTGTTACTGTATCTGGTATCCAACTAAGAATGCCCCCTTTTTCCCCTTCTCTAAGAATTAGGATAGGGAGGGGCTTTTTGTGATTCATTTTGCCCCTAGGAGGGACTGTCTCCTTACAACTAGGTCAAGCAATTCTATTGTCACTTGTCTGCCCCTAAGGAGAATGTTGGTTACCTTGGAATTCCTGGCCACCCATTTTAGGTGTGAGTCTGGTACTGCTCAGACAGCTGTCTCTGCGGCTTTCGATTCATTCAGCAAACAGAGACGGCCTTTCAGAGCCAAGAAGGCTCAGGGGAAAGAGCAGCTGCAGTAGCAAATAGCAGAAGGGGAAGCAGGGGAGAAGAAAGCAGGAAAAGTATTCTCTGCCTCTTGTGCCATCTGTAAGAATCTTTTTATTGCTAAGGGGCTTCCACTGCATACAGAGAAGATGAGTAAAAGGAAAGGGTGTACCAGGGTGGGGATCCTGCAGCTTCAAGTCTACGTGTGGCCCTCTAGGTCCTCAAGTGCAGCCTTTTAACTTCACAGAACAAGTCCCCTTAATAAAAGGATTTATTCTGTAAAACTTGGACTCAGTCAAAAAGGTCACTAGAGGACCTAGAGGCCACAGGTTCCCCACCCAGAGGCAGTAATGGAATGAAGAGGGGTTTGGAGTCAGGAAGCCCTGGGTTCAAATTCTGCCTTAAGCATATACTAGCAGTATAACCTTGGACAGCACTTTTACCAGACAACTCTCTAAAATTATGTCAGTCAAACAACAAGTATTTATTAAGAGCTTACTATGTGTCGGGTAGTATACTAAGGGCTTAGGCTAGAAAGAAAAGCATCTGAAAATTAGAGATGAATTGCCAGTCTGGGAAGTTATCGCACTGGGGGGGTTCTCTGAATCAGTGAAACTACAGCTCCTTCCCACCTTATCCTCCAAAAAAATCTTTAGAGAAGAGACATTCACTCTGTCTCAACTCTTGGAGAGGACTCACAAGTTATCACAAGAGATATGGGGAAAGATTAATGTCAGACTCCTTTTGCCATTTGCTAAGTGAGATAAAAAGGGACAGCTAGATGGTACAGTGCATGGAGGACTGGGCCTGCAGGCAGAAAGACTCCTCTTCCTGAGTTCAAATCCAGTCTCAAACACTTACTAGCTGTGTGACCCTAGGCAAGTCACTTAACCCAGTTTGCCTCAGTTCCTCATCTATAAAATGAGCTGGAGAAGGAAATGGCAAACCACTCCAGTATCTTTGCCAAGAAAACCCCAAATGGGATCATGAAGAGTTAGGCATAATTAAACATGAATAACAACAAAGTAAGATAAAGCCTGGCCAAAGGTCCTAAGAGTCTTGACAAAAAAAATAACAATTTACCCTTATGGATATAGATATAGATGATATAGATATGGTTATATAGAGAAATACAGATATAAATATAAACATTGTCTATAGATATGAATATAGATATAGGCATACACAAATACAGATATAGATAAATGAGGGACAACTGGACCTATAATTTCATTAGTATAGGAAATTCCCTCTGCTAATTCATACTGTTACCTGCTCTGCAACTTACAGTCTTAGAAAGCTGCCTGGAACACTAAAAGATTACCCAGGATCGCACAGACAGGATGTGCCACCATTTTGACAACATAATTCCTTGCCACAAAGGCAAACCTTCAACCACCTTTGGGAATCTCCCTGGCTACCTTCACTTCCCCAATCTAAAGCTATGCCTGTTTGTCTGGGTGGCATAGGTACAGGACTACTGACAAGATGAAAGTGCCCCAACCCCTCCCCCATCTTCTCTCCTATCCCTCCTATCACCTCTTTCATTCCTTCTCTCCTTTCCCTTCCCTTCCTTGTCTCTCCCTGCCCCCTCCCATCTCTTCTATCCTTTCTCTACTCTTGTCCCTATTTCTCCTCTTCCTTTCTCTTCTCATCATCTACAAGGAGTAAGGAGGATGATAATGGGCATGAGAGGACCCAGACCAATCCACGTGTTTAATTCTCACCACCCCAACCGTGGTTTTCTTCCCTCAAATAGAGTTACAAGTACCCAGAGAAGACTAGTCCTGTAGGAATGCCTTAGTGTATACCTCTCCTATCACCAACCACATTAGGACACTAGCACACATCTCCTGCCAACACTTAGTTCCCTTTTTTCTGAGGTAGAGAGTCATGCTGGTTAATTAGAACCTTCACGAAAGGGTCAATATAATCCTCTTGTCACCCAAAGAAGTAGTTGATTTGTGTGTTAGATTACTCTGATTCCCTTCCTCCCTACAATAATATCATTGCGATCAGACTAATAATATCTACCAAAGTAGATTAGTTTTCCCTAAAAGCTAATAAGCTGTCCCTCTGACCTGAGTGGCCCATTGACACAGCTTCCTGGCAGCCTCTGGCTGTGTTGACAGTGCTCTCTGGTCATCTAAAGGCATAAAAAGTCCCACTCTCATGGGGCCCTTGTGACCAGGTGGATATTTGAAGACCACACAAGTTTCCACACGCTTGCTCTGCTGACCAGACTCCTGTATGGACACCAGAGAGACTGCAGTGAAGCTAAGTGTTCCATATGCTGGCTATGTTACAGATAAGTAAACCTCCTTTTGTTTAGAGATTCAGGAGTGCCTCATTTCATCCCAACATCAAACCTAAATCAACAGGGTGACAGTATCAGGCCCATCCCCAGCAGCTATCCCACTCTTGCCCTGGTAGCACTGTATAATCATGTCCCACAAGAGTCATCAGTTATCCCAGCCTTAATCCTCTCTAGCCCAGAAATTTGAAGGACCATCCTGTCACACATCCTCTACCAATGTTAAGGATTCTTTCTAAATGGATATTTTCCTAACCCTTTTCCACTGTAGCCCTTCCCTTCCATCTCTTATTCTTCCAAGCAAAAAAAATGTTTTTGCCCAAAAGTTCCTAGCTAAGGAAGAAAATAATTGTAAAATCTTCTGCTCTGTTTTGAGTGCAAGGAGGAAATATGAACAAGTCATGTAGATGATCTTTACCTGTAATTTGGGGAATAGGCTAGCCCTGGCTTGGCTGTAGGTTTTATGGCCAGACCCCGTGTTGCTTCTGCAGTTGTTCTAAAAACCCCAAGTCCCTAGGAGGTCAAATTTCAAGGCTGTGGTTATTGGCATTATGAATTGAAAAGGCAGGAAATGCCCTGCATAGCTAACCTCCCTTTCTGATTCCTGCTGGGATCTGGAGCCTGAGGCTTCTTGCTAACTCCCTTCTCTCCCTACATCACCCTCCCTCTGGCCCAAAGTATTTCTGACTAACCATTTAATGGAAGCAAAAAAAAATCTTATGAAGAACCAGTTCAGTCCCACAGCCTCTCACTTTCTGTGGAACCAGTTATATGTTTTATTCTGAAGAGGATGATTTCTGAGAATCACAAAATGTCAGAGCATCCTTTCTAAGGGACCTTAGAAATTATCTAATCTACCCTCTCAAGAAGATGATTAGATATAATTAAAGGAACCTTCAACTTTTGTTTACTTCCTAAGAGCTCTCCACCATATTTTTTCCCCTATCAGCAGTTTCATTTCCATAGGATGCACTTTGCAGGGTAAGGGAAGAAGGGTGAGGGTTTGGGAAATTGATGAAGAGAGAGGAGGCAGACTTGTAATTTCAATAGTGTAGGGCAGGGATGTCAAACTCAAATAGAAACCAGGTTTCTAATCCGTATATAAGGAGCCCTATCGATACTAGCCATTTGATACCTCTGGTGTAAAGAATTCCCTCTAACAACATGGATCTGTAGTTTCATCTGCAACTTACAGCTAGGTAGCACCGTAAATAGAGCACTGGGCTTGGAATTAGGAAGATTTATCTTCATGAGTTCAAATCTGGCCTCAGACACTTACTAGCTAGCGTTGTGACCCTGAGCAAGTCACTTAACCCCATTAGCGTCAGTCTGTAAAATGAGCTGGAGAAAGAAACGGCAAACCACTCTAATATCTTTGCCAAGAAAAACCTAAATGGGGACACAGAGAGTTGAACACAACTGAAAAACGACTGAATGGTCTTAGAGAGTTGCCTAGGACACTGAGAGTTTAAGTGGCCTGACACGGGACACACAGCCAAGATGTGTCAGAAGTAGTGGGAATTGGAACTCAAGTCTTTCTGATGCAATCTAGCTTTCTATCCACTACACCAAACTCATTGAACGACCTTTTATCTCAAGCCTAAGGACTAATGAAATTAGAGAGACCAAAAAAAGAGTTGGAAAAGTATCTTGTAAGACATCTTAAAGCTGCCAATCAGGTAATATTTAAATATCTCAAAGAGAGAAAACCAGTCAACCAGCATCCAGGGTGATTTTTTTTAATTGTTTCAATAAATGTACATGGAAAGAAGTCTTGTTTTCATTTTAAAGCATTGTAAGTTTAAAACACACAGATGGCAGAATGACACATTGTGCTGATTGTAACTGTTCCTCACAACCATCATTAAACCTGTTTTACATAGGGAAATGAGGTACACAGAGAGAGATAACATGGTGATCCATCCAATATTCTGGCCTCATGGTTCCTCATCCTGTTCTAGTCCACTGGCTTTCAGCAGCATGATACACAGGGGAGAGCACGGGCTCTTGAGAGGAGCCGATTTCAAATCCTACCTGTGATGTGCATTACCTTTGCAGCCTTGGGCTTAAATTTGAGTTGGGGTGGGGAGAGAGAGAGAGAGAGAGAGAGAGAGAGAGAGAGAGAGAGAGAGAGAGAGAGAGAGAGAGAGAGAGAGAGAGAGAGAGAGAGAGAGAAGGGGAGAGAGAGAAGGAGAGAAAGAGAGAGAGGAAAGGGAGAATAAAAGAGAAGAAGAAAATAAAAAGAGAAAGAGAATAAGAGAAGATAAGAGAGAGAATGAGAGAGGAAAGGAAAAAGAGAGGAGAGAGAATAAGAGAAAGGAGAGAAAAGATAGGAAGGGGAGAGAAGAAAGAAAGAAAAAAAGAAAGAAAGAAAGAAAGAAAGAAAGAAAGAAAGAAGAGAGAGAGAGAGGGAGAGAGAGGAAGAGAGGAGAGGAGAGAGAACTGAGAGGAGAGAGGAAGAGAGAGAGAGAGAGAGAGAGAGAGAGAGAGAGAGAGAGAGAGAGAGAGAGAGAAATGGGTTTGATGGTCTTTGAGGTCCCTTCCAACTCTATATTTATGATTCTATAACCTGAAAGTCACTGCAACTTTCTGGACCTCAGTTTCCTCAAATCATAAAAATAAGAGGTTTGAACTAGATCAGGCCTGCACAACATATGGCTAACCAGCCACTTGCGGCCCGCCAAACGATTTCGGCCAGCCTGCGAAAAATGCAGGGTTGCCACTGCACACTCTCCTGTTTCTCATGTGGCCCGAGTCAACCAACCATCATCAGTCTGTCTCTAGGCTAACCTATCTGCAACCAAAAGAAGTTTACCCTATTTTAATTTTGGTCCCAATCTACTGCCAAGTGGTGCAGGTCTGAACTTGATGATCTCTGAAATCTAACCCCTTTCAGCTCTAGAGCTATGTCCTAGGAAGTCTCCCCTCTCTTTAACTTCCCACCTACACAACCAAACCCATCATTAAGGATGTTTTGGACTGACTTAGAGCCCAATGTAAAATTTTCAGTGTGAAAATTTACACCTCAGAAATTAGCAAATGTTACAAACCAGGGCTTAATTTTTTGTTTTGTTGATTGTTTAGTCTTAAGAAAGCTACGGAGAAAGTGTCAATAATGCAGATTAAACTTAAAAATGTGTCTTGCCATGCATTCCTCGCTCCTCCCCATCCAGGTCTGGTTGTTAAACATTTACCAGAGCACCTCTGTCCATCATGCTGAATTATTTTACATTTGAGCTCTCAGCTTCTTTGACTATTAAGTCTCCTACCATCCGAGAGCTATTAAACTTATTTTGGACCTTCACCAGACCTTTACTTGTTCAATTCCTTTCACTCAATCTCATCTATCAGTTCTCTATCTGGCTTCCTCTGACTCCCTGCCTAGTCTGGCTCTTTATCGTCCATCATTTCAACTGACGATATGTGAAAGAAAACAACATGAAATATCTAGAAAGGCAGCTTGGAACTAGACTGTGGAGAGTTTTAAATAACAGAATGAAAAGTTTATATTTTATGCTACAGGCACCAGAGAGCCACTGAAGAATTCTGAGCAATGGAACTATATGGTCAGCACTTTTGGTGCTTTAGGAAGATTATTTTGACAGCTCTGTGGAGGGTGGATGGCAACAAGGAGAGTCTGAAAGAAGGAGGACCAATTAGGAGGTTGGAGAGAAAGGGGAAATGGAGCAATGAGTTATAGTTGGCAAAAGCTGGCAATTGGTTGGATTTGGTAGGTAAGAGGAAGAAGTCAAAGATGACCCTGAGGTCAAAACCTTAGGTGATTCAGAGCATGGTATTACTCTCAACAGAAATGGTTTGAAGGAATTTAGAGGGTAATCTGAAAGAATTCAGTGGGTTCAGAAAGAAAATGTTGATGTTTTGGAGAGGAAATAATCAGTACTGTTTTGGATATGTTGAATTTAAAATGCCAGGGGCCATCTAGATAAAGATCTCCAGTAGGCAGTTGGTGATACAGAGCTGGAGTTCATGCCAGAAATTAGTGCTAGATTCCAGATTTGGTCATTATTTTCCTAGGAATACATTAATCCATGAGAGCTAATGAGAGCTCCAAAGAAGAGCATTAAAAATAGAGTAAAGTAGAAGGTATGACTCTTGAAAGTATGACTCTTGAAGGATCTCTATATTTTGTGTGGGGATGGATGATGGTCAGACTGGAAAGAACTATAGATTAGTGTCATGAAAGATAAGTGAGGAGAGGATGTCAAAAGTGTCTAGAAATGTCCAAATCTGTAGAGAGATCAAGCAAAATGAGAACTGGAGAAAAGACCATCAGATTCAGCAGTTAAGACGTCATTGCTAACATTGGAGTAATTTCAGTAGAGTCATACAAGTCAAAAACTCGATTCCAAATTTATTATCTGGACTGGCAGCAATCAGAATAGCCTACTCCCTATGACTCAGACACATTTTGGGCGGGGAGAGGATCATGGTGGCACTGCGTCTTTGCTTCCTATCTTATATTATATTGCAAAGACTTCTCACATTGTTGATCTTTTCACTTCAGGCTGTTTCAATTCAAAGAATTGAAAAGATCTAAAATGTGATTTTCTACCTTACTGCTTCCTTACCATCTCATAAAAAGTAGCTTTCCTTTCCAAGGCTAAAACCTTTACCTGCTTTGAATTTCATCCCCTTCTCTGTGAAAAACCATTTGTATCACCGCCCCTCTCTCTCTGTCTCTCCATTCCTCCCTCTCCTTCCCCCTACTCTCTCCCTCCCTTCTTCCCTTCCTCCCTCTCCCCATCTCTCTCCTCTCTCTCTCTCCCCACCTCTCTCTGCCTGTCTCTCTTGATGTTGAATTTCTAGTCTTTCCTTTTCCCCTGGCTCCTTCCCTTTTACCTCCCAATATGCACAGTGCTCGCCTGTCTCGAAGAAATTTGTTTTTGCCTTGTTAATCCTCTAGCTATTATCCTATGTCTTTCTTCCCTTTCACTGCCAAACTTCTCAAACAGTCTATATCTGTTGTCTATACTGTCCCCTTCTCCCCCTAAAATCTAGCTTCTATCTCCACCATTCTATGAAAACTGTTCTCTTAAAAGTCACTAAGTGCCTACTAACTGTCAAACTTCTTTGACTTCTTTGCAGCATTCAATAGTATTGCTCATCCCCTCTGTCAGTCAACAAACATTTTTTAAGGCTTATTTTGTGCCAGGAACTATGCCAAGCACCAGGGATTCAAGGAAAGACAAAAACAATGCCTGCCTTCAAGGAATGTACATTTTAACAGGGCAAGACAACTGATAAATAACGAGGTATGCTCAGAGAAGATGGAAGGGAATCTGAGATGGGAAGCTACCAGCAGCTAGGAAGACCAGGAAACACTGCCTCAAGAAGGTGAAAAAATTACATTCTCTCCTTCTTTGACTTTCTTAATAGTATAATTTGCCTCATTCTCCTGCTAAGTCTAATATCAGGAGTTCTTGACCTGGAGTTCACAGACCTCTAAGGGGTTCATGGGTAAATTTCAAGGGGTCCATAAACCTGGATGGGAAAAAACATATGTTTATTTTTTTTATTTTTTTAAAATTAATTTATTTATTTTTAGTTTTCAACATTCACTTCCACAAGATTTTGAGTTCCAAATTTTCTCCCCATCTCGTCCCTCCCCCCACCCCAAGATGGCATACATTCTGAATACCCCTTCTCCTAATATTCCCTCCCTTCTATATCTCCCCCTCCCTTCTCTTATCTCCTTCCCCTTCAATTTTCCTGTAGGGCAGGATAACACATCTTTATTTTTATAACCTCTACCTGAAACTTAGCATTTCCTTCGATTATGAATGTAGATAACAAACATTACTCTGAGATGGGATCCACTGACTTCACCAAATGGATCCATGGATCTAAAGGGATCTATGAGCCAAAAAAGATTTAGAGCCCCTACCCTAAATGTTTCACCTTTTGCTCTTCCGTCTTTACATTCTCTCCCTGGGAAATCACTTCTTTTCTGTTGGGTCCAATGACTAGTTTTCTACAGCAGATTTTCATGGCTCTTCCTGAATTCTAGTCCTATTTGAGAGGCAGTGTGGTATAATGAATAGAGCACTAGACTAAAAATCAGGAAGACCTGGGTTCAGACTTTACCTCAGACACTTATTTGCTGCGTGACTGACTGACCTTGGCAAGTCATTTATTTTCTAGGGGCCTCAGCTTCCTCTTCCATAAAATTAAAGGGTTGGACTAGATATCCTCTCAGGTGCCTTCCTGCTATAATTCTATGACCTTATAATCTCCAATCTCCTATGGACATTTCTATTTGTGAAAGCCTCACCACCTTAAACTAAGTATTCTTAAAACCAATCTCATCATCTCCTCCCTTTCTGTCAGCTAAGACAGCTTTCAAATCAATCAACAACTACTGACTGAGTACTTTCTAAGTGCAAACAATCAATATTACATGTGGGGTTGTGGTCTCTTCTTTGTTCTCAGAGAGGACCAGTGACATCACCTGGTGATGCCTTGACCCATGCATGGATTGGATTTAAGTGAGGCACAGCTGCACAAAGTCCTCAGCCTCACCCTCTCTTCCAAAGTCCTCAGAGTCCAGTGGCAGGACAAAAGTCAGAATGACTGGCCTGGGGGATATAATGCAGGCTGTTGGTCACCTCAGGTTGAAATTTCAGAGCATTATCAAGCTCCTCCCTTTCCCTCAGGGCCAACAGACAATGAGTCACCAAGTCCTGTCCACAGTCTCTTTCAGCCTAAGTAATTTCCTTGTCTCAGTTCTTATCCCCTACAATCTCCTCTGCACCACACTGTCATATTAGTCTTCAAACACTGCTTTCTAAATGTTCTAAAACATCAAAGAGGACAGCAAGGTGGCACAGCGGATAGAGCACTGGGCCAGGAATCAGGAAGACTCACCTTTCTGAGTTCAAATCTGGCATCAGACACTTCCTAGCTATGTGACCCTGGACAAGCCACTTAACCCTGTTTGCCTCAGTTTCCTCATCTATAAAATAAGCTGGAGAAAAAACTAGCAAACCATTCCAGCATCTTTGCCAAGAAAATCTCAAACAGGGTCGTGAAGGGTAGGATACAAGTGAAATGATGAACAACAAAATGTCAAATGGCTCATTGCTTCCAAGAAAGTCAAAACTTCTAGTCTGAAATTTATTTATCTGACAATTTGTTGATACTTATCATAAAGGGCAGCTAGGAGGCAGAGTGGACAGAATGCTGGGCCTAGAGTCCAAAAGACCTGAGTTCAAATCCAACCTCACCCACTTACTGGCTGTGTGACCCTGGCCAAATCATTTAACCTCTGTTTGCCTTAGTTTCCTTAGCTGTAAAATGAGGATAATTAATAATAATAATAATAATGGCTGCTGCCTGCCAGGGTTGTTGCGAGGATCAAGTGCCTGGCACACAGTAAACACTATATAAATGTTAGCTATTATTATAATATGTTGCCTTTTTTAATGGAAAAAGCACAGGGTCCTACAGTGAGAACCCTGGGTTTTTAGTCCTGCCTTTCATTGGTTGTATGACCATAGACAACCTCTCTGAACCTCAGATTTGTTATCAGTAAATGAAGGGGTTAAACTAAATGATATCTAAGGTTTCTCAAAAAAAACCCACACATTTAATTCTAAGCATAGGGACTGGACTTGTGAGTTCATTGGGGTGGAATGTGGCAGCTCCCTGGTAATGAACTCCTTCAGCCTATGCAAGTTGGAAGCTTCTCTACAAGTTATGGTTTTGGAGAGCTGCCTTCATTAGAGTGTAGGTTCCTTGAGGGCAGGGACTGGTTTTGCTTTGATTGGCAACACCAATGCATAGCACAGTGTCTGGCACAATGTCAGCCTTCAATCATTTCTTGTTAATTATTTGATAGAGCACTGAAAGGTTAGATGACTTGCCCTTACTCGGGATCATACAGTCCAGAAGTGTTAAGAGGAAGAGACTTAAATCCAAGAGGCTTCCTGACTCTAAGGCCAGGTCTTTATCTACCAGGCCATGCTTCATCTCATTAGAATTCTAAATCTATAATTAACTTCCTATATGCATATGTCTTATCCTTCCCCCCAAATGTTCACCTTACATACAGTATGTTATCAATAAACAATATCTTATATATGATACTAATTTTATATATCTGTGAGATGGGATGGGATGGGATGGCATGGGATGGGGATGGAATAGGATGGCATAGGATGGCATGGGATGGCGTGGGATAGAATTGATAAAGGCAACTAGGCTTTTTAGAAGAGGTGGGAAGAACAACCAGATAGTTGCATGAAAAGGAGCATGGATTTCCTTCCTCCTGAAGTACAACACATGCTTTGACCCTAACCTGTAATCTGGAAAAGATAGATAAACATAGAGACTGGACCTGTCACTTCATTATAATAGGAAACTCTCAAATGAAGATATGTCATCACCTTCTCTGCAATTTATGTTAAGAGTTGCCTAGGACACGGAGTGGTTAAGGGACTTGCCCAGGGTCATACAATCATAGGAATCAGAGACGTGACTCGAAACTAGGTCCTTCTAGCTCCAAGTACAACTTCTCTCCCCTATGCCTTAAAGCCTCTAGAAAGACAGAAGCAGAAGGAAATTCTAATTATTTTAAATCCATGAAACATGATTTTAAAGTAATATCTGTAATCTTAGTGGACAAGGCTTAAAAATTCTAGATAACTCAGGGGGAAATGGAATTAATCTGACTGCTGGGCATTATGTAGGCAAAGTGTCTACATGTCTATCTACCTAGATTTCACTCAGTTATTTTGATTAAACTCCATCAAACAGCTCTCTAGCTGAATTTTCACCTCACTTGTCTAGATCACTTGGCACTAGGGAAGCTCAACCACGAATCTATGGCTACTTAGCCAGATTGCTTCTGTGCCAACATCAATTGACCCACTGGACTCATTTTACTTAATTGACCAATGCATTTAGTCCAACAAGTGGTTTGACAGATTCTTTAACTGGCCCAATGGGTGTATCTGGCTGAGTTGACTACGTCAACTGAATGTTTTGGCCTCTTGTAGGCTCAGACTCAGTTTTCTGAGCCACCTGGAAATGGCTTTTACCTAGAAAGAAGGACAGTCTGTCTGCACAAGGACTTCTCTGTTGTAGAAAAGCTGGTTAGGGCACATGGCCACATTTGGACGTGGCATAGACATGCCCGCCATAGCAACATTTGTGTTGGCAATATTTGGAGCCAAAATGACTTACCCACCTATGCTTTAGAGGCTAGGACTTCATAATTACTGCAATGTTTTAGTTGTGGTACCAAATGACCTCACTGACAGCTTAAAATTAGAATCACAGATTGAGGTGTTGGCTGTGCTGGCAAAGGGAAGACCAGAAAAGACTTCAGAGCTCTCAGAATCCCTGTGGCAGCAGAGCTGAGGTGCTGGGCTAGGGGTTGGTGGGTGGATATAAGGGGGCCAGGCTGTTTCAAATGTGCACAAGGACTGGATTGTTAGAAACCCAGGTATCTCTTCTCCTCATCACCAATCTAAAAGAGAGATGTGTGGTCCAATGATTCCTCCCTAACCTGGGAAGCAATGTAATTATATTCAATTCAATTCAATGTCTAATATGCAGCAAATACAGTACCGTAAAGGGTACAAAGATACCCTGATCACAATCAGTTTACAGTCTCCTGGAGGAAACATGTACACAAATAATAATAATGTAAATTAGGACATAAGAGCTAGAAGATAAAATAACAGAATATTAGGAATAATTGATTGATTTAGAAGAAGAAGAAGAGGTTACTTGTGTCAAGGAGGATCAGGAAATCTCCTTGAGAGCAAGAACTATCTCACTTTTGTAGTTTTAGCTCCCAGTATCTGGCATATAATTAGTTTTTAATAAGTACCTTTTCATTCATTTATTCAGGAAACAGAAAATTTTGGGTATTGTTAGTCTCACAGTCTTATGTCATAATGGTAATTATCTAACCTCTCTCAGATTCAGTTTCTCTGCTTACAGATCAAAAGTGTTAACTTCTGAAGGGGCCAACCTTAATGTTAGGTGTGATATATTGGCAATTGCCTTTATAATGTGGCTTGAGGGATGGCTAAAAGGCCACCACCCAAAAATATCTTCCCCTTTCCAATTTCCCAACTTCATCTTAAATTCTACCATTAGAGATTCATTCTTTGCTTAACTTGATGCTCTTTTAAAAATGTAAATAACCAGTAGAAGGAATAATAAGCTTTTACTAATCATTCACACTTTATATTCTTTTTTTTCTTTTTGCTGAGTTGATCAAGGTTAAATGACTTGCCCAGGGTCACACAGCTAGTAAGTGTCAAATATCTGAGACTGGATTTTAACTCAGGTCCTCCTGACTCCAAGCCTGAGCTCTATCTACTGCACCACCTAGATGCTCCTTCACACTTTCTATTAAATGAGCTTTTCTGAAACTTCCCCATGACAGCAATCAGTGAAAAATAATTATGGGAACGGACTTTAATGAGAGAGGGAGGTAGACAAAAAATTTTGGAGCACAGGAAATTTTCTAGGGAGGACAGATATTGTCAAATAGTGGGTTTTCAGGGGACCAGTTTTAGGAAACAGTTAATGATGGTTTTTAATTAATTCATCAACTATTTGTATGTGTGACCTGGAAGTCCAACAAGTCAATAAATCAATTGCTCCACCCCCTTAAGTGATAAGATGCTTTGCTCTGATATCTTAACCAAATAAGAAAACTTCTGAAGTGAACAGACCATAGGCTTTAGAGTACATTGGGGAAATACTTTGATCAGTTTAGATGTCTTTGAGAGCTATTTGCATGAACGGGAGTTACGTTGCTTAGGAAGTGTGTTCAGATTGATTGAGGAAACTTGGGCATGCCCTGTGAACCATCTACAAAATTTTTTTAAAAGATTAAAAAACACAGAGTATTAGCCCATTTGGCAACTAAAGTGGTGGAAGCCTTCTTGACAAGCCCCCGAGAAGGGATCGCTTGGAGCAGGGGGACAAGAGCCCCAACTTCAGCCTCAGTCTCAGGCTCCTGCCCTAACCCTCCTGCTTTGGTCAGAGGAGGAGCTTGTGAACTTCAGAGTGTCAGAGAACCCAGGCTTTCCATCAGCATCCTTGCAGTACCCCTGGAACAGTAGTAGCCAGAAGCAGTGCCTGCATTGACAGCCAAGGGCTGAGTAGACATGAAAAGGAAAAGAAGTTTCAAGTCGCCACTAAAAATCTAACAGAGTACTAAAACATGCCACGGGGGATCTTCTTGGGATGGGGGGGGGACTTCACGTGTAGCCCACAAGAAGGAAAAAAGGACTTCCCGCAGCCAGGAGTTGAGTTACCCCTCTGCTAGGTGTGCCCTCCAGACTCTTTGTATGTACTGGGGGGAGAGGGTGTCACAAAGTCAGGGGGAGTGAAGCTAGAGGGAGGAGGGAGGAGTGTATCAACTGTTCTCACTTGAAGCAAATGTGCAGTGGATTATGAACATTGTCTCTGTAGTTATATCTTTCATAATCTTGTTTATGTAATGGAGGTCTAGAGGGTGCACAGACCCCATCAACTTGCTTGGTTGATACGTCTCCCCCACAGAGGAGCTCACTTCTGGGGAAATAATGATGACATGTAAGGGAATGACATGATCTACAAAGAAACTGCGTACCATGTGTAGACATTCCTTAACTGGAATGCTCAGCTAGCCATAGGGTAGAAAGGAGGCTCTTGGATTGGACCTACCAACATCAACCACGGCCTCTTGGTTTCATTCACATCTGGAGGAGCTCAGTGAATCTTTTACTCACCGTATCTAGTGATTGATCATGCAGTAAAGGGGAAAGCTTTAGATCCTTCTCTCCTCTGAGGCCATATGACCTCAGTCCTTGGTTTTTCTGTTTCTTCTTTTCTACTCTAGGATAAAAATAAGGCAGCAAGGTGGCACAGTGGACAAAATGCTGGGCCTGGAGTCAGGAAGAATTGAGTTCAAATTCAACCTCACTCATTTACTGGCTAGGTGACCCCGGGAAAGTCACTTAACCTCTTTTTGCCTAAGTTCATCTGTAAAATGGAGATCATAATAGCACCTATCTCCCAGGGTTGTTGTGAAGATCAAATGAGACATTTGTAAAGCACTTAGGACAGTGCCTAGCACATAGTAGGAGTTACATAAATGTTAGCTATTATTATTATTATTAGAGAGACTGGAAGTTTATGACTTTGTCAGTTCAAAAGGTTATCCTGAGAGTACTATAGCACCCCGTCACTCTAGAGCCTGGTTTCCAGGCCATGTTACAACCAATCCAGCATCAATGCCCAGAGAAACAAAAAGCGACCTTCTAGACCCAGGCCATTGGCAGCTAAATTGAGGATTCATACAGTAGCGATGTGCCTTTGGAAATGAACTTGGTTGGGATCAAGGCTGTGTGGAAACTCAGCTTGGTCTTAAGCCTTCTTGCTAGAGACTAAGGCAGTATAGAGGAAAGCATGCTGCCAGGTGTGGAGAGAAAATGTGTATTTCTTCAATGTATGTTTGTAAAATCTAATTGATGTTGAGTGGTTAAATAAACTAGGTCCCTAAAAGAGAGAGAACACCGGCTGCTAGGGGCTCTCATCTAGTAGATGTCATTAGGAAGCAACACTCCAACCCCTCAGGGTACCCAAGAATCTTGAGGCTTGGGAAAGAGAGAAAGCCCAGGAACCCTTATTACATTCACCTTTGATCTATGAACAGAAGACACTGTGACAGAGAAGAGCTAGATTTGCTCTACTAAATCAAATCCTTCTTAAGATCAAGAAACAGGGCAGCTAGGTGGCGCAGTGAATAGAGCACCGGCCTTGAAGTCAGGAGGACCTGAGTTCAAATCCAGCCTCAGACCAAACACTTGACGCTTACTAGCTGTGTGACCCTGGGCAAGTCACTTAACCCCAATTGCCAAAAAAAAAAAAATCAAGAAACAGTAAGACCAGTAGTATCTTCTGTTCTCTACACCCCCATCCGTCAAATGTATGACCACAAAATGTGGTCTGATATATAAAAGCATCTGTGGAAGCCAATTTGTTCCTTTCTCATGTTTTCATCAAGGTTGGCCTTAATATGTGCAATAAACCATTCTCATAGAGACCTGTTTTGATACTTGAAGAAAGCAGCCATGTATGCTCATAGTGGCTGATGGGAGCCTTGTATTTTGGTGTTTGTTTGTTTGTTTTTTTTAATAGCACTATCTGGAATCTTTTCCATACTTCTGGAATCTTGCCACCTTTGCTCGCTACCTCTTTTAAAAATGCCTTTAAATTTTTGTCACCTCAACCATGGATTTTTTTTTCTAGATTTGACCAAGTTCAATCACTTTTCATGATATCCAACAAATCTGAAAGATTCTAATAAATTCATGGACTCTTATTATGTCACAAAAGGGTATTAGTGTGCTTTTCTTTCCCAGTCTCTACCCCTATACCCAAGACTGAAGTGAGAAGCAAGAGGAGATGTATGATGCCAGAATTTCCCATGACTTATGTTACCCACCTTTGGAAACTATGGCAATATACTGCATATAGCAGATCATAGCAGTAGGAGAAAATGACTCCTTAGCTCATCATAAATTAGCTACAGACACAGAAATGGTTAAGTAAACGACAAATGGTAGATTAGAGACTCAGACCAGATGTCTGACCAGATGAAAAAAATCACAGAAGTTGGGTCCTGACTCTGCCGGGATGGAAATTGGAGTAAGTTATCCATATTCTTCGCTCCCTGCGTCCCTATGTGCACTAGCTCTCTTATTTCCTCTAAGATCTATTAGGTAAAGAACTGAAAAAGCCTGAGCTCCATAAGCCCTTATTCAATCAATCATTGTGTTTTTACCGAGCACCAAGCACATGCCCGACGCTGGTTAGGGGGCAAGCTTTGATGAGTTTATAGTCTAGCCAGGGAGACCAGCCTAAAACATAGCTAATATTATAAAATAATAATAATAATACAATTGTAATTTAACACAATAATGTTACTAAAAAAAAATACCTGCCACCAGGCAGCTCAGTGGTACCATGGCTAGAGTGCTGGACCTGGAGTCAAAAACATGAGTTAAATCCAACTTGAGACCCTTATCAATCATGTGACCCCAGTCACTTACCCGCTCTGTGCCTCAATCTCCTCATCTATAAAACAGGGATAATAATAGCAATTCTCTTCCATGGTTGTTATGAGGATCAAATGAGATAATATCTGTAAAGTGTTTTGTAAAGTGTCAAATATAAATATTTGTGAAGTGTCAAATGCATTTATATAGGCATAAATAGATAAATGCTAGCTATATAGTAACACAAGCAAAAGGGAAAAATGAAGGACAAATTATGCTGTTTATAAATACGAGTTGGGAATTCAGAGACAGGAAATAAAAGGTGTTCTATCCTCTGTAGCAGTACATGAAAATAAAATTTTTAAATAAACATTAAATCAAATCATTTAAAATCCAATAAAAATGTTAAATCCCAATCATTTAGACAGATAGAAAAGACAGTCATACAATCATAGCCCAAGTGGACTGGAGAAGGGCAGAAGGCACTGACCAGAAGTTCGTTTTAGGCACTCCCCGATCTAGGCTATTTCTAAGTAGGGCCATGCTGGAGCCAGCTCATATGGCTCTCCAGAGAGCTGATCATTAAAATTTCGGTGGGAACACTTATACTGCAAAACCTGGCAAATTCTACAAATCAGGGCTTGATTTATTTTGTTGACAATCCAAACTGAAGTGAAGTGAATGATCATTTAGCTCTTTATAAATATCATCTTACTTAATCCTCACAATAACCTTGCATGGGACATGCTGCTACTATCCCAATTTCACAGTTGAGTAAACTGAGGCAGATAGCAGTTACGTGACTTGCCCAAGATCACCCAGCTAGCGTCTGAGGCTGGATTTGAACACAGCTCTTCCCAACTCCAAGCCCAGTACTATAGAGCACTCTGTACTCTCAACTCAAGAAAGTAATGGAGAAAATGTGGGCTCTGTGTACATTTTTTTTTCAGCACACCACTGCATCAGGTTACTTGTTCAACATCTGTTATCTTCATTTGTCATAAGATCATAGATTTAGGCCTTAGAAGTCCTAGAGGTCAACTCATCTCCCCCATTTTACATATAAGGAAGCTAAGGCCAAGAAGTGTGCCGAGGCTCGAGGAGCTAATAAGTGTCTGAGGTGGAATTTGAACTCAGGACTTTCTGACTCCAAGCCTAATACCCTGTCCACAATACCATGATGCCTCTCATCAGAGCTTCTCTTTCACTGAAGCCTGATGACAAAGTTAGGAACTTTCCTCCCTTTCATACTCTAGGAAACAGCTCTCAGGCTTGGCCCCAGGCAAAGAAATTCCTAGTTCTGTCCCTAGAGAAAAATATCTAATTGACATCCTGCCTCAGGCGACGAAATGCTTTCACTGTCCTGAGGGCAATTTGCTGAAAATCCCCAAAGCTATGATACTTCCATCCTAGACTAGGCATCTTTGTTCATCTTCTCTCCATTTCCTGCTACTGTGTCCCAGGAACCTTGAAGAACTGAGACAACCTTTCACCAGGCTCCTTAAAGAAGTTCCCTGTGTCTATTTGCTAAAGAAAAGTTCCAGTGGGTCCATCCAACACATGGAACTTAAGTACAGAAATTATATTTATCCACCCTTCTGCCAAGGAAATCACATGCCCCATGAGTCACTCCAGATGTGCTCAAAAACAGAGTCTGTCTGTGAAAGCGGAGTCCCCCAATTCCAGGGAGAGCTGGATTAAGAGGTGCTGACTTCTGTCCCACCCAGGAGGGCAGGCAGGTCCTTCCTTCCAAGGAAAGGGGAAGGCGTTTCTCAATTTCTGAGAGGGGAAGGGCAATAAGATAGATACACACTTCTTAGTCGACTTATATGCTGCAACACCCACAGATATTGGGGTTCTGTGTAGCTTTAAAGGTGTTTTTTCACTTGAAGTAAAAGATGTGTTGGAAGACATTAATGCTTCTCTTGCTATATTACAATGCTCAAGCTACCCTGGCCCGCAGATGGAGCAGAGGTGAGTTGTCTTTTATTATGTATGGCTTTTTTCTTTCCAAAATTTTTTTTAAGTGGTTATGGGTGGGAGGGGAGGGAGAAGGGAACCCTAGAACATTCTGATTTTCTATTCTATTTTCGTTTCACTTCACTAGACTACCCTTCTGTAATGCCTGACTTTTTTATCCCGTGACAGGTGGAGAAAGAAGTGATACTTTAAAAAAAGGGAGGGGGGCGGGAAATGGGATCAGGCAGCAGAAAGAGAGCCTGGCACAGGAGCCAGAGAGTAGACCTTCCTGATGCCCTAGGGCAGAATCTTTCCCTCATTTCTTTTCCCCCAGGAAAACATTAAGAGCTCTCTCACTGACACACTGGCTGCTCTAGCAAGGAAGGACCCTTTCTACGGCCAGCTGTGAGCAGGTGCTGTGCTCTCCATCTCAAGGGACCAGCCAGTCTGGAGATGGAGCTGGAGAATGATCATGCCTTCCTCCTAGAGGGCAGCAGGCAGTCTTGCCCAACTTACTAGCATAGAGGCGAGGTTGCCTGTTGGCGGGAACTTTGTTCATCTCTCCAGCTAGCCAGAGCTGTCACTGTGATAAGAAATGCATTTCTAACAAAGGCAGCCAGCAGGCATACTATTTCTCTTTGGGTTTTTTGTTTGTTTTATTTTTTAATTAACTTAAAATTTTAATTTAAAATTAATTTTTTAAATTAAGAAGTATTTTTTTTCTCCCTTCTATCGCCTCTTCCCCCAGAAGAAAAAAAGATAAAGAAAACCCTCATAACAAATGGGTTAGCTAGGTAGCCCAATAGATAGAATGTTGTACTTGGAGTTCGGAAGATCTTAGTTCAAATGTGTGACCCTGGACAAGTCAGTTAACCACTGTCTCGGTTTCTTTATATGTAAAATGGGGGCAATAATCACACCTGCCTCTTAGTCTTGTTGTAATTATCAAATGAAATAACATGTGCTATTTCTCTTTGCAAAAAGGAGCTTTCTCTACATGGGGAGGGGATCAGCAAGGCCTCCCCATTAGGAGAAGAGAGACTCTTTTCCCCTATTGCTTCCGTCCCTTCTCACAGGATTTGACTTCCCAGAAGCCAGGCTAACAGTTAGGGCAGAGGAAACGGTTCTACTTTGCATTCCTGTGACCCACAACCCTCTCGGAGCTGAGGCTGGCAAGGCCCCAGAGTTCATGTTAAATTTATCACTTTGAGGAAATGAGGGACCAATAACGCCAACCCCACAGGCTCCACTTCTAATTAGAAGCTCTCCTTCGTCAGGAATTGATCATGGTTGCCTAGAAGTGAGCTCTTTTTGTAATAGGCTGGATGGTGCATGTGAAGAAGGTGCTTAATGCAACCCCAGATGGTAAGGAAATCAACATAGTGATCTGGAGGCTCTCCTAAGACTGGAAGGGAGGGGAACCGAAGGAGAGAGAGGTGGATTTGGGGAGGAGGTGTGGAAAGGGCATGACAATAAGCAGACAACACGGCAACATTTTCCCCCGTGTAGGTATTTGTTCCCCAAGCAAACCAAAGAACCCCTCCACCCACCCACCCCTTTCCTCCCCCTTCTTAATCCTCTCATTTCTAAACCTGAGATCTTAGAGACTAAAAATTTCTCCTTAAGAGGCTCTGAATAATGAAGCACTGTTACCATACTGTGTGGAATTCATCTGGTTTTTACCTTCTTTCTTTCTGGTGACTACACTGTTCATTTATGCTCCTCACCATCACTACCACCACGCACATACACACACACACACATACACATACACACACACACACCTATACACACCCACCATCACTCCCCCACACACACATGTACACACACCCCTCACCACTACCCACATACACCCACCTACCACCACCACACACACACACACACACACACACACACACACACACACACACACACACACATACTTTGCCTATTCCCAACTCTACCTGAGCATCACCTTTAGGTGCTAAAAGCTGTATCTGCTCCTTCAGGTAGACAAGGAAATGGGGTGGATCCATGGAAAGAACATTGACTCTGGAGTCAGACTACTTTAATACAAATTCCAACTCTCCAGTTTACCTTTGTGACCTTGAACATGTCACTTTTCTAGCTCTCTGGATTTCAGTTTCTCCATCCACAAAAATGAGGAATTGGATGACCTCTACTGTCCTTTCCAGCTCTAATTCTCTAATTCTGTGAGTGTAAGCTCCTTAAGGATAGGGACAAAGTGCCTTGAATATAGTATGCACTTATTAAATGCTGTTTAAAATGGATTTGAATTGATCACATGAACTGTCAGAGAGTGAAATTCTGAAAAGAAGCTAACAATAGGCTGAGATTTATTCCTTCCAGGAGTACAAACCTTCTTTTATGCCAAATTTCACAAGGGAATTTCCACTAATTTACTCAGACAAGAAAGGAAGCCCTGCATAGCAAGCCACAAGCACCTCATCCTCTGGACAGATGGCTCAAAAACACACTAGCCATAGCACAGTGCTTAGCATGTGTTTAAGAAATGCTTTTTTTCATTCATTCAAATAGAGAAGTAAGGAAAAGTGTGTATGATGGCTTCCCCAAATCACACTTTCCCTGTTTCAAAACCAGCTAAATAATCAGAAGCTGGAGGCTGAAATCCCTCATCCCACCTGCACCCCTACTCACACTCCCCCTCCTTCCTGTGTGGCTGACTCCACAAAGAAAGAAACTCCAGTTCACAAAGATATTCAGTGCCTTTCTGAGTATAGAAGATGGCCAGTTTTACCCATACTAATTTCTACCACATTATTTAGCACTTAATTATATTCTAGACCGAGTTATATTTGTTCTTTATCCTCCACAACTCAGGAATGGAGGCATAATGTCTTCTCATTCATTCAACAAATAATCTTTAAGTCCCAAGTATGAGCAAGATGCTGCATTAGGCTCTGGGTGTAGTCAAGTATATGTAGTAAACTCACTGCCCTGGGAGGCAGCGTCATGTAATGGATGAAGTGTTTGACTGGAAGTGGGGAAGACTAGAGTTCAAAGCCAGCCTCAGATATTTACTAGCTGTGTGATTCTGAGCAACTCACTTAACCTCTCTTTGTTTTAGTTCCTTCATCTGTAAAGTGGGGATAATTATAGCACCTACCTCCCGGGGTTGTTCTGAGAGTAAAATGAAATCATGTGTGTAAAGTATTTTGTAAGCTTTAAAGCACTATACAAATGCAAGCTGTTATTATTATTCCTGGAGTCAGGGAAATGTGAGTTCAAATCTGGTCTCAGACACTGACTAACCATGTGACCCTGGGCAAGTCATTTAACCCTATTTGCCTCAGTTTCCTCATCTGTAAAATGAGCTGGAGAAGGAAATGGCAACCTATTTCAGTATCTTTGCCAAGAAAACCGAAAATGGGTCATGAAGAGTCAGCCATGACTGAAATGACTGAACAACAACATGATTACTATTAGAAATACTTTGTTTAAAAAAAAAGTATTTCATGGAACACATATACTATTTGCGTGGTCCAAACTAACAGCTATAATTTTTCCCTCAATGAGAAAATGTGTCTTACTTGATTTCTCCTCCATCAATCTTCCTTGGCTCCAGGCTCCTTCTTTCTTAAGTGAGTAAAGGCAGGAGCTCTATCCTGGCTTCTCAGCAGACTGAGAGCTTAGAACCTCCACGTAGCTCCATTAGAATATGTCCCCTCTACCTCCTTTTCTCAAAGAGTAAGCATACCTCCCTTATCAGCTTCTAGCAAAGATGGGTGAAAACAAATGAAGGTTGGGTACACAATGTATTTATAGTGGAAAGTATGAAGAGCTTAGCATCAGAGGGTCTGAGTTTAAATCCTATCTCAACCACTTATAGTGTGAGTCACCTCAGGCAAGTCATTTGACTTCTCAGGGCTTTAGATTTTATATATATATATATGTGTATGCATGTATGTATATACATATATATATATATATACACACATATATATATATACACACATATATATATACACACATATATATATATACACACACATACACATTATATATATGTATATATACACACACATACACATATGTATGTATATGTATACACACATACACATTATATATATATATGTATATATACACACATACACATTATATATATGTATATATATACACACATACACATTATATATATGTATATATATACACACATACACATTATATGTATGTATATATTTTAAAGTACTATGGACAAGATGATCTCTGAGGTCCCTTACAACTCTAAATCTGTGATAAGCCCGATTTCTTCCCCTTGGAAGACAGAGATAAGGACTAGAGTAGTGATAGTATAAGGTGAGAAACTTGCACTAGTGAGGAACTTTCCTTCAAGACAAATCAGCACCATATAATCTTAATAGTTGAAACCTTAGAGCACTGAAGGGTTACTTGCCCAGAGTCATACAGCCAATATGTGTGAAAGGCAGCCCTTTAACCCAGGTCTCCCTGGTGCCCAGGATATCTCTCCAACCACTAAGCCACACTGTATCTCGATACTGAATTTCTGATAAGGCAATGTATGCTACCTGATGTAAGCAATTGATGAAGGAAATAGAGTGGAGGGAGGAAGAAACTTCCGGTGCTTGTCAAAGACTGTACTACAACCTAGGACTGGAGGCCATGTATACTCCAAATAATATTTTCTGCATTTTCTTTCATGACCCCCATGCTTCCCATTACAACAGAAGGTGCAGATATCTTAGGGGAGAATCGAGTTGAAAAGATAAAGAAGAAAGTGGGAATGAATGAAAAGGAAGAATCAGAAAGAGGGAAAGGGGACAGAAAGGGATCAGGAACCAGGGAGACATAAAATATATAAATGAAAGGACATGTTCAAAGATTCAGTATGAGGCAAGTCATGAATATGCAAACTAGAACTCTCCAGCACAGAATTTCTGGTCTAATTACTTTGGGATTAAAAAAGATGAAACTATATACCCCCTGGAATGTGGTTAAAAGTATCCATTAATACTTTTTATAAGAAAAAGCCCTAACTATTGGTCATCTCTGTCGGTATACAGGGTTTGTACTGTGTGACTAGAAAGTGTTGGGTGTGTACTGTGAACCTGTAAACATTGCCATGGTAATGAGGGTGGGGCACCATGACACAGCAAATCTGGGTGGGGTCATGCTAATGTGGTAGACTCCCTGACATTTGGAAATTTTGATTTAGGAAAATGGTAGAAAGCAGACAACTTCAAAATAGAAACGATTGGGCTGAGAAAAGTCTAATAATAGCTCACATTTCTATGGTACATTAAAAGTTTACCAAATATTTTCCTCACAACACCTCAATGAGGTAGGTGGTAAAAAGATGATTATTCCCCTTTTACAGATAAGAAACTGAGGCTTAGAGAACTTTAAGATAGTTTATAGTCATTCAATATTCTTGAATCTTGGAGTAACAATTTTTAATTTAGCCTTTAAAATAGCCAGGTTCCATGCTGGAGAGAGCTTGTATCTGAGAGACAACTAAAATTCATTCAGAAAACAGTAGGATTTAGCTTTTAAATAAAATGCACATTGGAGAAGGTGAGACACAAGTAAATCAGTGTCACATTTATTTTATTATAAAACACCAAAATGACTACCCTTCCAGTTCCTTTTCTTGATAAAGATATTAGCTAAAATGACTTGCTTGAGATCATATAGGTAGTTAAGGGACAGCGCTGAGATTTGAACCTGATTCTTCTGATTCTAAATAGTGTCCTTTCCCGCAAACTACCACCTCTATAGGGAAAAAAAGACAAAGTCATTCTCCTGAAGTAAAGTGTTGACTGACTGCACATTAGATCTAGCTAGACCTAGATGTAGGCAGATGGGTGTCTAATGGACAAATGCCAGCTTCTTTGACCACATCAAGGCATCAGATTTCCAAAGTCCATCATTTCACAATTGTGTACTCTATAATTCCATTTATTTAACTTGGTTTCCCTTAAGTACTAACAAAGACCTATCTAAAAACCAAATGTCAAAGAATTTTTCTCCAAGGAGAAAAAAAGAGGTCCATAAATTTAAGCCACAAGACTTGGGGGGTAATGGAAGCACTTTGAAAATCTTAATGGCAGTTTTAATAGCTTGATGGCAGCAATATAGTGAGTACAAAAGGGGCCACATCCACATGGGTCTGTATGCCCATCCAATAAAGAATGAGCATGACAGTAGGAAAGAAGAAGCAGATGGAAAACTCCCTTTGGGTCCAGGTGCAACTGGAGACTGACTCTTTTTCCTGACTGGGGTCCCATTCCTTCATACTGTCTTCTGTTCTTCATATAGCCTCTCCCTTCCTTCCCCCACTCCCAACCCCACTGATTGATATTCTCTAAAGAGCAGAGCATTCCAATGCTTATATCTCCTCCCAAGAGGTTGCACAAGTTGGCCATATAGCGTTCTGAACCCACCCTTCAGGTCCTCCCTGGACTGTGGAATTAAACTAGGAAATCATGAGACTCACTGACTGCAGTTACCATTGGAAGCAGAGGGAAAAGTTATTAAGTGCCTAGTCTAGATCCAGAAATCCATTAAGTCCCAAGTGGATGGTTCTAGACAATCCACACTGCTTTGGAGGAGTTATGGTGGTGGGGACCAATTCCGGCCTCCAAGAGCCCACAGGAATCCTAGAGGGAAAGAATTCTGGACTGAGGGTAAAGAGACCCAGGTACTAGTACTGATTCTGCCCCTCATTAACTGAGTGACTTTTCATGGAATCAAAGGATCATGGACATAGGGCTAGAAGGTTCCTTAGAGGTCATCTAGACATGGTGGAAAAGTGGGCCTTTTGATTCCAAATTTAATTGCACCACTCCAATCAGCAATAATCATGCATTACCAACTCATCCTTACACATCCAACAAACACCTGCTAAACAATCCCTGACCTCATGAGGCTTACAATCTGACTTGTCAATAAAATATTTTTTTAAGTGATAAAAACAAAACTCATTGCAAATATGTACAATCATGTAAAACAAATTCCTACATTAGCCATATCAAAAAAAGAAAAAGAAAACAAAAGAAAGAAGATATGCTTCAGCTTGCACCCTAAGTCCATTAGCGCTCTCTCTCTGGGGACAGATAACAAGCTTCACCACGAGTCCTTTGAAATGGTGGTTGGTTATTGTCAATCAGTCAATAAACATTGATTAATTGCCTCCTATGTGCCAGGCACTGTGATTACAACTTAAGAGTTGTAAGTATCCATAAGTTTAAGTTATAGATAGTTCTAACTATAAATAATTATAAAATGCAATATTACATGATCACTTCCAACTCAGCTCTACACCTGACTCCTTTGGTCTTTTATACCTTTACCCTAGCCCCCCAGTTGCCTTCTCAAGCTGTGGATGCATCCACCTCTTCAGCCTTCTCCTCCATTTTGTGAGTTTCTACCTAGAACCTCCAGTGGGGGAAGTGCTGAAGCCCCCCGTGCTTACTGCCATTCCTGACTCTCTCAAGTTTTATGCCGTGGCCCTGTCTGGATGTACACCTTCCTTTTTTTCAGCTCCCTTCTTTCCTGACTCTCCTGACATTTATTTCTATGCTTTATTCCTTTGATGAGCTTAGATAGATAAATAGTGCCTTCAATGGATAGTGCCTGGCACCTAGCTAGTTCTTAATAAATAATGTCTTTATCTATGTAAGCATGGCATAGTGGATAGAGGGCCAGCCTCGGAATCTGGAAGACCTAGGTAAAAATCCTACATTTGATATGTATTAGCTGTGTGACCTTGGGCAAGTACTCTGTACCATTCAGCGATTCAGTGACTTAGAAAACTGGCTAAGATTATATGGTTTTTGTTTATTTGTTTTGTTTTTTGAGATTTGGTTTTCCTCTCTACCCCTAGATAGAAGTGCCACTCATGAGCCTTATCCCACTAATGATCAGTTCAATAACTTTAACCAGCTCAGGTTCTGATCTCACTTGGTCCAGTCATCCTTCGGCAGCCTGATGGCCACTCCACTTCATCATGTTGGTCCCAGACTTAGTGAGGGCAGCCAATCAGCTTAGCCTGCTATAGCTCAGAACTCCCAAACTTCATCAATTCACCAGTCTCAGCCTTCCCAATAGCAAGGATTATAGGAATGTGCTTCCCCACCTGGCTAAGGTGGATGTTAAAGGTGAAAAGTGAAATGTTCCTCTGTGAAAGGAGTGGCCCACAATGATAAAATCTCAGATCCCATCCAAAAGAGCTCCGTGCTAGAGCTGCAAAATGAAGGGCTACAAAAGGGTAGGGAGCATCACAAAAGCAACTTAACTCTGTGGACTTCAGAGTAAGATGGGGCTCTATAAAATCAAGAAGCTAGGTCAGATGGCACCCAAGGCACCTTCCAGTTTGATGAACCTTTGAACCCAGAAACCATTCTGGTTTTAGAGCAAGCCTTAAAGTAGACACCAGTTGTGCAATCTAGTTGTCATACCAATTAGAACTAACCTGAAGTTTAGGGCTTCCAAGAGAATCCCTATAGCACCACTATGTACAATCTGACCCCACCATACACACACATCATCTGAGCACATCCTGAGAAAGACAATCAATTATTAAGGCTACTGGGCTATAGGAGATAGAGGGCTTGATTTGGAGAAAAGAAGACCTGGGTTCAAATTCTGCCTAATAATAGTTCACATTCATATAGTGCTCTGCTTACATTATCTCTGGATTTCCAATCCATATAGTAAAGGGATTTTTCCATACCAGGAGTTATCTAAGGTAATGAGCCTCAGTTTCTTCATCTGTAAAAGGAGGGGGTTGAGTAAGAAGACCCTTCCAGAGCTAGATACTGTGAAAACTTTCCTCTCTTGCTCCCAGCCGGCCTACAGACCGCTTTCTAGGATTCAGCACCATAGAGCAGTTTTCCAGGCCAGGGTCAATATCTCTCAGCTGAATTGAGAAAGAATGACGCACCTGTGGCCAGGGAAGCGAAGCAGAGGGAGCTAGGCCACCTCCTCTGTTCCACCCTGGCTCCCTTCCCAGTGCAAAGTCATCTCTGCTCAGCCTTGTCAGGGGACACAGGAGAGTTCATGCCCAATGTCCATAGAGCCTTACTAGGTTGTCAGCTTTCAAAATGTCACAGGAAGAAATTATTAAACAATTACTAATATCGAAGAAAAAGTTTCATTTGATTCAATGGAATGACCGCGCTACTATCATCGGTAGGGAGCAAGTTCATTCTTACAAGTCTATTTTCTAACTATGTTTGGCTCACACAATCTTCTCTCCCGGACATCCTGGGACAGTGGGTGACGATGGCTTACAGTTAGGCCATTCTTTAGCCCCCTCATTTACTCCTCCATTCATTCTGTTCTGGTGTTCTGTAGCACCTCCACTTAGTTAACCACATGTGCAGCTCGGAGGGCTCGGGTTCGGGCCAAGGGAAGCTGGCTAGTTTCCATTCCTTTCACAAGTGGCCACATGTGTGCTCCCAGAGGACCCCACTGTATTGGGCTCTGCTTCCAGCTTCCTCAGAACAAGGCTCTGTTTCCAAAGGCCTGACCCAGAAGCAAAAAAGTAAATTACATCAGCAGGACCTGAAATAGGCTCTTTTATAAATGACAGCGTTTCCCTTCCACACCCACTCATTTCCATAAAAAGTTGCCTAGTCTGATTCATGAAAACATATTGATTGTAATGCTGCAAATGGCATTCTATATTACATAGTCGGATTGATTGCTACAAGGCTTTTCTAGCGCCGCTGTTACTTGCCACTAAATAGAGACGGCAGTTTTCCCACACTCTGAACTGGACAAATTATTCTGTCATGTTCAGATATATTTTAACTGTTCAGAAGTTAAGGGTGGGAGAGCGGAAGAAGGTTGCCCCCTTTGGAAAATCTATAGCAATCAGCCATAGGTGGTGGACAAAAGCCAGGTTATAAAATGGAGAAAGTTCATCAAGGGAAATTATTGAAAAGGTTTCCATTTGGGAGTGTATGGATTCTGTTGTGAGTTACATAGACGGCTTGAGAGCTCAGAACAGTACACAAGCATAATCTTTCCTGGAAGAAATTAAAATCAGTGTCTTCCAGGCAGAAGGGGATGGTTGATGTTTCCCAGAGTTAAGTATGGTGTTAGGGACATGGTTAACACGTACATTTGAGTGAATTAGAAGGGAATGAAAACTGAGAAAAAGACTAAGGTCAATCTTGTGGGTAAGAAAGGCTTGGATAAGCACAACTTAGTAACAGTGAAGTTTAGTGATAAGAATGTTTGACTCATCCCTAGGGGTTATATTATTTTATCCTGTGCTCTAGTATTATCAAAAGAGAAATTAAAGGTTAATAAAAAGGTGGTATAAATTTGATAAAAGATATTTTTGTAGAAGATGGTTAACGAATCATGTGGCATATAACTGTGTCTTATGCTGCTCCTTCCCCTCACACACACACACACACACACACACACACACACACACACCCTCTTCATTTCGGAACAGTAATCAAATCAATACTGCCCTTGTAACTGGGAAGGGTGTGTCAATGTACTCTCTGATGGCTCCACCCACTCACCACCCCAGACATTCCAAACCAAAACACCCCTCAGCCACCACTCCCCTACATTACTACGGTCTCTACTTAATCAAATGGAAGCTCCCTGAGGATTTTGCATTTACATCTCCAGTGTTTAGCTCAGCACTTGCACAAAGTGAAAGCTTAAGAAATACTTTTCATCATATTCATTCAGTTATTCAGTTTTAAGTGAGCGAGCCTAAGGAAAGCCTCATTACCTGGACTATGCATTCACAAAACTGTGACTCCCAAGACTTAAGCAGAGTACCTGAGAGAACCACAGAAAGACTGTAACACCGCCTTGTGAACTTGACCTCTGTCTTGTTTCCAACTCTGTATTTAGCCATCAGTCAATAAACATCACAGGCACTGTGCTGAGTGCTGAGGATACAAATAGGAACAAAAAAAGACTGTACCTGTTCTCAAGAAGCTTACAATTGAATAGAGGGAGAAAACACGCAAAAGGAAGCTGGAATTCTGGGAAGGGGAGGGAGGAGGTGACCCACTCAGGGGCGTGAAGAAGAAGGCAAAGAAGTCCCAGAATAGTGCAGCCAGGTGAGAAGTGAGGAGAGCTCCCTCCTTAAGATGGAGGGTTTGAAGATACCACCTGCTAATCAGAGGGGCAGGGGGTAATAACGAGAAGGACTACCAAGCTTGATGGGATCTTGCAATCCTAGCAAGATTTCTCAGACTTTCTTTTTGTTGTTATGCAGTTATGTCCAACTCTTTTGAACCCCATTTGAGGTTTTCTTGGTAGAGATACTGGAGAGATTTGCCACTTCCTTCTCCAGCTCATTTTACAGATGAAGAAACTGAGACAAATAGGGTAAAGTCACTTGTCCAGGGTCACACAGCTAATAAGTATCTGAAGCCAGATTTGAACTCAAGAAGATGAGTCTTCCTGATCCCGGCACCCTATTCATTGTGATACCTCAGGGGTCAGATGACTTCTGAAGTCAGAGATGTGGCGCTCTCCCTTCTCTGATGTCTATAGTTGCTTGGGGAGAAAACTTAGGAGTGGATGGATGTCCTTTAGTGAGCAAACCATTCCTAGAAATATAGAATTTAATGTTCTTCTCTGGGGATGTTGTAGAGAATACTCAGTGCTTCTCAAAACAAAATAATGCCCAGAAGGTACTCTACACATATTCAGTAACAGTGGAGAGAAAACTTCAAAGCAAGCACCAGGGTTTATTTTTCAAATGTTTAGGTGTCTGATTGCTTTAAGAAATCAATAGCATTAATTGAGCGCCTACTAAGCACCCATCACTCTACTAAGACAAAGCCAAAACTTGCCAATTTTGTGCCAGGGTAAGTAGCACTATCTGGCCTAGGGCAAGTGATCTGATACACTGGAGAATTCCCTGAGTAGTGGGGTGGAGAAGCAGGTCAGAGCTGAGAAGCCACCTCTAGTTGTGGGGGGCAAAAGGAGGTCTACAGGGTTGGGAGTCAGAGGGAAATGTGTGATCATCTCAGAACTTCCCATTGGACCTAGTTACTCTTACTAATTAAGTCCTAAGATCTATTGGTTCTTCTAAGATTCTAAGCAGATGACAATTGCACAAGCTATCAGCCCTCTCAAAATCTGGCACCCACAGATAAAGCCTTGGTTGGCTTGTCTTAGTTTTGGCTCTGTACTTGATATTGAAGATGTATAGAAAGAGGAAACCTTGAATTTATCTTTTTTTTTAGGCAGTTGGGGTTAAATGACTTGCCCAGGGTCACACAGCTAGTAAGTGTCAAGTGTTTAGTCTGAGGCCGGATTTGAACTCAGGTCCTCCTGACTTCAGGGCCAGTGCTCTATCCACTGCACCACCCAGCTGCCCCCCAAATTTATCTTAAAACAACACAATGTAAAAAGTAATAAAAGTATTCTTATCCTCAGAGAGTTTAAGTGACCTACCCAGAGTCTCAGAGGCAGCTGGATGGCTCAGTGGATAGAGCACTGACCCTGGAGTCAGGAAGACCTGAGTTCACATCGGGCCTCAAACATTCCCTATCTGGGTAACCCTGGGCAAGTCACTTAAACTCTGTTTGCCTCAATCCACTGGAGAAAGAAAGGGCAAACGACTACAGTACCTTTGCCAAAAACACACATGAACACCACTGGAGAGCTGTGGTCCACGGGGTCACAAAGAATCCAGCAGTAACAGCAACAGCTCGGAGTCTGGCGTCAGGGCCAGGATTTCAACCCAGATCTTCTCGACACTCCCAGAGCTGGAGTCAGAGAACCTGGCTTAGATCTCCGGTTCCTGGGGGATGTCTCCTTCTCTCCTCCATCACTGCCTCAACCCTGCTCCAGAGCCTCCTCAGCCCATGCGTGGACGCTGCAGTAGGCTGCTGGTCTACCTGCCACAAGTTCGTCCTCGTGCCAGTCTATCTTCCACTCAGCTGTGCAAGTGATCTTCCTAAAGTGTAGGTGACAATGTCACCTATTCAGTAAACTCCCATGGCTCCCTATCCCCTTCAGGATCAAATCTAAAAACTTGTATTTGGCTTTAAAAGCCTTTCACAACCTGACCCTTGCCTACCTTCCCAGTCTTCTTACAGCCTATCTCTTAGGGTTGGGAAGACTGAATGACAATAAAGCTCTTAGCAATAGTGCCTGGCACACAGTAGGCATTTAATAAATGCATGTTTCCTTACATGCTCCTACCCTCCACTTGCTCTATGACACTGGGCCCCTTGTTGTTCCTCAGACAAGACCCTCGTCTCCCACTCTGTGCATTTTCATTGGCCCTCCTCCGTGCCTGGAATGTTCCCCTCCTCATCTTCCCCTCCAGAATTTCCTGGCTTCTTTCAAGTCTCAGCTGTAATCCTGCTTCTATGAGAAGCCCTTCCCAATTCCCCTGAATGCTAGTACCTTCCCCTTCCAGTATCCCCCCCTCAATTGTCCTATCTAGTTCTTGTTTGTACATGGCTACTTGCCTGCTGTGACCCCCGTTAGATTGTGAGCTCCTTGAAGGCAAGATTGCTTGGGTGCTTGGCACAATACCTGGAACATAGTAGGCACTTAATAAATCCTTGTCGACCTACTAGGTGTGTTACTTTACCTTCCTAAGCCTCAGTTGCCTCATCTGTAAAATAAGGGAGTTAGACTAGATGGCCTCTGAGATCCCTTTCAGTTCTAGACTTGTTATCTCTCCTACGACCTCCAATACTAATGTCCTTTCTACCACACCACATCGCCTAGCTCCAGCCCATGAACAGCTTATAATTTTGTTGGGCAGACAAGACTTAGGATTGTGAAATGATTAGGAAATATAATATCATTAATCAACAGGCATTTATTAAGCACCTACTGCATACTAAGCACTGGGGATTAAAAAGACAAAAAAAATGAAACAGTCCCTGCCCTCAAGAAACTTACATTCTCTTTAATACAGTAGGTATTAAAGGACAAGGGAGACACCAGCACAGGATGGAGTCACCAAGGAAGGCTTCAGGGAAGAAGTGGGCTGGTTTGTATTTTGAGGAAGATTGAGATATAGAGAAGAAATAGTATTAGCTTAAGGACTTGGAGCATTTAAACCTCTATGTACTAAAACATTGAGATGTTGGCCATCAAGTAAGCAAAACATCAGAATGGTGGACTGGATTTCACTTTTTATCTAGCTGTCTTGGCAGTAGATAGGCAACCTCTTTCACAATAAAATCCTCCATCCAAACCTCTGACATTTCCAAGGGAGATATATTGACCCTCCTCCCTTCCTCATGTACTGGGTGTTAAAAGTGTGCAAATGTGGAGCAGCTGGGGAGTTCCACCCTAGGGCTGACCACAAGGAAAGGAATATCTTTCTCTATTGTATTTAGAATCATGGAATAATAAATCTAGAGATGGAAGGTATCTTAGAGGTCTTCTAGTACAACCCTATCCTCTTACAGATGAAGAAACTGAGTCCCAAAGAAGGTAGATAATAGCTAACATTTATATTGTGCTTACTATGTGCCAGGCACTATGCTAAGCACTTTACAATTATTATCTCATTTGATTCTTGTAAGCTATTATTATCTTTATTTTACAAATAAGGAAACTGAGGCAAACAGAGGTTAAGTGACTTGCCCAGGGTCACACAGCTAATAAGTATCTGAGGCCAAATTCGAACTCAGGTTTTCCTGACTCCAGGCCTGGTGCTCTATCTATTGTACCACCTACTTCACCCTGCCTTATGTAGTGACAGAACTTGGATTTGAATCTATGTCCTCTGACTCCATGTCCACTAGGTGGTGCCATAGAGCATAGTGCACCCCACTGGGAATCAGAAAGACTCACCTTTCTGAGTTCAAATCTGACCTCAGACACTTACTAGCTATGTGACCCTGGTCAAGTCACTTAACTTCTGCCTACCTCAGTTCCTCATCTGTAAAATGAGCTGGAGAAGGAAAAGGCAAACCACTCCTGTATCTCTACCAAAAAAAAAATCTCATATTGGGTCACAAAGAGTCAGACAACTGAAAATGACTGAACAATACCTCTGACTCCAAATTCAACATTCTCTCTGCTACACAGGGGAGTCATTTTTCTCTGAGGTTATCTGAGCTTTTTTCATATATGTTCTGAAAAGATAAGAGGTCTCTCTGAGAACTTACCGTATTAGAGATCAGCTCCACCAATGTGTACTCCTTGGTGATAGAGTATGGACAAGAGCTGAGGGAAAGGAAATGGTTTCTAGTATTAAACCTAACTCTGAATCAGGAAGCTTTCTCTGTGACACACTGAGAACTCTCAGGTCACCTGCAGTGTTTATGAATCCTTCTGGTACCTCAGCCATGATGGGATGCAGGGACCCCAGGTCTGGACATCAGAAGACCTGACTCTGGTCAGAGCCATTCTTATGCAAAGCTAAATAACTAAGAAGAATGATCTTAGGGGCATAGGAAGGGCACTCTGCCAGGATACAAAGACTTTGCTTCCACAGTCAAAGGTAGTCTTAAATGCAAATATACCTAGGAGAGGCAAACGTTGAGTTAAATTCATACTAAGGTATAAATGGCTGCTATCCAATTCTTTCCCAGAACAGGTTTACATGAAAGGGAGGGTACAGGGTAGCAGGACAGAGATGTGGGGCAAGGGGAAAAGACAGGTTCCCATGTAGCACTGGAATTTGAAAACAAAGGTTCTAGAACGGAATGCCAAGTCTGCTACTTCCTACTTACTAGCTATAAGACCTAGAACACTTCTTCCTGCCTCAGTTTTCTTCTCTGTAAAAATGAAGATGGACTAGAAAATCTCTGAACTCCCCTCCAGCTCTGTGTTTTATTATTCTGTGAGAGCTGGACTCATTCTTCTATTTGTTACTTAGCAGCTGCATGACCTTGGGTAAGTCACTTAACTGCACCAGGGCTCCATTTCCTCACCTGTAAAATAGGAGGGTTTTAGAGCCCCTTCTAGATGGTAAATCATCAATGACTTTGTGAATGTTGCCTATGGCCAGCTTTTATTCTAATTTTACTTCTGGTTCACTAGATGTCTAGGCATGCTTCTTTTGGACCTCCACTTCTGCATTTGGATATAGGCGCTGCCCTCCTTCCATAAAGATGATACTGATATCCAACTTCAATAGGACAGCTAGGTGGTCCAGTGGATCGAGAGCTAGGCCTGGAGTCAGGAAGCATTAAGTTCACATCCAGCCTCAGATACTTACAAATCATGTGGCTGTGGGAAAGTCACTTAACCGGTGCCTGCCTCAGTTCCCTCATCTGTACAACGGGAATAATAACAGCACCTACCTCCCAGGGTTGTTCTGAGGATAAAATGTGGTAATATTTGTAAAGCTCTTTGCAAACCTTAAAGACCAATATAAAGGTTAGATATTATTACTATTGGGGCAGGAGCGAGGGGGATAGGGTAAGGCAGCTGAGTGATGAAATAGATAAAGCACTGGGCCTAGAGCCAGAAAGACCTGAGTTCAAATCCAGCTTCAGACACTTACTAACTGTGTGATCCTGGGCAAGTCACTTAACCCTGTTTGCCTCAGTTTCTTCATCTATAAAATGAGCTAGAAAAGGAAATGGCAAACCACTCTTACATCTTTGCCAATAAAACCCCAAATGGAGTCATGAAGAGTAGGACACAACTGAAAAATAACATTATTGCCATTTGCTTTGAATTGTATTTTTTGGTAAGAGATAATACTATAGAACGGAAAAAATGCTGAATATGGAATCAGGAGAGACCTGTTTGGAAAACTATCTCTAATACTCAGTACCTATGTAATCATGATGAAGTCATTTAAACCTCAATTTCTTTATCTGTAAAATGAGGATAATAATAGCTGTTAGACCTGTTCTCATCACGTCTACTTCCACTCACCTAGACCTGAGCTTAAAGCAATCTCTAACTCTTAGAACACTTATTGTCTGAAATATTCATTTAGCAATTAATCCTATAATGTCTTGCAACATCTCTTTTATTGTTTTCTCAGATTTTTTATTTAAATATTATGTTGTTACTTAATTTACCAGTTTTTAAAAAATATTTAAAGTCAGATTATATAGAGTGCCAGTTCTGCTGATCTCACCTTACATCACTTCATAGACATCTTTCTATATTTCTCTATATGCCTCATATTCATTATTTTTATGGCACTAGAATAAGCCATTATGTTACTAGGCCATAATTATTTAATCAAGAGATCCTAAACAACAGGTAGTGTGACATAGTGGAAAGAACTGGGGTGCCATCCTTGGAAGGAAATCTATGGCAAGTCTGGACAGCATAGTAAAAAGCAGAGAGATCACCCTGCCGACAAAGAGCTGTATAGTCAAAGCTATAGTTTTTCCAGTAGTGATGTATGGCTGTGAAAATTGGACTATAAGGAAAACTGAGGGCCACAGAATCAACGATTTCTAATTGCAATGTTAGAGAAGACTTCTGAAATTCCTTGGACAATAACAAGATCAAATTAGTCAATACTTAAAGAAATTAATTCAGGCTGTTCACTGGAAAGTCAAATCCTGATGCTGAAGCTTAAATTCTTTGGCCACATAATAAGAATATAGGACTCATAGGAAAAGACCTTGATGTTGGGAAAGATTGAAGGCAAAAGGAAAACGGGATGGCAAAGGATGGGATGGATAGGTAGTATCATGGAAACAAGGAACATGAACTTGGACAGACTTTGAGGGATGGTGGAGGATAAAAGGGCCTGGAGTGAGCGGTATGGAGAGTCAGACACAATTGAACGACTGAACAACAACAACAAAAAGAATAGCTAAAAACAATTCTTATCCTTATTCATTCATTCATTCACTTATTTTAAAGAAACACTAAACATGCCAACCACCCTACAGGAGCTTAAAATCTTCTTGCAGAAGACTAGAGCAAAACCTCTTCGGCATCTCCTTCTGTGTCCTACCTCCGTATGGGCAGAGGTAGAAGGACAGTCATATAAACATATTCAAAATGCTCAACAGTAGGTACAGATGGAGACAATTCTCTCTCGTGTAAGAAGAGCTTCGGTGACCTCATGTGAACCCAGACTGTGGAACAAGTGACCTGGAATGCCACCACAACTACCACGGTTGCCGAGCATTTAGAAAGAGAAGCAGTAATTACTTTAAAAATCCTCCACGTGGCTTCATCAACCACCGAGGAAAGAAAAGACATCTGTTTCAGGGGAGAAATGAGACTCTCAGCCTCGTATAAGGTTCTGTGGTTAAGGGTGTGAGTTGGACTCCTTAAGAAGTAGAAGACCACTGAGCTAGGATTTCCTGGCAGCAGCACACAACCTGCAAGCTATCTTGAGATCACAAATAGATAGCAAGGGCCAGGTTTGGACACTAGCCCTCTGTCTCGCTTTTAGGGAGGGCCATGCAGCAAATCAGCATTACTTTGGGGATCAACTAAATGGCCTCAATTCCCTGTGTGCAGCAAAAGAAATCAAGTGAAAGGCTTCTCGGACTTCTTTCAAATCGGTCACTTCTCAATCAGCTATAGTATGCTTATACATGATTCAAAATTTACCTGAAAAAAAAGAGAGGATAGAAAAAGAAAATTCAAGTAGACAGCCCAGCCCTTCTTCTAACCACGAATGACGAAGGGAAGGAGAGAAAGGAGAAGGCAAAGCCTGAGAAGTAACCAATTGTTGGGGCAGCTAGGTGGCGAAGTGGATAGAGCTCCAGCCTTGGAGTCAGGAAGACCTGAGTTAAATCCGGCCTCAGACACTTGACGCTAGCTGTGTGACTCTGGGCAAGTCACTTAATCCCAATTGCCTCACACACACACACACACAAAGAGAGAAGTAACCAATTGTGAGGCATCTGCATGTTCCGTGGGCACTGAATGCCATATAACATACAGCAATAAGAGGATATGATATATGGCAATAAGAAGCATATATTCTGTGTTATCTCCACCTAATTAGAATGTGTTCTTGAGAGCAGGGACTGTCTTGATTTTTCTGTATGTATCAATACTTAGCACAGAGGTTGGCACAAAGTAAACACTTACTAAATGCTTTTTCATTCATTTTTCTTAGAGTCCCATGATGGCCTTTGGTATTTAATCTAAGCCCTTCATTTTACAGATGAGGAAACTGAGGCCCAGATGCAATGAAAGAACTTGCTCAAGGTCACACAGTTGATAAATAACAGAGGCAGGATTTGAAGCCAGGTCTTTGGACCCCAAATCTTGTGCAGTTTCTATCATGCCTGAGCTGCTTTTAACCTTCTTGAGTGCTCTTCTGCCAACCTTTGGCTTCTTCACATCATCTTGGCTCTAAAGCTTGGGGTGGTGGGCAGGAGACAGGCTCCCTCCCTACAGAGGTGTATTATATACAGAATAACAAAAATAACCCCAAGGGCTTCAGGTAACTTACAGAGCAACCTAAGGCTGGGATGATCCCTGGGTCTGTTTTCCATCAAGGGATCTTTAGCCTAGGCCTCTCTCGAGCTATTAAGTAAAGGTTTAGCAGGTTCTGTGCCTGGGTGTGCGGAAGAGCATGTTCTAATTGGGGGTGGGGGACACCAAATAGAAAGGACAGCTTAGAGCAGCTGGAAAGATCAGAAGTCCTATGGGGTGAATAACAAGGCCCAGAAAGCCTTTCATTACATAGGTAGTTAATATGACAGGGCCAGGGGATTATAGGACCTGAGACTGGACAGACGATAAGGCCTGCAGGATTTTTGGAGGCAGAACAGATGGAAAGGCCTAGTGGTCCTTCATCTCATCAGAAGGAATGTGAGCAGACAAGCTACCTAATCAAAGGAGGAAAGTAAAGGGCAATCTTGGTGATAGAGACTCTTCTCAATGACAAGCTGTCCTGGATGAACAACCCAGGGCCAGGGAAGGGTCTAAGGGCCCCCCGCCAAATATAGTCCCTTATCCCTGAGAGGAAGAAGAGGCACAAGGTGAATCTAGACTCCATTCCATCCCTATTCCTTGCCTTTACCATACAGAGTGGAGCTGTCTTGCTGGGATTCTCCCTCCATCTAGGCTGTTTGCCTCACAATAAAATCACAGAAAGCAGCAAGTGTACAGACATTTGGAGTCAAACTGACAGCAGGATAGACAACTGGGTTGTTTCTTTTTCTGAAATATAAGAGAGAAAAGCCCAAAGGAGCCAAAGACAATGACAGAGCAGTGAATTACTAGTCAGTCAGTCACCAGCCTGGGCTGAGCGCACACTCTGGGCTAAGGAGGAGAGCGTACAGAAAGCACACCCAGGCACAGAACCTGCTGAACCTTTACTTGATACCTTGAGAGAGGCCTAGTCTATAAGATCCCTTGATGGAAAACAGACCCAGGGATCATCCCAGCCTTAGATTGCTCTGTCAGTTACCTGAAGCCCTTGGGGTTATTTTTGTTACTCTGTCTATAATCCACCTCTGTAGGGAGGCAGCCTGGGTCCTACCCCCCACCCCAAGCTTTAGAGCTAAGATGATATGAAGAAGCCAAAGGTTGGCAGATTTAAAGGGGGCAATCAGTCCACAGGTATGTGCCAGGCAATGTGCTAAGTGATGAGGCTACAAAGAAGGGCAAAAACACTTACTGCCCTCAAGGAGCTCACATTCTAGCTGGAGAGACAACGTGCAAACAACTGTGTACAGAGAGAGTCCTATGGAAGATAACCCCAGAGACAAGGAACTAGCAATGGGGAGAACCGGGAAAACGGAAGGTGGGACTTAAGCTGAGTCTTATGGAGAGTCAGGAAGGCCAAGCGGTGAGATGAGGGAACAGGATGTTCAGGCATAAGGAACAGCCAGTCCAAGGCATGGAATCCAGGGAAGGAGCATCCTGTGGGAGGAATGGCAGACGTGAAGGTAGAGGTCACTGGATTGTAACATATATAGAAATGAGAAAAGTGTTAAGAAAACTGGAAAGCAAGGAAGGGACCAGGTTATGAAGGACTTTAAAAGCCAAAGTGAAGATTTTTCTTTATTTGCTTCTAAAAGTAATGGGCAGAAGTGAACGTGAGAGAGTGAGAGTGAGAGAGAGAGAGAGAGAGAGAGAGAGAGAGAGAGAGAGAGAGAGAGAGAGACTAAGGGGAGCCTGGGCATTCTTTCTCTTCAATTAGATAGAACTGAGAGGCCTAGGTAGAACAGAAATCCCCTCTCCCTCACTTGCAGAAAAGTCAATTGATTCTGGCATTTTCTCCATCTTACAAAGCCTCCAAGCTCTCTTTTCCGTTATATATACATGCTGTGACTGAATCAGAGAAAGCCCTGAGGTGCCTGGGGCTCCTTTGGTGGCATTAGGAAATTAAAAAGCACCAACCCCTGAAACTCCCAGATCCAAGGAATCTTAGAGCTGGAAGGAGCCTCAGAAGTCATGGGGTCCAATTTGCTGCCCCACACAGGGATCTCCTCCACAACAGCCCTGGCTACTGGGTCGATCACATGCAGTATGCTCCCTGTCAGCCCATCTCCCTGGGTTGTCATCAAATTGATGACTCAATTTGATCAATTTCAATTAATCTCTAATTCTGAAAGGAGTTCTTCTGTTTTTTTCCCCTTGTAACCCAGGATCTCTTCTCCCAGAAATGATAACATGCATGCAAAAACATTGGTGTGTATGCACATGTGCACACACACACACATACACACATACATGCACACACCCCCACCCCCACTCCCAGTAATCTGTGGTCACTTTGCTAAACCATTCCCAACTCTGTCTCACCCACACCAACCTGCCTTCTCCAGACTACCCTCTAAGTTTACCTATCTTCTGTCTTCTCATTCACTCACCCACCAAGCCAGGTACCTCCTAATGGCATATCGGTTCTGTTCAACTTAGAGAGAGACAGAGACAGCGTGACAGAAAGAGACAGACAGAGACAGACAGAGACGCAGAGACAGAGAGAAAGGCATGCAGACAGAGACAGAGACACAGAAAGAGGCAGAAAGAGATAGAGACAGAGAGAACTGAGTCAGATTAAAATGTAATTGGGAAATATTCAACAAAATAAATAAAAATATAATAAAATGCAGATAATATTACATTTTAAAACAAATCCAATATGTAACTCAGAGGAATACTTCTATACGGGTTAGTGACCCTTTTTCTATTTGAATCTGATATCATGGATATAATGAAAAGTGTGTTGTACCAGAAGTCTGGTAGGCTAGAATTCTGGTCCCAGATCTACAAGCTTCAATGGTGTGTGCAGGTAAATATTTAACAACTTTGGCTTTCTGTGGGAAAAAAAAAGAGTACAGACACTTTTAAGTTTAATCTGCATGTTAACATGCACTTTCTAAAGTCTAGAAACTTAACACAACAATAAATCAAGCCAAGCCCTGCCTTGAAACATTTGCTGATTTCTGAGTTGTAAATGCTCACAATGAAAATTTAACAGTCAGCTCTCTTTAGTACATTCCTGCCTGCTTTGTAACTCTGGGACATGTAAGTCACAGATTTGATCACTTTCAGTTTCTTCGTGGACTATAATGAAGACATCAGGGGCTGATCTGCCAGCCTCTTCCCAGCTCTAGAATTCTGTGATTCTGTGTTACTCTGAAGAAGAGCTTTGGTTTCCTGTGACCCTATTATTGCATATGACATCGGACTTTGCTTAGTTGATTATAAGGAATGGCTCTCTGAAAGGGATAGGAGGCAAATACAACGGGGAATACAAATAATATAAAAACAAAAGATACTCATAACATTTTATTTTTTAAAAACTCCCACTTCTACCCAGAAAACAAGGTCTCCCAATCTCTCTGTGATGCTATTATTCCCCTGCAAAAAGGATGCTGCTTCCCAGAGATGTTTCTGGAAGCCAAGTTCATAGGTATGGTAATAACAGCCAGTAGTCAAGTAACTCTTAAAGGTTTGCAAAGCCCTTTACAAACATTATCTCATTTAAACTTCACTACAACCTTCAAACTAGCTGCTATTATTATCTTAATTTTACAGATGAGGAAACTGAGGCAGACAGAGGTTAAGTGACTTGCTCAGGGTCACACAGCTATTAAGTGACTGAGGTCACATTGAACTCAGGTCTTGCCAGATTCCTGGTCCATCATTCAATCCACTGAGCCACCCTACTGTAGTAGATAAGACTTTATGAAAAAGATGGCATAGAGAAGATTGAATGACTTTGCCTTCTATCCCCTACAAATCAGCTGACTGAATTCCATAGGCAGGGAACAGGAGAGAAGCACGTGGTCAGTAGTGCCAAGTTGTTAGGTTGGGAAGGAAGGAAGGAAGAAAGAAAAGAATGACTATAAGAAGACCAAAAAGGTGGCTGGTCATCTAGCATATGAATGCCAGGAGGGACAGGACATACCTCCTGATCTGGAAGACCCTCCTGTTTACTTTGCTCACGTAAATCTCAGAGGAATTTAAAAAAAAAATAGGATCTCCCAAGCACTGGGCTAGGCTCTAGGAATACAGACACAAAAGGAGAACAGTCAAATGAGGTAACAAATGTAAAAACCTTAAAATTCTGTACAAATGTCAGCTCTGCCTGTTACTTAAGGTTACAGATCCACTCTGATTACTCTGTGAAAAGGCCAGGGTGGAAATTCCTACCTGTCAGTTACACCATTAAAATCCTAAATAAAGAAAGGGTCTTTGGTCTCCAGTGAGCCTCGGGCCAAACACTACCCTGGAAGGCAGTGTCCTGGAACACCACAGCCTGAAGTTATGAATCCTGCTAATGTTCTGAGCAGCCAGTCTGCCCATTGGCATAAGCTTCTAGACAGCCCTGGACATCAAATCCCCCTTTATTGGAAGCCAGCCCTTGGCAGAAAACCTAGTAGTCCTGACTTCCCACCTGGAGGATCATCAAGAATGGACAGTAAATCAATGGAAAATGAAACACTGGCTCCTCCCTAGGACAGCTGGGTAGAGAGTCAGTCCAGATAAAATGCTGAGCTAGAAAAGGAGGCCCCAGGAAAAACAAAGTGGCAGCATGGACAGACAGCTGGTCCCGAGGCATCCAAGGCATGAGAGGTGCTGCCCTGAAGGGATATCAGGCCTGGGTGTTGTGAAACTATTCCACAGTCTGAACTCTCTTTGCTTCTTAGACTTCTTCCCTTCAGTTGCTCTTCCAGAAGAGCAACTCAAAGGAAGAAGTCTAATAACAGTAATAATGATAATGGTGATAGCATTTCTATAGCACCTACGATGTACCAAGCATTATGCTAAGTACTTTACAAATATTATCTAATTTCATTCTCACAACAATCCTAGGAGGTAGGTGCTACTTGAAGGGAAGGGAGAACATGCTAGGCTAGATAGATAGATAGATAGATAGATAGATAGATAGATAGATAGATAGATAGATATACACACACAGTTATATAGAGTTTTACATATAGTTGTAGTTATATAGAGAGTTATAGTTATATATAATATGCAATATGCTACATATAATAGATAATAGATATATAATATAGCTATAACACATATAGTTATATATAATAATTATACAATGTAGGATATGATTATATAACAATATATAGTTATATATAATTATATATAATATAATATATATAGTAATATAATAATATATAATGACTATATATGTTATGTATAATAACTAGGTGCTTACTACCAAAAGAGTCTGTCTGTCATCCCTCCCTCACATATCCAACCTCTGACATTAGCATATTGACTAATGTCAAAATTACCTGGTTAATGTCCATCACCTTGAGATCCCTGTCTCTGAAACCCTTTGTATTTTTTTTTCACTTTCAGCTGTGCTCTTCCCTTCTGCTCATCGGTCTAAGAGATCGTCTTCAGGCCCTGCCAATCCAGTGCTGCAGAACTCCCTAGAGGAGGTAGAGCTACTCTATGAGGTAGGCTATGGACCCCAGGCCCTCAGAGGACACTGCCCTTTTGGCAAGGAGGCAACAGCAGTGATCTAAGCTCTGGAAACTCTCCCTAAAGTGCAACAGGAAGGAGAGCCAAGAGAAGAATTTAAACAATTACCACAACAATGGAAAGGAAAACAATATTAAAATATATCAACATTCAGATCAATGAAATGATCAGTCTTGACTCTCAGGGACTGAAGACAAACAAGTCTCCCTCCTCTCAGTAGAAGGCAGCAGATAACTTGTGCACGAGATTAGACATGATCAACGCAGACATTTGTTTGGCTTATCTGTATTTCTTTGTCATAAGGGAAGGCCCTTTATGGGGAAGAGCAGTTATTGGGAAATGATACCGTTTTAAAACGATAAGAAAAACTCTCAATAAAACATTTTGTAATAAAAATTCTGCCTGGTACCTTAACATTGAACTTGAAACAACAACAACAACAACAACAAAAACAGAGTTCTAATCCTTATTGTCAGTTGTATGGACCTTGGACAAATCATTTGATATCTCCAAGATTTCTGTCAGAAGTTAAGAGGACGAGGGAAACTGTAGCAGAGATGTGGAAAAAAGGCAGTTGTTTTGAGGAGGTTTTTGAGGCAATCAGGGTTAAGTGACTTGCCCAGAGTCACACAGCTAATAAGTATCTGAGGACAAATTTGAACTCAGGTCCTTCTGACTTCAGGGCCAGTGCTCTATCCAATGCATCATCTAGCTGTTCCTGAGAAGAGAAAGTTCAAGGATTACCTTCCCCCCTTCTCCCCAGAGCCTAGCACTTATTCAGTAAATGTTCAGTATGTGTTTGGTTGCTAATCGACTAAGGCTGTCGTTGATTTATTTTTAGGCCCAAATGAAATAATGTCCATAAAACATCTTGCAAACCTTAAGTCTGTTATAAATGTCAGCTGTTCCTACTGTTAACTGTTATTAGATAGGGATCCTGTATACTCAGCAGCAATATAGAATAAAGAGCAATGAAATGAGAGTCAAGGGACCAGGGTTCTAATTCTGCCTGGGCCACAAACTACCTACGTTAACTTGAGCAGATCACTTCTCACCTCTCTGTCCCTCCGTTGCTTCATCTGTAAAATTCTGGGATTGGATTAGAGTCTAAAGTCCCCTTTCCACCTCAAAAAATCCTGACTTTCTGAAAGACAAAGAGAAGTATGATGATGAGAATGATGAATGTTTAATAATGAGCTCAGCTATGTCTTCACCAATAACAGACTAAAACATTTTCCCCTATTTTACTTCTTGTACCAGTTTCTTCTAGCTGAACTTGAGATCAGCCAAGACCTAAAGATCTCCATCAAAGATGAGGAGCTCTCCTCCCTGCGGAAGGCCTCTGACTTCAACACCATCTGCAATGAAGTCATCCCCAAGAGCATCACAGACATTCGACGGCTGAGTGCTTACCTCTCTGAGCGGATTGGCATTCTCAAAAGGGAAGATTTTGAACGGACAGCACTAACCCTAGCCTATACGGCCTATAGAACAGCCCTGGCCCAAGGGTTCCAGAAAGACATATGGGCCCAGTCTCTCCTTAGCCTCTTCCAAGCTCTGAGACATGACTTGATGAGGTCTTCTGGGCCCAAGCATTTCCAGTGAGAGACACCTGGAACACTGAGGGGGAGGGAGAGATGTCAGCAACCCATGGCTTTTCCTAGCTTGTCACACAATAACCTAGAAGCACACTCTACTTGGAAAGAGAGGTAGCAATAAAAAAATAGGGAAAAAAATAACCCTGTCTTCCTTTACTCCAGACTATTTCCAACAAACATGTTGGCTTCAGGTCAAGATTCTACAGGCCAGTATTTTTAGGATACCTCCAAGGATAAAATGGCTCACCCTCAGTGGCATGTGGAAGATACAGACAAGGAAAACTATTCTAGACTGAGTACAAAGCAGGAGAAGGAGGCTGGACAAGTGGTGAGAAGAGGAATTGATCCCTCTTCTTTGGTGCTAATTAGCTGAAAAGTAAGATTAAAGGACCTCTTTTTCCACATTTTCATTGGTAGGAAATAGAGACATTAGAACAATAAACAATACGTTAATCTATTGATATGTTTCTCAACTTCTTCCACAAAAGCCACCAAATATATGCCAGATAAAACACCAGCACTTTTGAGGTCTGACCCTATCTAAGTCTGGACTAGAGCAAAATACAGTAACACCTTAATTTCTAGCATTACAAAGGAGGGAACTAGATACGTCAATTTTCCAGATAACTAAAAGATCCCGCTTCACCTGCCAAGTCTTTTATATTGAACCCTTTTCTATAGAAATCTTTCTTGAAAGTATTAAATACTTCCCTGCCTTCTTAAACAGAGAATCCTGAAAATAACTTAAATATTTTCTCTGATTCATTGTAGTTCATTATGATCATCAATTTTTGTACTGTATTCTGTAATGTGATAATCCCCTCTGGGGGCTATGAGGAATGCAGGGATATTTGCCCCTCCACTAAATGTTCCCAGGCTGCTGTGTTTTGCTAGTTTTGTGTTTGGCTTTTAAATTGTTCTGTCTCCTCCCTGACCATCAGGCTATCAGTTTTTACTTTTTTCCTATTATATCCTTTCCTCCCTGCCTGTTATTTCTAACTTTCTATGGGCCAGGAAATCATATAACTCACTCTGTCAGAATTGCATGCTGAGTAAGTCAGTCAATTTTCTGAGTAGGGACCTCCTTCAAGGACCTCTGTAAATAGCTATTTCAGCAGCAAAGCGATCCTTTCAGCTTACCTCCAAGTTCATTGCTATCTTTTAAAGGGTTGAAGTTGCTCCAATTCTGACCTCAAGATAAGCAGGACTTTGAGGCCTTGAATTTGGTTATCTCAAGTTCGACTCTAAGGACTGTGATTTGATAATGATAAAAGTCTGGTCTGGATTTCCATAAATCTTGGGATAAATGAAGCTTTGTATACCCAAGCCAAATAGCTTTTTCAGAGACATAGTAGTAGGCTGGCAGGAAGAAAGTACTCACCATCAAAAAATGCTACATATCTCTGCTCCAACCTCCACAGCTCTATCTTGCTCTGGCTCAGAAAAGCAACGTCAATACCTGTCTGTCTGTCTCTGTCTCTGTCCGTCTCTCTTTATCTCTCTGTCTGTCTCTCTCTGTCTCTATCTCTCTATCTTTGTGTCCCTTGTTATGCACCATTGTTCTTTCTGTTTTTCCTAGAGAAAATGGAACATCTCACAAGCTGAGATGCTTTCCTTCACTTTTCTCTTTCGATCTCTTTCCCTTTGATTTTTTGGGGGGATGAGAGGGAGGAGATATCTGTGTTCACACCTCTGGATGTCTATGCCTGACTCTGTTTATCTCAGTCAGCTCTGTTTTTGTCTCCCTAGATCTGTCTTCAAAGTCTCTTTCCTAATTAATATGATACTCTTTTTTCAGTGTGTTCTTGGGGGAATGGGAAGCAGTTAATTACTTCAAAATACCAAGATGCTCATGTCTGCATAGTTTTAGACTCTCCAGGGAAGCAATTAGGTATCTGTCCCATAGCTTATAGGGTAACTGCACTGTTTGCTCCTTTCCTAAGCAGCAGTGGCCCAAGCCCTGAGGAACTCTATCTAATGACCAGGTATTGAAAGAATGTTCTAGGCCTGCTCTTTCCAATACTCTACTCTGGAGCTGCATTTACCCACAAAGCAGCAGAACATTTCCAAGAATTATTCTCACCATAACTTATGATCAAACCAATCCATTACAGAGGCAGATACATCAATTTCATTCCATTCCACCCCATTCAGTAAGGATTTATTAATCACCTACATGCCAGGCACAGTGCATCCTAGACTCTGAGGACAAAGATTTCTAAATAGCTATCAATTAGGATACTATAGAGACAAATCTGACTGAATATTTTGACCACAAATTATGGTGCAAATGTATTGATATGACCTACCTATTCATTAACTGAAAATGTAAAACATATAATGTCCTTTCAAAGATTCAAAATTCCATGTGGCAGGCAATAATTGAAGATATATAGAGGGAAACGTTAAAAAAATAAAGCTCTTCTTGAAAGTAAGTTTTAGGTAATCAATTTTTATGCATTGAATTTGCTCAGATATAAGCCAAACCTTTTTTTTAAAACTCAGAAAAACCTCTGAAAGCCTCCCTTACCTCTACATACAAAATCAATATACACACTTTTCCCCTATCAAAAACCAGAATCCAATGAATACAGCAAAGCTAGCTGGCCCAAATATTATTAGCTTATTAGCTCCTTGCTCCGAACATTATGGTCACAATAAAATGGTCATTGGGTTGTGCCCATTTGGAATTTGCCATATACAGCAACATTTTTTGCCCCATTTCTACATAGTTCTCCTGGATAATTTTTACTAGGAAATTTTGAAAGCTAAGATATTCTAGAAGTCATCCTTATGCCATTCTCTAGGCACTCAACCAGTTGGTCAATAAGTTTTAAGAAACCTATGTGGAGGGGCAGCTAGGTGGCACAGCAGATAGAGCACCAGCCCTGGATTCAGGAAGAACTGAGTTCAAATCCGGCCTCAGACACATAACACTTACTAGCTGTGTGACCCTGGGCAAGTCACTTAGCCCCACTGCCTAGCCAAAAAAAAAAAAAGAGAGAGAGAGCAGTACAAGAAACCTATGTGGACAGAGCACCGTACTAGATACTGAGGAATCACAGTAATGTGTTCATTAACTTTCACTGCCATGCCCTCTCATCCATGATAGAGGAAAAGAGAATATGGAATTGGGGGTTCATTGTAGGAATGGGCTTCCATGTATAAGCTAGCCTAAGGTTAGCTTCCTTTAAAAAAAACAAAGACTGAAGAATTCTGAAAGGATCTCTAACTTCCCAATCCATCTGGATTTCCTATGTGTCTTACAAAATCAGACTGTGGAAATGATTTGCTTCTTCTGGAAATGAATAGAGCCCCAAAAGAGAACTCCTGACCTTGTTGTGTGACTCACCTTCCCATTTTTATTTAATAGCTTATCATATATAATGTAATAAAGATGCTGTTCCATGTGCTCCAGACTGACAAATCTCTCTGGTCTGTTTTCTCAGGTTATTTTACTGAGAAATTTAAAGTGCTTTAAAAGTTTAATAACACATGCTGACTCCAGCAGCTGCTTTGGGATCTTGGCACATGGCAGCCCGAGACCCAGATATTTGTTATTTTATTACCCAGTCTTTTCAATGTTGGCAGCCAAAACATGTCACATACTTCATGGCCCAAGTTGAGTCTTAAAAGCCAGGATAGAAATAAGGCCAAAATGTCAGTCAGTCGATCAATAAATATTTATTAACTGAATAGTAGGTACCAGGCACCATGCTTAGCTCTAGGGATGTTCAGAAAGGTAAAAGAGAGACCCTGCTCTCAAGGAACTCACAGTTTAATGGGGGATTCAATCTGCAAACAATTAGGTGTAAATAAACTATCTACAGGACGAATTGGAAACAGTCCACAGGGACGGCACCAGAGCTGAGGAGGGTCAGAATAAGCTTCGTGGAGAAGGTTAACTGGAACTTGAAAGAAGCCAGGGGGAGAGATGAGTAGGAAGAAAATTCTAGGCACAGTGAAAATTCCTGGAGTTATGAGATGGAACGTTTTGTTTAAGGAAGAGCAAAAAGGCCAGTGTCCCTGAATCATAAAGTATGTACGTGGAGGGGAATAATATGTAAGAAGCCTGGAAAGGTAGAAAGGGGCCAGGATATGAATAACTTTGAAAGTCAGAGAATTTTCTGCTTGATCCTACTAGGGAACCCCTGGAGTTTATTGAATAGGAGGCTGAAGTAGTTAGAGCTGTGCTTTAGGAAGATCAGGTCGACAGCTGGGTAAAGGATGGACTGGACCGGGGAGAGATTTGAGGTAGGAAGACCAACTGGCAGGATATTGCACTGGTCCAGGATGAGGTCCTGTACCAAGGTGATAGCAGTGACAGAGGAAAGAAAGGAGCATGTGCTGGAGCTGTTACGAAGGTAGAATCAACAGGCCTTGGCAATAGATATAGGGGGCTGAGAGTAAAGAGTTGAGGATCAAACTGACATGAAAGCTGGGTAACTTGTAGGATGGTGATACCCTCAACAGTAATAGAAATGTTAGGAAAAGGGGAGGATTTGAGAGAAAGATAATGAATTGAATTTTGGGCATGTTGATTTAAGATGTCTATAGGACATCCAGTTTGAGATGTCCAATAGACAGAGACACAAGGCTGGAAGCCAGCAGAGAGGTTAGAGTTGGAGAAGTAAATTTGAGAATCATCAGAATAGAGATGATAATTGAATCCATGGGAGCCGATAAGATCACCAGGTTAAATAATATAGAAAGAGAATAGGACAGAAGGCCCAAGACAGAGCCCTATGGGATACCCATGGTTAGCTAGTATGACTTGGATCAAAATCCAGCAAAAGAGACTGAGGAAAGGTCAGAGAGGCAGAAGGAGAACCAGGAGAAAGTAGTTTCCCAAAAATCTAGAAAGAAGAGATTATCAATAAGAGGATAATTGACAACGTCAAAGACCACAGAGAGGTCAAGAAAGATGGGGATTGAGAAAAGACTATTAGATTTGGCAAAAGAGATCATTAGCAATTTTGGAGACAAAATTTTTGGTTAAATGATGTGATCCAAAGTCCGATTATAGAGAGTTAAGAAGGGATTGAAAAGAAAGGAAGTGCAGACACCCACTGTAGACAGCCTTCTCAAAGAGTTTAGCTGCAAAAGGGAGGAGAGATATTGGATGATGACTACTGGGAAAGGATGGATCAAGTGAGGGTGTTTTCAAGAATGGGGAAGACATGGGTAGATAGTAGGGAAGCAGCCAAAGGACAGGGAGAAATTGAAGATCAGTGAGAAAATGTGAATGATAGAGGCAACAATCTGCTGTAGAAGACAGAGTGGAATGGATCACTTGTGCACATAGAAGGGTTTGCCTTGGCAAGGAGAAGGGCCATTTCATTATCTAAACAGAGGTAAAGTAAAGAGGTAGTTGCAGAAGGCAACTAGGTGATATGAGATATGGAGGAGAAGAGTGGGAGCTCTTCACAAATGGCCTCAAAGTTTTGGGGGTTTTTTCAGTGCAATAGGAGAAATGTTGCCCAGGGCTCTGCCCTGTAGGCTGGGCTAGCTTTTCCTAAGGCCCTACTCCATGAAGATTTGGCTAGTTCTTTTCATTTAGAGGTCTTAAAACTCTCTGTAACAGTTGAAACTCTCCTTGATTGGCTAAGGGACCTGACTCAGATTGTTGACATGGGTTCCCGGTCACCTGAATTGAGAAGGCACAAGGAAGGCACCTCCTTTCTGAGGCTTTTTGACCACAAACAGTATGACCTACACCAAAGAGCTGTGTTCAACTGAATCAACATGGAATCCTCACTGCAACAAGAGATCTAGATTATGCCCTCATGGACCCTTCTTGCCCACAATGAGATTCTAAGGGGAGAGGGTAGGAAGTGTGACAAAGAGGAGCAGATTAGTGGATGGCAGGTATGTAGGCCATTATTTATACCTGATGTCAGTGGAGTACCTTAGACTTCTGGAAGCTGAGACATAGAGCCAATGACACTGAATGAGGCTGTCACTTCAGGATCAGTGGGGACGGACCATGGGACTACTGATTTTCCCCTCATCTTTTGTACCCTGACCTGCTGCCTTTCTTAAATCTCCCTTAAATCAACAAATTTTGCTATTATTTATGAACAGGATGGGAACTCTAAATAAGAGAAGTAATTCGTATTTGTTGTTGTTCAGTCATGTCCAACTCTTGACCCCATTTGGGGTTTTCTTGGCAAAGACACTGGAGTAGTTTGCCATTTCCTTGTCCAGCTCATTTTACAGATGAGACAAACAGGATTAAGTGACCTGCCCAGGGTCACACAGTTAGTAAGTATCTGAGACCATATTTAAATGCAGGAAGAGGAGTCTTTGTGACTCCAGAGCTGGCTGTCTATCCACTGCATCCAATTTACATTATACTACCTATCACCTCAAACAGGGATTCACTCACCACTTCATGACGAGGCATGGGGTGACAATAAATCTGACCTCAGTTTAATTACATGATTTATTTCTTATTCACCCTTAGACAGCCTTAAGGGCTTTCTCTAATGGTAACCAACAAGACAAGAGATATAAAAAGGTGGTAGTGTCTGCCTTTTCTCCAAAGGACTTGGAAGTAGGACCAGGGGGAGACAAGTTCCTAGGAAATACAAATATAAATATAAAAGAAAATTCAACTTCAATGTGATAAAAAATAATTAAGTGCCCACTATGTTCTAGGCACTGTGTTGGGTTCTGCAAATACTAAGGAAAAAAACAACTAAATAATCCCAGTCCTCAAAGGGCTTATGTTCTACTGAGAGGGGGGAGAAGAGAGACAGATACAAGAAGTTATAGTTAAATAAACACAAAACAGACACAAAATCATAGAGAACACTAACAACCTGGGAAATCAGGAACCACCTTTAATAATCATAATCATGATCATAACAACCACAATAACATTAAATAGTGCTTGGAGGTTTGTGAAGTCCCTTACCAATATTATCTCATTTATCCTCACAGCAACCTTGGGAGGCAGGTGTTCTTATTATCCCCATTTGATAGATGAGAAAACTGAGGCAAAGAGGTTAAGTAACTTGCCCAGGATCACACAGCTGTATCCTTGAAGGGAGCCAGGGATTCAAGAGGCAAAAGGGAGAAGGGGGAGCATTCAAAGGGGAGCACAGAGTCAGGAGATGGTGTATCGTGCACAGGGAATAGCTTGGCTAGATCATAGTTTGTGAAAGTTAGTGAAAATCAAGATGTATTGCTTTTCCCATACACGTTCAAGAGCCCCTTGAAATCCCATCTGCTGGTGGAAGTCTTGTAATGAATGGAGGATTGAATGAGTCCTCTTCCACACTCTTCGAGTAATTCTTTTTTCCTCCTCTTCCACCCACCTAGACTACCTCTACCCCATCCCTTTCCTTTCTTCAGCAGCTCCTTACCTGGATTCCTCTGTCTTCAAGATTAGGTAAAGAATTACTAGGAATGTTCTCAGCCTCCTTAACACATGGTCCTTCAACTGCTGACCACCACTCTAGCCAATGAGCCATAAAATGAATGAACTTACTTATTGCATGCTTCCTCTGTACCAGGCACTATGCTAGCTAATGTCTGGCGATATAGATACAAGGAAGCAAGCCAATCTTGACCCACAAGGAGCTTACATTCTAATGATGGAGATATCAAGACATCAAGGCAAGCTAGAAAGTAGGAGGGGAGTATGTGTGGGAAAGCACATCATATAAACATGACCTGGAGTGTCATGGTGGCCTGGGTATAGGCAAAATTAGGCAGAAGCTCCCCTCTCAAAGCCCAGACTCCCAGGGACAGAGTCTAGGATCGGATGGGAAAAAGACTAAGATAAAAGCCCAAAGGGAGAGTCAACATGGTTTGGAAACGTCTGGGAAGAGATCGCAGAATTTAGAACTGTCCAACCCCCTCATTTTACAAATGAGGAAACTGAGGCCCTGAGGATGAAGCAATTTGCCCAGTCACACACAAATAGTAAGCAGTAAGGCCATGATTTGAACACAAGTCCACTGACTTGCAAGGGATTTTATAATAGGGAATTCCTGCTGAATTACAATTTAGACTAGATGACCTCTGCCTCTATCCTTTTCTACCTGACTCATCTCTATAGGACTTTCTCTGTCATTCCTGAACGCCAACTACCTTTTCTCCTGATGCTACACACACACACACACACACACACACACACACACACACACACACACACACACACACACTTTCAGTTCCCTTTTATGTGTTGTCTTCTCCCTTTAGAATGTAAGCTCCATGGGGGCAGAGAATGTCTTTCTGCTTCTATTTGCGCTCCCAGTGTTAAGCACAGTGCCTAACACATAGTAAGATACATAGCACTTACACATAGTAAGTACTTAATAAATGCTTGTTAACTGACTGACTGACTGACTGATTGCCAACTCAGAGACAATGTGATCAATATGAACTACCTCTTCACTCCACTGCAGTATGAGTCCATCCAAATCTTGGGCCAGAAGGGATCTCCAAAGGCTAAGCTGCTAAAACCTAGTAGAGTCCACCATTCTTCACAAGAAGATTCTGAGAGCCTCACTAATGGGCTCTTTCATCCTGATATAAATTTCTTTTACTGCAAGGTCAGCCCAATTCCTCTGATGGGACCTTGGAAGACACATAGAGGAGACAGACAGCTGTCTTCTATGAAACAACTACTCACTGACCTGGAGAAAGTTGCAACTTTCTCAGAGTCCCAGAGGAAGTCTTTCTGACTTGCAGTAGGGCTGCATCATAACCCCCAAATCTCAGCTTCCAAAGTCTTTCACTGCTCCAGGCCATTAGTTTCCCCCAGGTCCTAGGCAACACACGCCTCACTGTGCCTGGCCCTGGGCTTTTAACACAACTTCCAAAGGACTCTGTTGCCTACAACTGGACTGAGGGACCTGTGATAGCTCCCAGGGAAAGTCCTAAGCCCATGCATTCAAACCAGAAAACAGTGTTCACTTAGAGAAGTGGCATTACGTTGAGGAGGAGGATTGTTATTTCTGCCCTTGGAATGTTACAAAAAGGTATTAAAAATAAGCTTTGCCAGTTGCTGCTATTTTCCAAAGTCAGCAGATACAGGGCCCTGCTGTGACCAATCAGAAGAAGGCTTGAGGAAGAAAAGTTAGGTCATTGTTTGAAACACCCTGATTGGCTTGGGGAGTTGGGGCAGGGCCACTATTCTCTTCCAGACTTTTTCATAGGTGGCTTTGAAGCAAAGGAGGGTCCCCCAATAGCTTTTTATCTCGCTCCAGAAAGGAATGTCTTCAGGGATTTGTCTGGGAGGCCCTGGCTCAGGAAGTAGGGAAAAGGTAAATTATAAGTAGGAAATCAATTTGAAGGGGAAGAATTTGAATCTAGCATGGTGGCAAGCCCTAGAAGAAAGAAAATCAGCCTTATCTGATGTCATCATCTTCCTCCATCCAGCTCTGGTCTTTCTCATTTGTTTGGTTACTTAAAGTGAAGGAGAAGATAGATTTCATAGAATCAAAGAGAGCAGAGGTAGCCGAGGGAGACTGGGCTCTCTGGAAATAACCATCAAGGGAAGTGACCAAGAGAAATCACAGGGTCCTCAGGCTTTCTTTAAAAATAATAATAATAATAATAATAATAATAATAATAAGCTCCCCTGTGATTCTCCTAGAGTCAGACTTAGAATTAACAAACAATTAAAAAAAAATTCCATGGAAGAAGACAATTGCCAAAATGCTGGGACCAAGTTATAGGATTGCCCATGCTAATTCACCCAAGCCAAAACAAAGACGGAAATCACTATGTCCCAGTTTGTAATCCTTGGCCAATTCCCTATTCCTGCTCATCAATCCCACCTAAAGCATTCAGGGGCATAGAGGCCTTGCTACCATTTCTAGGTGCTTTTTTGGTTTTTTTAATCAGGATAAAGGCAGAGTCACCACTAAACTCTGCTGCCTCAAAGGGGGTGCTACTTAAAAAGGGAGACAAGAAATATTTAAGGCTTGTTGGTGGTGCTGTTTATTTGGGGGGTTTTTTTGAACTGGAGAGGGGGAAGAAAGTCAGGGTTTTTGATAAGGGCAAAGTAAAGCTGAACAAAAGGAGGGGAGCAGGTAGGTCAACAAGAGGGCAAGGAGGAAGAGTGGACAATGGCCTTTCTGAAGGAATTGCTTAAAGTGAAGAATTTGCTGCTGGTCATCTTCATCCCACTTCTGCTGCTGCCTCTACCGATTCTACACCCCAATAGCGTAAGTATCTCATTTGTTTCCTCCCAATGTCTACATGAGCTACAACTGCATGGGGAATGGGAGAAGGGGTCACCATCTATCAGACGAAGGAAGGGTGGAGCCCTTTGGATGCTTCTGTAGCAATGAGACCCCAGTACTTGGACTTTTGACCATTCCTTTAAGGAATGACTGGTTTGCATTTAGGGGAGAATGCTAAAGAATTCCCCAACTTGAAATGGCCGTGCTTCTCACCATAGCCCTTTTGGTGTGCCTGTGCTACCACCAGTGAGGTCACAGAGACAGGTCAAAGAAAAGAGATGGTTTGAGACAAAGAGACAGAAAAAGCCATTCACTTCTATAAGACAGCATCTTCAGGGACAGGAAACAAGGACCTTTTACAAGTTGTGGAAATGGGTAATGATGCTCATCTGTAAAATGTGTGCTAAGATGAACTCGGAGGCTCGGTCCGGGGCTAGATCCCATAACTAATAATGAACTTATATTTGGTGGGAATTATCACGTGGCTGCCATGTGGCATAGTGAAACACATAGTGGTTCCAAAGTCAGAGAATCTAGGTTCAAATCCTACCTCTGAAGTTTTACTATTTGTGTGACCTTGGGCAAGTCACTTACCCACTCCTGGGACTCAGTTACCTCATCTGCAAGATGAGGGGACAGGACTAGATGGCTTCTAAGGTTCCTTCCAGCTTTAGCTGCATGATCCGAGAAGTGCTAGAGGCATAGGCTAGACAGACCAGGAGTTTGTAACTGCTTCTGTATCTTGGACCCCTTCAGCAGCCTATGGACTCATTCTCAAAATAACCAGGTTTTTAAAAATTCATAATTAAAGGAAATACTAAATTTCAGGTAGAGCTTAGTGAAAATAAAGATGGATTTTTTTTTCCCCATCCAAGTTCAATGAAATGTTTCCTTAGACCTCAGGTTAAGAACCATTGGCTAGGCCTTGTAATGAATGGTGCTTGATAGAGTGAAATGCTATGGAATAGTCATCTTGGTATCCAGAAAAGTATACCAGATTTGAAATCAGAGGCCCTGAATCCAAATCCCACACCAGCTACTTAACACCCTGGTAACCTTCAGCAAGTCATTTCATCTATCTGGGTTTCAGTTTCCTGCTTTTTAAAATAAAATGGTTAGAATAAGTGACTTCCAAGCTCCCTCCCAGCTCTAAATCTTATGATCTTGTATCTTGCTCTGACAATAAATGTCAAGATTTAGCTTTCAGGGACCAAACTCAGTTCCAGTAAAGTTTCTTGGGCCAGCAGGCCAGAGTTTGGGGATCCACTTCTCTGGCACTCAGGTCACAGTGGGCCCCAGAAAGCCAAACCTTCATTGGAATTCTTACTCCAGAGGATACTACAAAACAAAATTCCAGTGTGGCTTTTTGCCCTGATCTTAGGCACATGATTCGTCTGCTTATTTTTGTTCTTTGTGGATTTCCCCTCTGTGCTCTTGGAAGCAGAGAAACAAAATACGTGGACTAACTAATGACACATTCAAAAACAAAGAAGATCCCTAAGTCCCTAAAGCATGACCTTGACTTTCAGCGGGGTTCATGGAAACAGATCAGTCGGCATCCTCTGAGCAGAGACTGTTTTGGCTCCCCACATTGAGTTCCTCTCAGACTTACCACTTGCCTCTCCTCCCCCCCCCTTCTCCTGTCCTCTTCAAACACAGTCCTTAGTCCTATAGTCCTCAGTAAGCTATGACTTGATAAATTTCCATCAAACTGGTCCAACCCTTTGAGATACTGGATAAGGAGAGAAGGTGGAAAAAAACCAAAACCAAAAAAAAAATCATCTTCCCCTTAGCTATAATAAACTGGTCACTAAGATTAAGCCAAGAAAAAAAAAAGTTAAATAGAGGCGATTAGGATGGTTCCTCTTGGAAACAAGCTGGCTTAAATCTTTCAATGAATACACCCCTAGAGAGGTAGAGAGAAGCTGATTAAGGTTTGGCTGAGATTGTCTAGCCAAAGAGTGCTGCTCAAACTTTTCGAACCTCCACTCTCCCCACATCCCCTTGCCACCACCTGGTTTTCTATTTAATAATAATCCCCATTTAAATAGCTCTTGGAGGTTGAAAAAAATGCTTTCCCCACAACGACTCTGTGAAGCAGAGAGTGCAAATACTACTAACTCTATTTTGCCAATGAGGACATTGAAATTGTAAGAGACTAAATGACTTGCCCAGTATGTGCCTGCACAGCTAACGTCTGGTGTAGCACTTGAACCCCAGGGCTCCAGACTCCAAATCCACTCCTCTGTCCCCAGATGCCTCTCTTTAATCCAAATGCAGAGGAGGGGAATCTGTCAAGATGAAATTAAATTGTTGTTCAATCTTGTCCAACTCTTTGTGACCCCATATAAGGTTTTTTTGGTAGAGATACAGGAATGGTTTTCTATTTCCTTCTCCAGCTCATTTTTACAGATGAGGAACTGAGGCAAACAGAGTTAAGTGACTTGTCCAAGGTCACACAACTAGTAAATGTCTAAGGCTGGATTTGAACTCAGGGAAATGGGTCTTCCTGACTCTAGGCCCAGCACTCCATCCACTGTGCCACCTAGCTGCCCTAGGGCCTTTGGACCCTTTGCCAAGAAAACCCCAAATGGGTTCATAAAGAGTGGAACACAACTGAAACAACTGAACAAATGAAATTAAAGGGGGACCTATTAATAATCTCCTCAATTTGATGTGTCGGAGGTCACTAGAAACTTCTCTCCAGAAGAAATCATTCTCCTCTTCCAATACAACTTTACAGTTTCTTACATTTCTGTTCAAGGGAGCAGCCGTCATGAGAGATGGTGTGGTCTAATGGAAGAGAATTTAGATGTTGCTTTGATTCCAGCTCTGTACCTTAGTAGTTGTGAGATCTCAAGCAACTCACTTAACTTCTCCATATTTCAATTTTCTCACCTGTGAAACAAACATAATTATACTTTTGCTGTTTACCTCTTAGTACTACAGTAAGGATCAATTGAATATAAAGTCTATTATAAACTATAAAGGGCTCTGCAAATGTCAGCTATTAATATTATCAGTCAAAAGCACTCTAGGGCTGTGTTAGTCACCCCTCTTCATTCTTTTTTTTGGGGGGGGGGCAATGGGGTGAAGTGACTTGCCCAGGATCTGTGTAATCTGTGTGCTAGTGTTATGTGTCTGAGGTTGGATTTGAACTCGGGTCCTCCTGAATCCAGCGCCAGCGCTCTATCCACTGAGCCACCTCGCTGCCCCTCCCCTCTTCATTCTTTAGCTTCAACTTGTGATGTCGAATTTTTCTGTGACCTATAGCGAGAAAAGTCTTCCAGAAGCAAAATGTGACATATGGGGTGGGGGTAGTAGGCAGAGCTATAACTCACAATTTCATTTCCCAGAACATATTGCAGGGGAAAAAAACCCTCAAATTTGCTGTGCAATTTGTAATTTTAAAAATAATAGAGGAAAAAAAAAGAAAAAATAATAGAGGTAATTCAGTTAAATGGGAGTGGAAATTAGTTATGATAGCGGCTCACAGATGGGTGTTATTAACAATGCTCAGGGTCTGGTAATTACTATTTCAATTAATTATTCCGGGGAGAAGACAGAGAGAGAAAGTAGTGATACCCTCTAAATTTCAGCACCCTGAGGTAAGACATCAGTTGCTCAACCCTTGTTATGGCTCTGGATGTGGGAGATCATATGCACACTAAAGGCAAGAAGGCAGAGAGGCTTTGTCATTAGGCATTCATGTTCACTAGGACAATCAAAAGCAAGGAAAGGAAAGAAAGAGAAAGGAAAAAGATGGGAGAAGGAAAGAGCTAGGGAGAGGGAAAACAGAAGAGAAATGAAAGAGGAAAAGAGGATGATGAAGTAAGGTAGGGAAAAAATCCCTAGGGAATCTCTGTTTTGCCTGGTTTTCAGATTATGTGTGAGTTTTGGTGCTTGGCCTTCTGCTTCCCAGACTCTGGCTTATCGTCTCTTTTATCTCCTTTGGCTTTTTTTTTTCAACATTCACATTTTTAAATCTATATTTATTAGTTCTGAGAGAGGTTCTTTGGAGCCTTAATTCTTCCTTCAACCTGGACTGCACCTCAGGAAATAAAGACAGCATTAGTATTAAGGCTTACTCCTGGAAATCCCCAACTGGATTTGATTGCTTGACCTGCCTAAGTCCCCAGGGCACTGATATTGCTCCTGAGCCCAAGCACAGTGCTCTCAGGGGTGGCACTTGGGGCTGTTCCCAGAGACCTTCCCTTCATCTCTGACTCACAAGTACACAAGAGCTAGGAACCCAGAACCGAATTTTATGTGGAAAAGGGGGAGAGGAAGGGGGACTGACTGCATTCAGCTTAAGAGTTGTTGTCATTGTGGCTGAGTGATTGCAGTTGTGACTGACTCTATGGGACTCTGGTGTTTTCTTGGCAAAAATACTGGAGTGGTTTGCCATTTCCTTCTACAGCTCATTTTACAGATGAGGAAACTGAGGCCAACAGGGCTAAGTGACTTGCCCAGGATCACACAGCTAGAAGTGTCTAAGGCCAGATTTGAACTCAGGAAGATGAATCTTCCTGACTACAGGCCTGGCACTATATCTACTGTATCACCTAGTTGCCCCAGTGGAATATTATCGGTTTTTAAGAGAAGACAAAAATGGTATAGGGAAAGACTTACCTGAACTGGGGTAGAGTGAGGTAAGGAAAACTAAGAAAACAGTATACACAGTGACTTTGCTGCTGTCCAACTCTTCATGACCCCATCTGGGATTTTCTTGGCAAAGACACTGGAGTATTTTGCCATTTTCTTCTCCAGCTCATTTTATAGATAAAGAAACTGAGGCAAACAGGGTTAAGTGACTTGCCCAGGATCACACAGCTAGGTATCTGATGCTGGATTTGAACTCAGGTCCTCCTGACTCCAGGGCCAGAGCTGTATCTATTGCTACCTAGCTGCTCCCATGCAGCTTAAGAAACCTCCCCAAACTTCAGAAAAACCTGGAAAGACTTGTATGGACTGATGCTGAGTGAAGCGAGCAGAACCAAGAGAACACTGTACACAGTAACAGCCACATTGTGCAATGACTAACAATGATAGACTTAGCCCTTCTCAGCAATGCAAGGATCTAAGACATCTCCAAAAGTCTCATGATGGAAAATGCCATCCACATCCAGAGAAAGAACTATGGAGCTTGAATGCAGATCAAGCATACTATTGGCTATTTTGTTTTCTTCTGTTTTGTTTTGTTTCTTCTTTCTCATGGTTCCTCCCTTTGGTCCTAATGCTTCTTTACAACATGACTAATGTGAAAATATGTTTAATAGGAATGTATATGTAGGGCCTATATCAGATTGCACACCGTTGTGGGGAGGGAGCTTGGGAGGGACGGGGGGGGGGAAATGTGAAACTCAAAAGCTTATGGATGGGGACAGCTAGGTGGTGCAGTGGATAGAGCACTGGCTGAGTTCAAATCTGGCCTCAGATATATAACACTTACTAGCTGTATGACCCTGGGGAAGTCACTTAACTCCACTGCCTAGCCAAAAAACAAAACAAAACAAAACAGAACAAAAACCTTATGGAAGTGATTGTTGAAAACTAAAAATAAATTAATAAAAAAAGAAACCTCCCCGAAATAAATACATTAACCAAGTATTATGCATTTAACCCAAACACAATTTCAGAAGAGCCCCCTTTATTTTGCCAACAAATTGAGCCGTTTTGAAGTTGGGAGGCCCATTATCTAAAGAAGCATTTCAGATTCTCTGTGAATTTTGCTTCCTAGCTCTCTAAGAGCTTCCTCAGAATGATGTGATGGAAGGAATCCCATACTTAGAGCCAAAACACCATGGATAGAGTCTCCTTTTTACTACTTACTTTCTGTGTGACTTTGAGTAAATCACCTTCTCACCTTTATTAATCAATCAGTCAATCAATTAACATTTATTAAGTGCCTGTTGTGTGCCATGCACCATCCTAAGGGATACAAAAGAGGCAAAAGACAGCCCCTGCCCTCAAGGAGCTCACAATCCAATGAGGATAATGAGGTCTGCCCTGTCTAAATAAAAGAACTTTTTTTTAAAAAAAATGAAGTCTTGGGGCATCTAGGTGGCACAGTGGGTAAAGCTCTGGCCTTGGAATCAGGAGGACCTGAGTTCAAATCCGGCCTCAGACACTTGACACTTACTAGCTGTGTGACCCTGGGCAAGTCACTTAACCCCAATTGCCTCACCAAAAAGCAAAAATAAAAATAAAAAATAAAAAATGAAGTCTTGGATCTCATTGTCATAGGGAACTCCCAGTGAGTAAATTTCCTCTGCCCCTTCTGCTAAGCACTAACTATGCCCCTTAGTGGGGGTACTGAGGAAGTGAAATAACTTCTCCAAGGTCCCACTGCCAGTATGAGGGATTTGAACCCAGGTTATCTTGACTCTGAAGCTGGCTGGCTATCCACGGTGATAGCACCTTGACTCTCCAAAGAACTGTTATAAAGTTCAAATAAGGGAATGGGATGTGAAAGAGTTTTGTAAATTGCAAATCAGGTCTTATGACTATTTCAATTTGATAGTTATGAACATATATATATATATATATATAATATTCAATATACAAATACTAAACTCAGAAGAAAGCATAAACTTCTTAGAATATACGTGTTAATCATAATAATCAATCAAAAAGCATTTGAAGCACTTACGATGTACCGGGCACTGTGCTATGCACTAGTGCCTAGTATATGGTAAGTGCTCAATGATGGAGCAGCTAGGTGGTACAGTGGATAAAGCACCAGGCCTAGAGTCAGAAAGACTCATCTCCCAGAGTTCAAATATGGCCTCAGACACTTACTAGCTGTGGGACCCTAGGCGCACCCTATTTGCCTCAGTTTCCTCATCTTTAAAATGAGCTGGAGAAGGAAATGGCAAACCACTCCAGCATCTTTGCCAAAAAACAACAACCAAAAAAAACCCAATGGGGTCATGAAGAGTTAGACTCAACTCAGCAACCAAAGATTTTCTTTGAGACAGAGCGTCTGTGTGGAAGGTTGAATTTTCTTTGTTTTTTGTGTTTTGTTTTTGCTTTAAAGAAAGAGAAAAAGGTGAAACAGAATGTTAGTCTTCAGGGTCTTTGGGGCAACAAAGCATATTTCCATTAACAGTCTTGCTGGGATGATATTGTTTCCTAGGTAGAATCACATAATTTGAGAGTTGCAAAGGACCGCGGTGGCTACTCTAGTCCACTCCATACACCAAAGGAATCCCCACTCTAACATACCCAACAAGGCGCAGCCTGGGCTTGAACACCCCCAAGGCAGAGGGCGCCATGCTCTCCTGAGGCAGCCCATTGCACTCCTGTACAGCTGTAATTGATAGGAAGTTTTTACTGCCACTGAGACTGAATTCATCCCTTACAACTTCAGCCCGTCTGTTCCTGGGTCTGCCCTGGGTGGCCAAACAAAACCACATGACCCTCATGGATGTCATTCACCCAGATGGCATCCACATGTGTGGTACAGTGGCAAGACTTCTGGCTCGGGAGTCAATGGGTTCAAATCCCAGTTCTGCCACCTGTGTAGCCTTAGCCTGTCTGGACTCAGTTTCCTTATCTTAAAAATAAGAGGGCTGAACCTATATCAAATTGCTTATCATCTTAGGGAGTGGGGAGGGAAGGAGGGAGAAAATTTGTAACTCAAAATTTTATAAAAAATGGATGCTGAAAATTATCTTTATGTGTAAAAATAATATATATTAAATAAAATAATATAAATAATTATATAAAATAAATTAATTTGTGAATTTGTGAAATATTCTGCACCTCTCCAAAGATATGAATTTATATAATTATGTATGATATATGATAAAATTAAAGTAAAATAAACAATAAAAATCAAATAAAAATTTTAATAAAAATGAAATATTATTTAAAAAAAATAAGGGGCTGCACCGGACGACCTCTATGATCCCTTCCAGCTGTAACTCGATGATGCTATGAACTTGCTGGCTTGTAGTAAGCCTTCCTTTTTCCTGACCGGGTCTAGCTAAGCCTCTCAACAGTTTCAGGAGACAGGTAGAAGAAAGAAAAGGCACTCTGGTTTTGTTTGATGAGGCGTTCCAAGTGTGAGTGAGTGACCTACCGAGAGGAAGAACCCAGATGAAAACTCAGGCCATCCAACTGCTGGACTGTGCGTACGCACACAAATCAAATTTGATGATTTTTGATAGAATTGGCTGGTCTCCTAAATTTAAAATATTTAATTTAAAATTTAATTTAAAATATTTTTAAAAAATTTTAAACTCCGTTCAAATAATTAGTAGCGACTACCCAAATATCCATAAGAAGTGGCATATTTGTGAACAGAGCCTCAGGCCCCTTCCACATTCATAACCTGAGGCAATCTTGGCCCCAGTGCCTGGCTCTCTTGGTCTCTCAGGCCACTTACTCTCTGCGAATTCTTATAGGTGCTTTTCTGTCTCAGCTCCCAGTGCTCATACACTGTATTATTTTACTCCTGGATCTCAGAGAGTGAAGGGACCTCCAAGGTCATCTAGTTCCATCTATGCCTGAACAAGGATCTTCTGCATCAACCAACAAGTGGCCATTCAGCCTTTGCTTGAAGTCTTCCTGTGAGAAGGAACCTACTCTCCTTCGGCATAGCTCTCATTGTTAGGAAGTGTTTCCTGATGTCAAGGATAAATTTGCCTCCAAACAATTTCCACCCATTATTCCTAGGTCTGCCCTCTGAGACCAAGCAGATCTGCCAGTATCCTCCAAGATGCCAGCTTAGCAGAGGGCATTTGATGCCAATTTTCATAACATACAAAGACAAACTTGACACATAAGATCATAGGTCGGATGTCTGCTGGAAGCAGGGATACCCATAGCCTCCTCCCACCAAAGTGTGGACTGAGGGTAGATGCCCCTGACAAAAAGACCCTCCCCACCTACTACCAGAGCAGAGTCTTCTGCTGACTTCATGTGTCGCTTTGACAGCTTTCTATAATGGATCCCAAAACCAATTTTCAAACCTGGTGGGCCCAAGTGCTCACCCACTGCCTCAGCCTACCCTCTAGGTTGATCCTGGTTTCTAGGGCAGGGTTGGGAAGGGAGCAGTGAGTGATGTTTGCTACAACTAATCCCTCCATTTCCTCTCCTGCAGGAGGCTGCGTGTGCCTACGTCCTGATCGTGACAGCTGTGTACTGGGTGTCAGAAGCGGTCCCACTTGGCGCGGCGGCCCTTGTGCCTGCCTTTCTCTACCCTCTTTTTGGAGTCCTCCGATCTAGTGAGGTGAGATCACATTGCACCCTGCTTAAATATTTCAGGTGGAGGGAGAGGTCCAGAATATTTCACAAATAAAACATACCCAACTACCACTTGAGTAAAGGGTCTCTTTATACCCTGGGGGAAAAAAAGAATCCACAGCTTTATTCAGTTATTTATGAAGCATTTACTATATACAGAGCATGAGTGAATAGAAGTGCTCTCATGGACCTTACAATCTAGTAAACCTTCACACATGCCATCCTTTACACTTGAGGTGTTCTGCCTTTCTCTTCTTTAATGATCTCAAAGTGTTCAAAAAGGCTGCCTTTAGGGGCAGCTAGGTGGCTCAGTAGATGGAGCTCTGGCTTTGGACTCTGGAGGACCTGAGTTCAAATCTGACCTCAGACACTTGACACTAGTGTACAAGTCACTCAAACCCAATTGCTTCACCAAAAAGCCAAAAAAAAAAAAGAGAGAGAGAGAGAGAGAGGCTGCCATTCCTGAATGATTATACCCAAATCCAATTACCACTGTATTCTGTATCCATTCAGCACAAGCATACTTTATTTATACTATATGGCTTTGTGCTTAATGATGTGTTGCTACTGATTTTTTAAAATCTTTTTTCATGTGTCCATCTCACCTCCATTATAATGTAACCATCTCAGAAAAGTGCTCTTTCCTTTATGTTTCTCTACGGTACTAAGAACCCAAGAATCGAGGAGTAAATACTCATGGATCACTTGACTTTATGAAGTTTCCCAGAATGCTCACGTAGCATTGCAAATGACTCTACCGTATATCCCGTTTCCTTTCTCCTCCATCTTAGACTCAGTCAGCCTCAAATCATTGGCTTCTCCTCACTCAGTATCCTTAAACTGTCACCCTTTTCTCTTTTTGAGGCATTTTCCACCTTCTTTGACATAAATTGTCCAAGTTGGGTAAGTTTAAGCTTAGATACCTATGTTTAAATGTCAACCTAAGCCTACAGAAAGGAAAATGGAGTTGGATCCCAGAAGCAAAGAGAATGACACTTTTTGTTCAACAAATCCTACAATCACACAGAGACCTCAGAGGTCATCCACTCCAATCCATACCAGACCAAGATTCCACTCTGTGGAATCAGTGACAAAAGGTCATTTCGCTTTTTGTCTAAAGACCTCCGGTGAGACCCAATCCACTACCTCCCATTTCACTTTTTGATAGTTCTAACTTTGAGAAGCCTTTGCTTATGTCAAGCATCTGGAAATCTGAAACTCTGCAGCTTCAGCCCTTTCTTTCTAATCCTGCCCTTTGGGGCAGAGCAAAACATGTCAATTCTCACTATTTCACACGATAATCCTTAAGATACTTGAAGATAGCTATCATGCCCCCCACCCCAAACTTTTCCAGGGTAAATACTTTCATTTGCTTCAATCTCTTCTTAAAAGGTATGATCTCCAGGCTCTTCATTTTCCTAGTTCATAAATACCCTGGCACCTTTAACCTTTCCTGGATTTAAAACTTTGTAAGGGAAAGGGTGAGTGTCTTCTAAAGCAGTAGTGTCAAATTCAAAAAGAAACAGAGCTACTAACCAATACATAAGGATCCCTGAAGGCCACATAGTAACCTGGAAATCTATGTTTTACTGAAGTTTTATTTATTTGGTTAAATATGAACCAAATATATTTTAATCTGGTTCAGGCTTCACTCAGGAGTGTTTGGGCTTTGTTTGACAGCTCTGTTCTAAAAGGGCCTAAGAAAAAATTTGCTACTGGACCTCATCCTTCCATTCCATTCTTTTTCTTAAAAACTGTTAACTTAGAGGAAGAATTTTTAAAATAAGCCAACATTTAATTAAATACGTTAATTTTTTTAACCCATTGTAAATAGGACAGAGGCCAGACACATGTCCTAGGCTTACAGGAGAGATGGGGCCGTAGGGCTCTGAGGAAGTGGAATCTTCCAGGAAAAAGCAGCTAGGTCAGCTTCTGAATGCTGCAAGGGAGTTGCTAGGCAACAGTTCAACAAAGGACCAATGATCGTGAACAGTCAGGAAGGTCAACCCAATAAGAGATACAGGCAGAGCCTGTGGTGACATCACCATAAGGCAAGGTGGAGAGCTAGAGATGCTTAAAAGTAGAAGAGGAGAGCTATCTAGATGAAGTATAAAGGCTCCTTCTCTCCTTAGAAATGCTAAAATACTCATCTCTCTGGCGAGCATGTTGTGGGAAGAGGGCAGGAATCACAAAATAACCAGTACTGATTTCCCAGCAACTGGTAGACTGGTTAATTTGACTTTCACTTCGTTGGTTAATGCACAATGCCAATTAGACAAAGGACATCGGTTTAAACTTTGTATAAATAAGCTCGTTAACTTCACATGGTGAAACCAGTTCTACAACCATTATGCTCTTGAACTCTATCCTCCTAATGCTGAATGCATGACTTTGGAGAAAGCTTCTGCTCCAGTCAAATCAGCCCACGTGCTGTCTCAGTAGCAGTCTTTGTCTTTATCCACTCAATTCAACTCCACAAACTTTTATTATATGCAAGGCAGTCTGGTAGACAAAGACAAAAGGGAAAAACAGTTGCTGCTCACTATTTATTGTCTCCATTCCCACCTCTATACCTTTATCCGTGCCACCTCCACCCCTATTCAGAATACGTTCTTCCCAAGCCTATCAGAATCCATATCCTCCAACAGCACTCCAATCCCCCTCCTTGGCAATGAGTACCCTGTTCACCCCAACCAGAAATGACCTCTCCTTCTTCTGAAATCATCTATAATAACACTTCTGCCTGTACCACGATAACATGCCATATATTGTAAATATTTGTGTATATGCCTTTATCTCCCCAGCTTGTTGATAAGTGCATGAAAGGCAAGGGCCTACTGTTATAACTGTGTATCCCACTTGGAAGCTTTATTTATAATAGAAATACATTATATATTTCTCAATGTATTGCTCCATTCTATCCTCTGAGAAAACCACACAAATAGATAGTAGATAGACTATGTGTCTGTAACAACATGGAATTATAAGAATTGTCATGACAACAAATGTCAATAGTTTGTGTGAAAACTACCTAAAGGTTTTAGCTGTTGACTAAAAGCTCAATATGGGCCAACACTGACATATCAACCAAAAAAAGCTAACTCATTCTTAGAACACATTACAGAAAGTGCAGTGTCCATAAGAGCATAGAGACAGACATTGCAGAGTAGTAGATCAAAGATTAACCTCAGAACAAAGCTTCTTAACCTGAGGTCCACAGACTCCCAAGGAGACTATGGATGGCTTTCAGGGGATCTGTGAATTGGGGTGGGAAAAAAGAGTTCTTTATTTTTACTAACTTCTAACTGAAAGTTAGCATTTCCTTCCTTTTTTTTTTAAACAAACTTTACTTTGGCAAGGGGTCCACAGGCTTCACCAGACTGTCAAAGGCAGTGGGGAAAAAAGGCCTGGTTTCCAGTCCCAACTCTAACACAAACTGGTTCTGTGACCTTGGCAAATAACAACCTCCCTGTGCCCCAGACAATACCCTAAGATTCTAAGTTAGTGCATCGTTGCCTTCTAAATTTCCTTGCACAAGTATAGAAATAAGTCTGTATGATAAAGGCATCCAGAACAAGGGAGGCAATAGTCCCATTGTACTCTACATGTATTAGACCACTTCTAAAGCCACGTGTTCCTTTTCAGGTGCCACATTTTTATAGAGACATTTATTAACTGGAGCATGACAAAAGAAAGGCAATGAGAATGATCAAGGAGTCTTATAATGATGTATGGGGATTGGCTGAAGGAACTGGGCATGTTCAATCTAGGGGGAAAAAAAGTTTTTTAGAGATGGCTTTGGGAGATGGGGTGGAAAGCAGGGACATGATTACTGCCTTCAGACTTGCATGACGTCATTTGGAAGAGAGATTAGACATTCTATGTAGTTCCAAGGGGGCAGAATAAGGCTAGTGACATGAAGTTTACAGGAAGGTATACTTTGACTGAACTTATGTATATATGAGTGTATGCACGTATATGATTGCATCAATGTGAGAATTCTTTCCAAAGAAGAAGATTGTATTCATGCCTGCCCTTACTGTGTGACTCTAATCCAGGGGTGAGAAATCTGCAGCCTCAAGGCCACATGTGGCCTTCTAGGTCCTCAGGTGCGGCCCTTTGACTGAGTTCGAGTTTTACAGAACAAATCCTTTTAATAAGGGGATTTGTTCTGTGAAGTTTGGATTCAGTCAAAGGGCTGCGCTTGAGGACCTAGAGGACCACATGTCGCCTTGAGACTGCAGATTTCCCACCCCTGCTCTAATCCACATCTTCCCACTAGTCAGAATGGGGCCTTCCTCACCTTCTTTTAGTATCACAAAGATGCCAGTGAAGTCCAGGTACTATCCATCAATTATCTTTTGCTCTTACCATGTGACTAGCCCATCTTTTCTGCCCATACAGTTCCTTCATCCCATACTTATTACACTTCTCCTTCATAAGCCTTTGTTGTGGTCTGCTCCCACCCCAAACATGTGTCTCCATTATCTTCTCATTTTCAATTCATTAGAGCCTGTTGGGGGTTCCATGTGTTCATCGTCATACAACACCACCAGGACAGTATCAGTATGAAAAAGGTAGGCCTTTGTTTCACAGAAAAGCTCTAGGTTATTAAAGGAATTTTTCAGTCTCCCAAAGGCAATCCAGCTTTCTCTCCTCCTATTGAACTCTAAGCCCAGACAGCAATAACAACATCTTTTAGCACTTAGTATGTGCCAGGCACCGTGCGAAATGCTTCACAATTAGAATCTGATTTGATCCTCACGACAATCCCGGGAGGTAGGTGCTCTCAATATCCCCATCTAATATATAATAATAACAGCTAACATGCACATGGTGCTTACTATATGCTAGGTGCTTTGCTAAGCACTTTACAACGATCATTTCACTTGATCCTCTCTACAACCCTAGAAGTAGGGGCTATCATTATACTCATTTTACAGATTAAGAAACTGAGGCAAAGAGACGTTAAGTGACTTGCCCATGGTCACACAACTAAGAAGTGTCTGAAACTAGGATAATATTATCCATCTTCATATTATGTTATCATATGTAGTACTCACCATGCTGGGACTACTCTCTCATTTTTCTATATCCTTCACCCTTGGGCCATCAGCTATAAATTCTCACTGCAGCCACTAAGTAAAAGATCCTTTTCTGGCTTATTGCTTTTTAATCTGTCATTGGGTAGGAAACTAGATAATGGAGCCTCTTGCAAACTATGATTTAATTAGGAGAAAGTTGTTCATGAATGATAACCTAATGGCCTCTACTAGGGAGTGAAGTGGCGGGCTTTAATGTTCGAGCTTTGACAGCTATTTTTGGTACTGAGAAGTGTCCAGAATGACCTCTTCTAAGCAGCCTAGGGCTCCCTACCTGGTACTCCTCAACTCACTGCACTCTTCCCAAGGGCCTTTTCCTGCAATCCTGAAGGCCACCTTCAACTAGTGATAAATACTCCTGTTAAAGCAAGAGGGAAATATTCAAAACTAGATCTGAGATAGCCAAATGGTCCTGTTCATTCTGCTGACGTGCACCTTCCTTTTCTGACCACTAACCATAACTTAGAATTTTCATCCTCATTGAACCCTGAGCTATTTGGGGAACCAGTTTCTCCCCTGGCCACCTGGCCTCAGCTTTCTGTATACCCTGACCTTATTCTTACTTTCTCTATACTCAACTAACTAAATACAATTGCTATCAGCAGTCTATCACTTAGAGGCAGCCCCCAACCTTCAGCCCACTATGACAACATAACTTAGACCCAAACCTTAGACTCCAACCAGGAGGAAATATGGACTCTAGAGAAAAGGGTAGTATGGCTACAGCTGATGATGACTGCCCTAAGAAACTCCCCAGCAAAGATTTTAAAGGGTTCCAGATGAAGCAATGATCAATATGGTATAGGGACTTGACCTATGATTTTATTAATACAGGGAAATACTGAGTTAAAAAACTCCCTCCATACAAGAATACTGGCATCTTGTAGTCTTAACGAGTTGTCTAAAGCAATGGAAGGTTAAGTGTTTTGTCCAAAGTCACAAAGTCAATATGTTTTAGGCGTGAGACTTGAACCCACATCTTCCCGGCTTTAAAGTTGGATCTCTATATTATATTATTATATATTATCCTGCTTCTCAAGCATCAATAAAACTAAAGGAAAACACCAACAGATTCCTCCATCCATTCCAGGATTATACAAAAAGGGGACCTGAAGCCAGTGTGATCTCTGGTAAATAAGAGAACATGTGAGGTATTAGAATTTGGAGTAGGAAGATCTGGGTTCAAAATTTACCGCAGACATTTACTAGCTGTTTGACCCTGAGCAAATCACTTAACCTCTCTAACCCTCATTTTCCACATCTGTAAATGGAGCAAATTGGACTCATGGGCCTCACAGGTCCCTTCCAACTCCAGATCTACGCTCCTATGATCCTATGACCTATTCTCAAGAAAAATTGACCTGAGAAACAGGACAAGGAGGGAGAATTTAAGAATCATCAGACTCCTAGCAAACATGACCAGATTCAAAACCTGGATGCCATATAGTAAGACTCCAGACAAGTAACTTAACCTCTTTGTGCCTCAGTTTCTTTATCTGCAAAATGAGGGGAGTGGATTCAATGGCCTTTAAATTCTAAGACTTATGATCCTATGATCCTAAGAAACCAGAAAAGAAAACTGCTCAGATCTACTAGAATCAGACAGCAAAGTGAAAACTAAAAGAATTCACTGGTCACCTTCTGAAAGCCACCATTTGGACCACCATGCTTTTCATAGCTTTCAATCTGAGCTTGAGTCTCGAGGAGGGAAATATAATTCAAATAGACACACACAAGCCACCTGTCACTCCTATCCCACACTCAGTACCTAGCCTTGCCTCTCCCCGCCCCCAATGCTCTGGCTTTTCTACTGCTGGAGCAGTTTAATGGACACTCCAAAAAATTATAGGCATTTATTAATCAGCGCTTCATGCTATTCTAAATCTACCACAAACTGTATCCTTCAGAAAGGAGCCAAGTCCAGAGAATGTAGAGCCTAGAGAAGGTACAGCAGATGCCCCAAATCCTAGCAGGATATTTGAAGATGGGGGACTCAAACCACGAAACAGAAATGGTCTGGCACCTACACAAGGGGAAACATTCAGGAGCACAGAATCTGTTCGAGTCTGACAGTACAATGCTTCCCTTTCCTATAAAGACTCAATTCAAAACCTGAAGGATGAGTTTGCTCAAACAATTCCCAACTCCCCAACCCCCAACAGTCTCAGGAATTTCATTGCCCTCTATACAAATAACCCATTAGAATTAGAGCACTCATACCCACCTGACCCCCATTGGCTGTCAGGTGACTCTACCATTATCTAAGGAGCCCGTGCCAATAACATGGACACACAATTGGATTTCAGAGGTGGAGCCATACTGTTGTACCCTCATCTGACATCCATCCTGCAGAAAGCCTAAGTACCACTCATCTGAGTGCCTGGTAAAACCAGCCTCCTCTCAGAGAAATGGTCCATCCTGAGCATGCTAGGGTGAATCCTCTCAAGGGGATCAGAATGCAAGTCCAGTTCCCATCACACCATTAGCTTCCCACATGAAAACACTTCCTCATCATCATCATCAACACAAAGATTTGATTACAGGATCATAAATCTAGAATGGGAAGAAACCTTAGAGTCCAACTCCCTCATTTTACAGATAAGGAAACTGAGGCCTGGGGAGGATAAGTGATCTGCCTGAGTTCACAGAGGTAGAAAGCAAGTAAGAATAAGTAAGTAAGAGGTGGCGCAGCTTAGGTGGTGCAGTGGATAGAGGGCTGGCCCTGGAGTCTGGAGGACCTGAGTTCAAATCTGGCCTCAGACACTTATTAGCTGTGTGACCCTGGGCAAGTCATTTAACCCTGCTTGCTTCAGTTCCTCATCTTTAAAAATGAGCTGGGGAAGGAAATGGCAAACCACTCCAGTATCTTTGCCAAGAAAATCCCAAATGAGGTCATGAAGAGTCAGATACAACTGAAATGATTCAACAAAAAAAAAAAGTAAGAGGTAGGATATGAACACTGGTCCTTACTCCAGATACTGTGCTCTTTACACTGCACCATGCCCTTCCTGTGGGCAAATAGGGTAGTACCAACATATGCCCAATTCAATTCAATGACTAGATATTAATAGCTGGAAGTGTTTATATGACACTTTAAGATGTGCAAAACTTTTTACATATATTATCTTATCTTCACAGAAACCACATGAGGTAGGGACTATTATTATCCCCATTTTACAGATGAGGAAATTGAGGCTGAGTGAAGCCAAGTGATCTCTCTAGGGTCATACAGCTAAGTACGTAGCTGAGGCAGGATTTGAACTCAGCTCCTCCTGACTCCAGGGCTAGCCCTCTATCCACTGCACCACCTCTTACTTACTCTTACTTGCTTTGCTTTTTTTCCCCAGAACTTTGTCCACTTTACTGTAGGCATTTATTGAATATTTATTTAGGCATTTATTAGATACCTACAACAACCCCACAAAAGCACACTAAAAGCTAGATGGTGCAGTGGATAGAGCTCCAGCCTTGGAATTCAGAGGACCTGAGTTCAAATCCGACCTCAGACACTTGACACTTAATAGCTGTGTGACCCTGGGCAAGTCACTTAACCCCAATTGCCTCACCAAAAAGCTTGGGGAAAAAAAGCACACTAAAGGTAGAATAGGCTAGCAGTCAGAAAAGACCAGACAAAGTGCTATGAGGAACATGGAGGATGGAATGATCCCACTGGGACCAGGAGGAGGAAGAGGAACTGAGGTTAGAGAAGACATCATTTGGGTGGAGACTTAAAGAAGGGAGGATTTTCAACCACTGTGTGTGGAAAAGAGTTTATTCAACAGGGGAGCAGCAGGAACAAGCAAAACAAGGCCAGGACAAGAATTGGGAATCATGAATAAACTAGCATACATAATAGGGGAAGAAGAGCAGTGAACAGGCTAAGGCTAACGGACAGGTTAGGAGCAGATAATTCAAGAGCCTTGAATGCCAGGATCTGGAGGTTATTCTTTCATAAGCAATGGGGAACAATAGGTAGTTTTTGAGTGGAGAAATGAGGTGGTCAAACCAGCACATTACTAAGGTAGCTCGGGGAGATTAGCTAGGAAAACACCTAAAAGAGATAAGAGAGGACTAAGGAAGGTACCCAGGACACAAGAAATATTGCCGAGATTTAATTGGAAGAATTTGGGGGAGGAGTCAAAGATGACTCCACATTACCTCAATTCCTTCAAGAAGTCCAAAAAGGGGTCCCCTAATCACCTGTAACTCCAGGAGACTATTCCCTTGGACAGCTTCACACCAACCAGCCATTTGACTAGGCCCAGTTCACGATAACCAGATCATTACAAAATCGAGTGATCCTCTGGTGTAACCTGCTCTGGGCACACTGCCTACATCCTCACCATCAGGTGGTCCCACTGTTTTGTCAACCCATCTGCTGACCCTCACAATCCCAAGACCCCTGTTACTTTAGCAATACCGCCACCTGACATCTCCAACCCACAGAGGCCCCACCTAGAACAGTCAAAAAACTCAAGATTAAAAAAAAAAACACCTGGACTAGGATTTAGTATACCTCCTAAGAGTCCAAGCTCTGCCCCTAATTAGCAGTGTGACCATAAACAAGCCAGCCTGTCTAGACTCAGCTACCTTACCTATAAACTAAGTGAATTAGATGATTTCTATGGTCCCTATGATCTATGATCTGAATTATTCCAACCCTTCCAGAGATGGAAAAACAACTCAAGCTACCTGAAAAATTTGTAGACTACAAGGATATATTTGAGAAAAAAAAACCGACTGAGACATCCACCACCAGCAGCAGCCCCCCAAAAAAACTGCCCTATAGACTTACAGCAAAGTATGTCTGTCTTTTTCAGTAGCTTTCCTGGACCACTTTAGGAACTATCACTGAAATAATTTAGAGATCTCATTTGCCTCTCTATAATTAATAATAATATCTAATATTTGTGTAGTACTTTAGGGTTTGCAAAGTGCTTCACATATATTCTCATTTGACTATCACAACAACTCTGTCACATAGATATTAGCATTGTCCCCATTCCCATTTTACAGACAGAGAAACTGAGGTTCACGGAAGTTACATGACTTACTCAGAGTCAGACAGCTAGCAAACTGTATCTGAAGCATGATTTGAACTTGTATTTTCCTGACTACAAGTTCAGCACTCTATCCACTACTTCATCTAGCTGCCTCTCCATGTCTTCTTTATATTAACCAAAGCATTGACTTTGACCATTTGTCTGCCTAAATTTGAAGTATGTGCCAGACCTAATTATCCAGACTCCTCCTTACACTTGTACATGCTTGTGAGTGGGAAAGGAGGGTGGTTATATTAATGAGGAGAGCCAAGCCGCAGGGACAGCAATGTGGCAACTTCCAGACATTTTTCCTTCCTACCCCAGTGCCTATGGTCACAACAGAATAGGAAAGGATGGGACTGAAAGTGCAGCTCTGAAACCAATTATTTGTGGATCTGAAATAGACCAGTTGGGGTCTATGCCCTACAAAGACCTATCCCCCAGGACCAATCCCCAGCTACAATTTCCTCTCTGACACTTGGAGAATGCCCACCACTTGAAGCCTTGAAGAATCATGTTATAGTATGAATTATATAATCATAGTATTTAATGCTGCGATGGACCATAAGGATCATCTAGTCAAACTCTTTCATGTTTCAAATGAGGAAATTGAGGTCTTAGAGAGATTGTGACTTGCCCAAGATCAACTGCTAGTTAGTGGATAAACCAGGAATTATAACAGCCACATCTCCTGGCTCCCAGCACAGTGTTCCATCCACAATGCCATACTGTTATATTATCAAATGTTTTTAATGCTTTATTAGAAGCTTTTCTTTATATGTATGATTTTAATATGTGTCATAATGATCTTAAAAGTGATATTAGTACACTGTTTTTCTGCCAAAATGCAGCTCTATTTTTTCGTGACAAATCAGTGGAAAAGAATTAATTAAACTTATATTCATTTTAGAATGAAATCAGCTAGAATGTATGTTAAGTGAGAGAAATCTTTTCTGCACATAACTAGTACCAGCTGCTTGGAACTACCTACTGTGTGGTCGTTGGTATGCATGGAGTTGGGTGGGGTAGTCTGGTATGATTTCTTGAAGGAGGAGGGTTTCTAGTTAAGATCAGAAATAAGGGAGAAAAAAAACTGGCAGAGAGATGGCTCTCATGGGAAATGGGAAAGGATGATGGTAAGCAGAATTCTTTAGAGGAAACAGACAGTCTGAGATTGAGATAAATGGAGGTTTTGTTACATATGATAGAAAGACCATGACTAGGCATTCAGGTTTGTACCTGGGATCCTTAATCAATTACCGTGTAGGAAAGAGAATATAGGGATTAAAAAGCACTTCACAACTTTGTACACAATAACAGCCACATTATGCAATGACTAAGATTGTTAAACTGAACCCTTCTCAGCATTACGAGGATCTAAGACATCTCCAGAGGCCTCGGGATGGAAAATGCTGTCCACATCCAAAGAAAGAACTATGGAAGTCAAATCGCTATCACTTATTTTTACCTTCTGTTGAGTTTTGTTTCATCTTTCTGATGGTTCCTCCTATTGGTTTTAATTTTTACTTACAAAAATATATTTAAGGGGGATGTAAATGGAAAGCCTATATCAAATCGTGTGCCGTCTTGAGGAGGGTGGGGAGAGGAAGGGGGAGAAAAATTTTCGACTCAAAAGCACATGGAAGTGATTGTTGATAAATCAAAATAAATTAATAAAAATTTTTTAAAAAGCACTTCACAAAGAATACATAGGATCTTAGAGTCAGGTAGACCTTGGCTTCATTTAGACCCTGAGAAATCCCATCTAATGTGTCCTTACCAATAGATGGTTGGTTTATCCACCTTCTCTTTAAATACTTCCATTGAATCTGACTACCTCCTAATCAACCTGTTTATTACTCCTCAGAAAGATAGCCTATTCCTTAGAAAGTTCTTCCTTACATTAAGCAAAAATGTAATCCTTTCTAACTTCCATCCACTGATTCTAGTCCTGCCTTCTGGAGAAACAAAGAACCAGACTGTTTTTTCTCCTATGTGCTGGCTTATTAAGATACTAGGGGCAGTTAGATGGTTTAGTGCATAGAGTTCTGGATCTGCAGTCAGAAAGATTCATCTTCCTGAGTTCAAACCCAGTCTCAGACACTTACTAGCTGAGTGACCCTAAGCAAGTCACTTAACCCTGTTGGCCTCAGTTTCCCCATCTGTAAAATGAGCTGGAGGAGGAAATGGCAACCCACTCCATTATCTCTGCCAAGAAAAGGGTCAGGAGAAGTCAAACACAACTAAAATGACTGAACAACAATTAAGATATTAGAGGATGGTTATAATGTTATGCTGTAATCTCTTCTCTAAGAAAAAGAGCTCAGAGATTCTCACTTGAAATCCTGGTTCTGTCATTTAGAACCTGTGTGACCACGGGCAAGTCTTTTCATTTCTCTGGGTCTCCACTCTGTATCTGTAAACGAGGGGGCTGGACTCCTTCAATTGATCAATAAGCATTTATTAAGTACCTACCATGTGCTAGGTGCTGGGGATGCAGAGACAAAAATTAGTCTTTGCCCTCAAATAACTTACATTCTATCAGAATGACCTCTAAGATCCCCTCAAAAAAAAGTCTCTGTGGTATAGTGCATAGATCACTGGACCATCAGGAATGCCTGGGCTGGAATCCTACCTTAGACATTTCTTAAGTAGCTGTGTGAGCCAGGGCAAGTCACTTAACCTCGAATGTCTCTAACATCTCCACCAGCTTCTAATCTATGATCCTACAATACTGTGATTCCATTTCTAAATCTAAGACCCCAAGATTCTATGATTCTTCAGGCTAAACAGCATAGGATATTATAGACATACCTGGTTTTATTGCTCCTTGCTTTACTGTACTTTGGAGATAGTGAGTTTTATGCAAATTGAAGGTCTGTGGCAACCCCTGCAGCAAGCAAGTTTACCAGCGCCATTTTTCCAACAGCATGTGTCTCTGTTTCACTTATTGGTAATTCTCACAATATTTCTATTTTTTTCATTATTATTATTCATTTTTTCATTATTATATGATGACCTGTGATCAGTGATCTTTGATGTTACTATTGTCATCATTTTGGGACACCACAAACAGTGCCCATATAAGACAATGAACTAATGACAAATGTTGTGTATGTTCTGACTACTCTACTGACCAGCCTTTCCTGGCTCATTTCCTCTCCTCGGGCTTCTCTATTCCCTGAGACACAATAATATTGAAATTAGGCCATTTCATAACCCTACACTGGCTGCTAAGGGTTCAAGTGAAAGGAAGAGTTATATGTCTCTCACTTTAAATCAAAAGCTAGAAATGCAGACAGCAAGGTGGTGCAGTGGATAGAGCACCAGCCCTGAAGTCAGGAGGACCTGAGTTCAAATCCGACCCCAGACCAAACACTTGACACTTACCAGCTGTGTGACCCTGAGCAAGTCACTTAAACCCAATTGCCTAAAAAACGCTATAAATGATGAAACTTAGTGAGGAAGACATGTCAAAAGCTGAGATAGGACAAAAGCTAGGCCTCTTGCGTCAGTTAGACAAGTTGTGAATGCAAAGGAAATGTTCTTGAAGGAAACTAAAAGTGCTTTTGTAAAGAAATAAAATGTTTTTTAATTATGGTATGTACACCGTTTTTTAGATATAATACTATTATGAGCAGCTAGGTGGTACTGTGGATAGAGTGCTCAGCCTGTAGTCAGAAAGACTCCTCTTCCTAACTGGGCAAGTCATTTAACCCTGTTTGCCTCAGTCTCCTCATCTGTAAAATGAGCTGTAGAGGGACATGGCAAACCACTCCAGTATCTTTGCCAAGAAAACCCCAGAAGGATTCAGATACAACTGAAAAACAACAATTATTGTGCATTTAATAAACTACAGTATAGTGTAAACATAACTTTTATATGCATTGAGAAACCAGAAAAATCATGTGACTTACTTTATTATGATATTAGCTTTATTATGGTAGTCTGGAAACAAATATGCAATATCTCCAAGATATACCTGTACTTCTAAATCTCTCATGACTCTGATCTGATCACTTTCTTCTCAACACAGTAGAGTCCATTTTCAATGTCCCTCTTAAAAAGTGGAACCAAGAACTAAGTAAGCACAGTACTCCAGATATAATCAGAGAGTACAGGGGAAATATTTCCCAAAATGGACAGCATTGTTCTATTAATACTGCCTGATTGCTTCTACTTAGAAAAAAAAAATTTAGCTAATTCAGTTTCAGCTGATTCAAACAAAGCCACCAGATTTTTTTCACATGAACTTTTGTCAAGCCAGATCTCCCTAGCCTATATTTTATAATTGATTTTTCAAAATTAAATATTATATGTAGTTATTAAAATTTATTTACTATTCAAATGGTGGACATTGATGCCTACTGAATTTCCTCATACCTGTCATTCCAGCCTGACAAGATCATTTTGAATCTTAATTGTTACCCATTCTGATTGATTTTTTTTTTGCTAGGCAATGGGGTTAAGTGACTTGCCCAAGGTCACACAGCTAGTAAGAATTGTTACCCATTCTATTAGCTATCTTTCCCATACAATATTATGATACATATACTTTCTTTGTCTTCTAGGGCATTCACAGTATTGAACAGATGAGAAGGACAGTGTCCTGTGACATGGAATACTAGAGATCTGATATTTATGCATAGGCAGGCATGTTGTTTCCCTTGGTGGAATGTAAGTTCCTTGAGGACAGGGACTTTGAATCCCCATAGCCTGGCACATAGCACATGCTTAATGAATGCTTATTGATTGATTCTATGTGAAGAGAGGCTGAGATCAATGAGGTGTACTAGTCTAGGTTGTTGTTTCACCTTCATTTTTCAAAAGGACCAATGATATCACTGGTGATGTCTTGACTTGCATGTGAATTGGATTTAAGTGAGGCAGAGCTGCACAAAGTCATCAGTCCTACTCTTTCTTCCTGAGTCATTTAAGTCCACTGGCAGGACAAAAGTCAAGGGACTAGTCTGGGTATATGTCACATGTCTATAGCATTAAAGATAATAACGGACATTTATTTAGCACTTTAAAGTTTGCAAAGTCTTTTATTTAACATTAATTTGGGCCTCACAACAACCTCATAGAGTAAGTACTCCAGGTAACATTATCCTCATTTTACATAAAGGAAAACTGAGACTCACAGAGATAAAGTGATTTTCCCATTGTCATACATCTAGTAAGTGTCAGAGATGAGATTTGAACCCAGGTCATCCTAAACCTAAGTCCCATATCTTATCCACCATTCCAGGCTCAACACTGTTGAGAATCCCCAGGGATTCCAAGGACTAGAGTTCTGTTCTAATTCTCTCTTCTCTACACTACCACCAAGTGGTGATAGGGTCACATGGTATAACCAGTAAAACCAATGATTTTAAAATGGTAGCACCGTTCTGAAAGATAAAAACTTCCAGGCATGAGAAGACTGGGACCTAGAGATCAAGATTATGACTGTGAAAATGAGTAAGAAGGGACTAACTGAAGAAATACACTAGAGGATGCTTATGTCATAACCATTGTCTTCAGCTTTGTCTGGCTTGCCCAAGTAAATTCAATTGCTGTTAACCCTCCTGGCTGTTTCCAGTTCCCAGAAGCCATAGTCCCACATACTACCTCTAATAACCCCATTAGACTTCCTGAAGGGCTTCTGGAGCCAGAGCTAGTATTTTGTGATGGGAAGTGCTAGGAGACCGAAATAATCATTACCTTCAAAATATATAGTTATTGTACACTGAAGTGACTCGGAAAAAGCACTTCAGAGTACCAAGAGGAAGAAGCATAGTCCAGTCAGTTGGGTGTCAAAAAAATGAATTGTCTGTGCTTCAGTCTTTCATAAGCTAGAGATGATACTACTGAACTACCTGCCAGGAGTATGGAAAAGTACTATGCAAGTAAAACTCATCATTACAAAGGAATCATATAAAGTCAGAATAGAACCTCACTCTTTCTGACTTCTTGGCCGGTGCTTTTCCCACTCTAGGATGCTGAATGACTCCAGAATGACTCTTGAGATGTCAGGTTATTTCTAAAGCCATTTCAATGGCATTTTCATCTCCCTTCAGGAGACCAGCACTTTGATGCTTGGGCCAGACATCAAGTCATTCACGTCACCAGCAGAGGAAAGATGGATTCCCCAAAACATTAATGAACTCCTGCAGAGCCAGGATGCCATATCCTCAGCAAGAATAGTGATAATTATTTCCTTAGATACTAAGGGGAAAATGGATTTGTCCGTGAGGACAGAGTTATCAAAAGAGGTCAATCAATCTATCAATAGGCATTTTGTTAAGTGCCTATTATGTACCAAGCACATGCCAGGAATAGGGCAAGCCAAAACTGAGACAGCTCCTGCCCTCATGCAAACATCTTTATGGAGATAATCTTTCCCAGGGAAGACATCCCTATTTTAGGGATTAGTTTGGGGGCAGTCCAACTTGGAATTGGGGGGGAGGGTGATCTTGAGATCCTAAAAGTCCTTTCTAGCCCTGGGCTTCTGTGTGACTTTAACGACACAGATGAAATTAACCAAACATGGGCCATATAAGACATGTTGGGTTTTGTTTTTACAATTTTGCCAGGCGCGCTATACCTTCCCTCTCCAATTTCAATCATTTTCCAGCAGGCTAATAAACATTTTCATTCATTCATTCAATGAGCATTTATTACATATCTACTTTGTGCTGGGGAATACCAAAAGATATATCTTCTTCAAGGATCTTATAGTCTAGTGGATAAATAACATATCTATGAATGAAAATTAAATAATGATATGAGCTTAAAATACAAGCAATGTCATAAGATAGCATATATTACAAGTCTCCCTTACTACACACACCCAGTTTCCAATTCCTGCCAATTGTATCACCATGGGATCTTTCCTTTCTGTCACAATAGCACCCCCACCACCCCACATTTAGGCCCTAATCTTTTCTCACTTAGGCTACTGTCTGTTAATTAGTCTCCTTACTTCCAGTGTATCCCATCTCATTACATATTTCACAAGACTGTCCTAATTTCCCTTTCTGATCAATTAATATCAATCAATATGCATTTAGTTAAGCACCTACTATGTGCCAGGAACTGTGCTGGATGCTAGTGATACAAATATAAAAGTGAGACATTCTCTATTCTCAAAAGGTTTACATTCTACTAAAAAAGATACAAAATATATCTTTAATAACTTACAGCTAGGAAAGATACATTCTCAACACAGATAAATGCATGTAGGCTGCATACAAAATAAATATACAATGATTTGTGAGAGAACATAGTAACAAGTAGGGAAATTAGTAAAGGCCTTTTGAAGGTGGCAGCCACTGAGCTGAGCTTTTAAAGGAATTAGAGGTTTTGGAGGGAAAGAGGGAAAGCATTCCAGGCATGGCAGATACTCTGTGCAAAGGCATAGAGTGGAAAGAGGAAATACCATCTGGGGAAATAAGGAACAGCAAGTTGACCAGTTTAGTTGGGAATAGAGGAAATAATGTATAATTACTCTGGAATGATAAGCTGGAGTATGACTGGGAAGGGTCAGGAAACATCTTTTGTTCATATATTTTGACTAGGGAATGGCTTTTATTTATCAACTAGGGAATGGTTCTTTTTTATAAATTTGGCTCAGTTCTCTATATGTTTGAGAAATTAAATCTTTATCAGAGAAATTTGCTGTAAACCTTTCTTCCCAGTTTTCTGTTTTCCTTCTAATTTTGGCTGCACTAGTTTTATTTATGCAAAAGCTTTTTTAATTTCATGTAATCAAAACTATTCATTTTATATGCTGTGATGCTATCTATTGTTTGATCATAAATTGTATAGATCTGACAGGTACATTTTTTCCATGCTCACCTAATTTACTTATGATATCACTCTCTGTCTCTAAATCATTTATCCATTTATATCCATTCATCCATTTATCTTGGTATATGAGATGTTGATCTATGCCTAGTTTCTGCCAAACTGTTTTACAGTTTTCCCAGCAATATTTTTCAAGCATTAAGTTCTTGTTCCAAAACTTATTATCTTTGGGTTTATTGGACATTAGACTATTACAGTCATTTACTACTGTGTATTGTGTACCTAATCTATTCCACTTATCCATCTAGATTGTTTTGATGATTATCACTTGTAATATAGTTTGAAATTTGGAACTGTTAAACTGCCTCTCTTCACATTTTATTTTTTCATTGATTCCCTTATAATTCTTGGGTCATGGGTCTATTTAAAATCTATCAGCAAATTCCCATTGCTTACAGAAAAATTATGAACACTTAAATGTTGCATTCAAAACCTTCCATGATATGTCTCTAATCCACCTTTATGTCATCTCCATATATTCTACATATCAATCAATCTGAACTACTCACCATTCTATCTTTCATTACTGCCCTTTCCAATCCCTGGGCCTTTGCTCATGACATCTTCAATGACCAAAACATTCCATTCCACATTCTACCCCCATCTCCCCATCTCCTTGCCCTGCTCCAAGGCCTACTTTGTCCATAAAGCTGTCCTTCATCCATTCCTTTTCCCATACACAAAATCTCCCTCTTTGAATTTCTCACAGTACTTTGCTTCCCTAGATCTTTCCTCTGCACTTAATTCACTCTCCCTTGTGCTATAATTACACACACACACACACACACACACACACACACACACACACACCCCTCCACCATTATATTATAAGTTGCTTGAGAGTAGGATCCATGTTGTAGTTCTGGATAGTCATGGAGTCAGCTAGGCCTGAACTCAACCAGCCTCAGACACTTTCTAGCTGTATGACTCTGGATAAGTGATTCTGTCTGCCTCAGTTTCTTTCTCTGTAAAATGGAGATCATAACAGCACCTACCTCCCAGGGTTGTTGTGAGGATAAAATGAGATAATATTTGTAAAGTGCTTTACAAACCTTAAAGAGCTATATAAATGTTAGCTATTCTTATTCTTGTGCAGTTAGGTGGTGCAGTGGATAGAGTGCCGAGCCTGGAGTTAGGAAGACTCATCTTCCTGACTTCAAATCTGGCATCAGACACTAGTTGTGTGACCTTAGGCAAGTCACTTTACCCTGTTTGCCTCCGTTTCCTGATCTGTAAAATTATCCAGTGAAGGAAATGGCAAACTACTCCAGTGTCTCCACCAAGAAAACCCATGAAGAGTCAAACACAACTGAAAAATGACTCAACAACAATAATTCTTATTCTTATTATTCCCAGGCTCTAGCACAGTACCCTACAAATAGCTATATTTCAACACTTCCATAAATCAATAGGCATACTCCCTCCAGAGGTACTAATCACAACTCATCCATGCCTTCTCATCCTGTGTGATTCTTGTCTATTCTTGTCCATGTTATCCTGCAGTTTCTCTACGAAGGATCTGGATTTAGAACCAGAAGGGACCCCCTTCCCTGCTGACTTGATGATAGAAGTCAGTCAAAACAAGTCCATAAATATTTATTGGAAAGTTAGAAGAAAGTCCCCAGAAATCTCCTATCCTTTGAGCTGATTGGACCCTGTTCTTCCTTCTCTACAGGTGGCGGCAGAGTATTTTAAGAACACCACCCTGCTGCTAATGGGAGTCATCTGTGTGGCAGCAGCAGTGGAGAAATGGAACCTGCACAAGCGGATTGCCCTGCGCATGGTCATAATGGCAGGAGCCAAACCTGGCATGTAAGTACAGTCTTAGACTACTGATAGACTCATGCCCATAACACAGTAGGCTTTATTGATGTGTCTCTCCTCTACAGGGATACTGCCCAGAACATGCACTCTATTTTTCTAGGAATGGGAATGGAGTTGCCCTGAACCATCCACACTCCTACCGTGTCCTTATTCTAGCCAATAATATATATATCTTTAAGAAGACAATCAACTATTAGAGTGGCCATGAAACTGACATTTTATCTGCATGAAGAAAATTTAGCTACATAAGGACTGAATTCAGAGATGTATTGGAACCAGCTTGGACCAGCTCTCAAGAGCTGATTATTAAATTTTCAGAGTGAGCATCTTCTCCTCAGAAATTAGCAAATACTATAAATCAAGGCTTGATTTTTCCTTTTCATGATTTCTAGACTTAAGAAAGTAATGGAGAAAATGTTAATAATGCAAGAAGAAGAAGAATGCAAAAATAATGATGATGATGTGAAAAATAATAACACAATGTCTATGATATATAAATATAGTTGTTAGTATTTTCCACTTTTAAGCTCAAATCCTACGTTCATATTTCTACTTGGAGGGTGCATTGGATAGAGAAGGCCAGCAATTCACCACCTTCTCCCTCAAGTAACATTTTTTTCTGTTCTGCTGTTTCTAAAGTCAGAGGGACTGTTTACTCATTGACAAGTGAGATCAACATATGGATGATGCCTGAAAGGGCACTAAAACTGCCTCATGTTAGGTTTACCAGATAACCAGCACGGCTCTTTCCATTGTACAGAGTCCATTTTGATAGCTTAATTGTTTCTCTTTTTTTTGTAGAATAAGGACAATCAGATAAATAACTTCTAGGCATGTTGAGATCATTAATTGGGTTACCCTCAAAAGAATTTTGAACTTTTGAATCTTTTTTTGTGGATTAGCCACAAGAAAATGTTCATCCCAGATTAGATACTGCTTGACCCATATCCACTTGTTTCTGGATCATTCCCACTCTCCATTTCCCCATTTCCCCCATAATTTGTTATGAGCTCATTGGGTATTAAAAATCATTTGGATGTCAGCCTACTCAAAACACCTTTGCAGCATTAGCCTACCCAAGTAATAATTCAGAAATTAGATATGCTGCCTACTGCATTCCACCAAATTGTATTATGCTTCTTATCTATCAAATAATGAGGCTATTTTTATATACGTCTTATAGAAATAAATACTCATATAGTCACAACCTTATGTAACATCTCAAAAAGTTAAATAGAAATGATTTTTAAATGATCCACAGACCTGTTCTTCCCCATTAATAAGTATAGCCAAGAATGGTATTACAAAAGAGAGAAACAGGAAGCATTTAACTTTAAGTGGGTTCAGTAGCTCAGTGAGAAAACACAATAAACTGGGTTCTGGATTCTATTAGCTACTTGGCCACTGAAAGACCTTAGCTGTTTTCTCTTTATATTTGAGGGTTTGGGAACACTTGAGTTCAAATTCAGCCTTAGATACTTACAAGGTGTGTGACTCTGGGCAAGTTACTTTCAAATTTTTTTAAATTATTTTTTGGGGGCAGCTAGGTGGTGCAGTGTATAGAGCAAAGGCCCTGAAGTCAGGAGGACCTGAGTTCAAATCCGGCCTCAGACCAAACACTTGACACTTACTAGCTGTGTGACCCTGGGCAAGTCACTTAACCCCAATAGCCAAAAACAATATTTTTTGCATGCACTCACACACAGGAGAATCACATGGCTAATGTCTGGAATGAAGGAAGAATGGTTAAGAAATATTGTACTTAGGGTCAGCTAGGTGGCACAGTGGATAGAGCACCAGCCCTGAAGTCAGGAGGACTTGAGTTCAAATCCAGCCTCAGACACTTGACACTTACCAGCTGTGCCACCCTGAGCAAGTCACTTAACCCCATGGGCTAGCAAAAATAAAATAAAATAAAATAAAATAAATACTGTACTCTCAGCTGCTACCTAACACCTTCCTATCTGCAATTACCATACATCTACTCTGTACAAAGCTTTTACATATCTAGTATTTGCGAGTTATCTCACCCATTAGAAATGGAGATCCTACAGGATAGATACTACTTTGGAAGCAATATACAAAACAAAAAGGAAACAATTACACAGGAAGCTATATACAAGATAAATGGGAAATAAATCATGGAGGGAAGGCACTAGAATTCAGAGAGGTTGGAGAAGGCTTCCTGTAGAACATAGGATTTTAGTTGGAACTTAAAGGCAGGAAGGTCAATAGTCAGGGCAGAGGAGGGAGAGCTTTTCAGTCATTGGGTATAGCCAGAGAAAATGCCCAGAAATTGAAACTTCAAATAGTAAGTGCTAAATAAATGATTGTTAACTGAATGACTGACTTAATCCATGAGTACCATCTATGAGTATATTTGTGTACAATGGAAAAAGGAAGATGAGAATAAACCGTATTATCATTAGCTGGGAAAAAAAGAAATATTGTACTTCTGTCACCAATGGTATTGTATATCTTAGTAAGGACTTCTGCCTTGCTTGAGACAATTAACTCTTGAAATTGTTCTTGCTGCCAAAATGGATTAGATTATTACTAAGATCCCTCTCAGCTATAAACCTGTGGTCCCATGATTTATTATTTAAGGATCAGTAATAATGAAACCCTTGGAAATAGACTATTCTATTCATATTCTAAATAAAATTAGCATGGCTTGTGGCAGGGAGAAAGAAATTGTATTTGCTGGTTCTTTGGTATGAAATGCAAGTCCAAGTTTAAGACTAATAGATACCTACTATTATTTACTAGATTAGGACCACCCAATGCAAAAGCTACTGAGAAATCTACACGTCACCTAGAGGAAGAGTCAAGATGATTTGTTCCTAAGGTTCTAGATTGTGTTCTAGATTGCATTCCAGTCCTCTTTCGAGTACCATGAGGTCCATTGCTGGCTTCTCAGTTTTGCTGTGGCCTCCTTCCTTCCAGGCTGCTGCTGTGCTTCATGTGCTGTACTACCCTTCTATCCATGTGGCTCTCCAATACCTCCACCACTGCCATGGTGATGCCGATTGTGGAGGCCGTGCTGCAGGAGCTGGTCAGTGCTGAAGAAGAGCAGGTCATGGCGGCCCCTGGCAACTCCAGCACTGAAGAAACTGAGCCAATCAGTACAGTTTGCTTGAGTTTTCCTAAAACTTTAGCACTCCCTTCTTCCCCATACAGGCCCTTAGGTTTCTCTTCTTCCCCAAATATCTCCCTGCTCCTAGGACTTACACACGTATGGCTCTACTTTCCAATCTTCCCCCCTAAAACCCTGAGCATTTTCCCTCGAGACTGGTCACTGCCAATCCCTGTTTCTTTCCCCTATGGCTACCACCAAAAACTCCTCCTCTTCTCTCAAATGTTGTAGATCACATCCAAAGCCCAACCTGAAGTCCATCTATGTATGTTATCCCTCTGGGCCTTCAGAGCAGAGAAGGAAAGCATGGCTATCCACCAAGGTACCCTGGGAGTTAGGAAGAGACAATGGTGGATGTAACTGGAGGCTGGAAATACTTTCTCACCCAGCTCAGAACCCTTAAAGAACCACTTACTGCCCTGTGTCACCTGAAGCCCCAATATTTTCTCTCTTCTCTCTCTCCTCCTCCTCCTCTCCAACTATAGGTCTTGGTGAAAAAAATGGACCCCCTTCTCTGGAGCTCATTTTTGTCAATGAAGAGTGAGTACATCCATCCTCTAATAGGAAGAGAGGCAAAGTTTCTGCCACTCTTTATATATCACTTGTGCCCTTATCACATTCTATTTTACCTTATAGTTAGCTATACTCTTTGAGTTACAGTTACTGAGAAGCAGCAGGACATAATGAACTTGCCTTGAAGCCAGAAAGACCTAGATTCAAGCCCCACTTCTGAATATTCCAACTCCATGACCCTGGGAAGTCACTTAACTTCTTAGGCTCCTAGTCAGTTCTCTAAAACTGTAAGTTGCAGAGAAGGAGCCTACTTGCATTAACAGAGGAAGTTCCCTATGCCAGTGAAACCACAGGTCCAATTCTCATCCCTAGCTATTTGTCCAGACATATTCTCCCTCCCATCAGCTGCAAATTCCTTGATAGCTGACACATTTGTAGTCATTGCTAAGCACAACGCCTCTTACAAAGTAGGTACTTAAGTAATGTTTATTTTCTTCAATTTAAAAAAAAATTGAGTGTTAAGAATGAATAGAACTGAGATCTCCTAAAGTCCCATGAAGTCCAGTCCAATGTCCTCCTTCATATCTTGTTCTTTTTCCTTTCTTCCAGCTCATCAACCCCAGATTTCCCTTCTCTGATGCAGGGCAAGGTACTTCTTTTTGTTCTTTCTGTGCTCTGAGATGACTCATCAGGCCGGTGGGATAAATCAGGGAGGTAGCAGTGCCCAGCCTCCCTGGCTTCCAAGATCATCACCTTCTTCTGTCTAATGAAGGCAAAGAAGCACACAAAAATGGAGGGGGAGGGGAAAGCATCCAACTCTTGGCAAGCTGGTGACTGGAGTCACCTTCTACTACAGGGTCAATCCTGAATGACTTATAATAATGGGCACTACCTCAGAAAGTACAAATGGTGGCCCAGTGGATAGAATATGGGGCTGGAACCAGGAAGACTCATCTTCCCGAGTTCCAATCTAGCTACCTGGGCACCTGTTTGCCTCACTTTCCTCATCTGTAAAATGAGCTGGAGAAGGAAATAGCAAACCACTCTAGCATTTCTGCCAAGAAAACCCCAAGTGGGGTCAGATACAACTGAATAGCAACATCTCATTTTTCACAAACTTGACAGAGGAAAGTCCATATTTGTAAGAAAGATATATTGAAAGGGGAAGCTAGGTGGTGCAGAGGACAGAGCACTGGCTCTGAAGTCAGGAGGACCTGAGTTCAATTCCGGCCTCAGACCAAACACTTGACACTTACTAGCTGTGTGACCCTGGGCAAGTCACTTAGCCCCAATTGCCTAAAAACAAAAAAACAAACAAACAAAAAACCCAAACAAAACAACAAAAAGAAAGATACATTGAAGTGGGGGGAGAGAACATCATTAATTAGTTTAAAGAAAAATTATTACTGTTTCAAAAAGGATTCTCCATTTAAATAGCGTTAATAGTCCTAAAATAGTTTTAATACTCCTTTAAATATCAAGCTGCTGTATATTTAAAATGATTCAATTTACAAAAATTCAATATGTACAGAATTTTAAAGGGTGTATGTGTAAGTGTGTGTGTCTGTGTGTCTGTGTGTGTGTGTGTAGTACTATAAGTTTGAAGCAATTTGAAGCTTTTGTATCATGGATCCATCTGATAGTCTAGTCTATGGACTCCTTAGAATCATGCTTTTAAATGCTTAAAGCAAAAATATATATATATGCTTACAAAGGAAACCACTTATATTGCAATACAGTTATTGATATATTATAAACACATGCTCACAAATCCCAGGTTAAAGAACTCTGGGTTTAAAGGATTTTCTTTATTTTAAACGGAAAAAAAGAACCAAAAGTTTCTTTAGAGAAAAAAAAATTCCAAAAAAATTAGGATCAGCGAGAGAAAGTCATCTTTTGCGAGACTCCTAACTTGGTGTTTGACACTGAGGGTGGTTTAGAACTAACAACAGTTTTATCACAGCAATAATAATAATAATAATGATCGATTTATATAAGGTTTTAAACTTTGCAAAGTGTTTTTCTTAGCAAGATGGAAGCAGAACTGATGAGGGATGGGCAATCCCAGTCAAATGGTCACTTTCCTTGGCTTCTAGCCCACTGACTCCGCAAAGTCAAGTGCCATTTTCCACACCCATTCCAAGTGTCAGGAGTACTCACCTAGGCACTTCACCCTAGACATCCTTTTCCTGGCAGGCTCACTGATCTTGTTCCTACAGAACCTGAATGGAGTTCACATGATCACCAACCCTATCAAGTCTGTGAAACCTCAGAGCAAGAGACAGAGCTCACCTCAGGTAAGGGAGTTAGAGGGAGTCCTATTTCATATAGGAAGTATGTCTTGAGGGCATATTGTCTTCCATGAAGGCCACTGTCCCTGCAGACCTCAGATCAGGTGTTGCACTGCTTAGCAGTGTTATATCTGAGCCCTCTTTGCCCAGATGAATGTGGCTCACCCTTCTGTGCCACAGGAAGAGAGTAACCCCTTCCTCACCCACATGAGGGCTTTGAAGGATCCAGCTTAGGTCCTTCCCAGGTAAGAGAAGTATGGCATTGGTTCCAAGCAAGGTGGCTTATTCCTCTACAATCTGGCCCAAGAATGAGCCAGGGCCAGGGAGAAAAGGGAATGAAGAGAAAGGAAAAGATGAGTGAGATTCCTGCTTTGTTCTCTGGTCCAGGATTTAGACCAAAGGTTCCCAAACTTATTTGGCCTAGCACTCCTTTTTAAAAAAATTATTCAGTGCCTCCCTAGAAATCTACTTTCTTTAACCCTTTAATTGTTTTTTTAAAAATCTGTGTCATTTCAAAAAATATAAATATTTTTAAATGATACATCTTAAATTTAATAATTTATTGTAAATTTGTGGGGGGTTTTACTGCATTGAAATTTTGAAGATGCAATATTGCATCTTGTAACCATACAGTATCACATTGTAAAGAAGTCATTACACACACATATTCCTGCCAATGCATTCTAGATTTCCCGACAATGTGTGACATGCTCCCCTGCCAACACTTGTTTGTTAAGACCTGTCGGCAGACTTGACCACTGATAGGTTACAACTTGCCTTTTGTGTGTTTATTTGGAAAATAATGTAATCACTACTACTTTAGCTCTGGTACACAACAGATGAAACATGTATAAACGGTTTTTCAAAATTCTCTTCTCTTCTTTCCTTATGCTTCCACTACCCCCTTATTTTTATTCAATGCCCCCAATTGCATCAGAGGCTACTACCACCCCTGGATCATTCCAGTGCCCCCCAGAGGGTGGTATCACCCACTTTGGGAACCTCTGCTTTAGACTAAGGATCAGAGTCACCAACAGAAATAAGCAGTGTCTATGGGAGCTACTGGTAGACCAGTAGTCTACCAGTACAGACCAGGCAGGAGGGGAAAATGGAAAGGAAAAAAAATACTATGAGAGGAGGAGAGAGAGAGAAAAAAGAAGGAAGAAAACAATACATATGGTAGAGAGAAGTAGTGTGTCATCAGCAAATGACCCAGGCAAATTCAGTGGCAATAAAGCCATAAGTCAGTGATGTCAAATTCAAATAGAAATAGAGGCTACAAAACCGTACATTAGGAAGGATCCTTTCAGGAACATATTGACTTAGAAAAGAAAAGTATATCTCAACATTATCTATGTTCTATTATAGATTTACTTATTTTGTTAACTATTTCCCAATTACATTTTAATCTGGTTCGCCCACACACATACTGGAGAGTGTACCTGGGGTATGTTTGATACCTGTGCAACAGATCACCTAGACCAACTCAAGAACCTTCCTCCATTGTCTACATTCTGCCCAGGCCAAGAAGACACCTTCTGACCAGAAGGCAGCCTCCTTCTGCTCTTCAAGAATGATCCATTAGTATTCACCCAACCAGGACCTTTTCTGACCTGAATTAGAAGAGTGGGTTTGATCTTCATGGTAGTTACTGCCTTCCAACTACCTGTGGAAGGGTGGTCAGACTTGTTCTGCTTGACCCCATAGGGAAGAACTAGCAACAATGGGTGAAAGTTGTAGAATGGCAGACTTCAAAGATTTCCTAAATAACTAGAGCAATCTGAAAAGAGAAGAGTTGTCTCTAGAAATGAATTTCCTATCATTGGAAACTTCCCAATGGAGAGCGGATCATAACAATAACTCATCTTTTACATACATTAAGATGTTTGACTGTTCTAACAACCCTGTGAGGTAGGTGCTACTATTATTCCCATTTTACAGATTAAGGGACTGAGGCTAAAAGAGGCTAATTAACTTGCCCAAAGTCACAAAGCTAACAAGTTTCTAAGGTGGGATTTGAACCTAGGTCTTCCTGACTCTAGGTCCAACACTCTATCCACTCTACCACCCTGGCTTCTGCTGGTGAACATCTGTCAGAAAAACTGTAGAGCATATTCCTACTGAAGTACAAGCTAGACTATATGGCCTCTGAGTACCCTTCCAGCTGTTGAATTCTAGGATTCTATGAATAGAATGTCAGCTCCTTGAGGACAGGGACTATTTCATTTCTGTCTTTGTATCTCCAGTTTCTAGCACAGTGCTTGCAGATAGCAGGTGTTTAATAACTAGTAGTAATAGTAGTAGTAGTAGTAGTGGTAGTAGTAGTAGTAGTAGTAATAGTAGTTAGTAATTGTGGTTGGTGGTGGTGATGGAGGTGATGGTGATAATGGTGGTAAAGAAGGTGCTGGTGGTGATAGAGGTGGTAGTAGTGATGGTGGTGATGGAGGTGATGGAGGTGATGATGGTGAAGGGCAAATATCTTTCCTGGAGTATGACCCTGGACACCCCATTACTAATGATACTCTCTACACCAGGCAGCCAAAACTGGGATGGAGGGGTACAGTACATTTCCTTTGGCAGGAACGGCTATTAGTCCTGCCCCCTGACCCTAGGAACCTGGAGCTGAGCAGCAAGTACAGATCCCAACACGATCATATGGTCTGCAAGTGCCTCTCCCTGAGCATATCTTATGCTGCCACCATTGGGGGCCTGACCACCATCATTGGCACATCCACCAGCCTCATCTTCCTAGAACACTTCAACAAGTAAGTCATGTGGAATTTTGTCCCAGGAAAAGTCTGACAGAATAGAATAATGCCACCTTTGATTCCAAAGGCATAGATTAGGGTTCAACAGAGCAGGCCTATACCCTTTGCTTACAAAATATCATGTCAGGGTCTGAACATTAGTCTTTCTAGGGAGTAAAAAATACTTGATGGTGAAGCATGGATTCTTAGTGGCTAAGCAAAAGGGACATCTCAGCCATCAGACAGCCCAACTACAAAACACCACCGCGGTTTGTCTGGGCATTCTTTCAAGTCCAGCATTCCTGAGAATAGAAATAGCCCTAAATACAACTCTGAAATATATAAAGTTTTTATTTGGATAGAGAGCTGGCCTTGGAATTTGGAAAGACTTGGTTTTAAGTACAATTTCTGACACTTGCTGGTTATGTGGCCCTGAACAAGTCACTTCACAGTTCTAGGCAATTTTTTAAGACCTTAAGGAGAAGAAGCCAGTCTGCTTTGATCAGGGGAATATCCTCAATTGGAGTTCCCTGTATCAATGAAATCACAAACCTAAAGAGAGAGACAGAGAGACATACAGAGACAGACAGAAACAGAGTCAGAAAAAGAGAGAGAGAGAGAGAGAGAGAGAGAGAGAGAGAGAGAAGAGAGAGAGAGAGAGAGAGAGAAGGGAAGAGATAGGGGAAAAAAAGAGAGGGGAGAGAGAAGAGGGGGGGAGAAAGGATTCAATAACTGTCCTCTATCGTTATGATCACTCAGGGGCCTTTTTTGCTTACTTCCTAGTTCCCACCAAGGTCCTGAAGAGTTGAGGTTGTTGGCTAAATGACATCTAGATATGGAAGATGTCAGGCTATAATTAGAGGCATCAGTCCAACCATATTTGTGTTGCAGAGCTTGTTAACACCAAAGTACCATTTAGAACTTCATCCTCCCAACCGTTTTGGTCACTGACCCAACTCTTTCTCTTCCAGCCAATACCCAAATGCGGAGGTGGTGAACTTTGGGACCTGGTTCCTTTTTAGCTTTCCCATCTCCCTCATCATGCTGGTGGTGAGCTGGTTTTGGATGCACTGGCTGTTCTTGGGTTGCAAGTGAGTAAACCCTGTCAAGTACAATAGACTGGCATGGCTCCTCTGTCCTATGCACTGAGAAGCAGATGGCAACAGTCCTAGCAATGTGCTCCTGAGGAACTCACTTTCTTCAAGGAAGGTGCTTTTGACATCTCTGGCTTAAAGTTGACTTTTAATAAACCTAAAAAGAGTAATTTGGATTGGGAGCTAAGAATTCTCCATTCTAGTCTTAGCTGTTTCATTGCTTAAAAGCCATATCAATTATCTAGTCAATTAGTCAATAAACATTTATTAAGGGCCTACTATGTGCCAGGTCCTCTGCTAAGCACTGAAGATACAAGGAAAGGTTAAAAAAAAAAGGTGGGGGGCAGTGAGGTGGCGCAGTGGATAGAGCACTGGCCCTGGACTCAGGAGGACCTGAGTTCAAATCTAGCCTCAGACACATGATACTCACTGGCTGTGTGACTCTGGACAAGTCATTTAACCCCAATTGCCTCACAAATAAAACACTCATACACACACACACACATACACACATACACACACACACACACACACACACAAACCCATTCCTACCCTCCAGGAGATGGGGAAGACAATATACAAATAACTGTGTACAAACAAATAATATATATATATAATAAATTGGAAATAATCAACAGAGGAAAGGTACTATTAGAATTAAGAAGGATCAGGAAAGACTTCCTATAGCAGGTGGGATTTTCCAGGAATAAGAGGGTGAATCCCACTGTACGCTACTGTGATTCATTGGAGTTGATGACAAATTGGAAAGAAAGAACAGATGATGTAGAAATTGAGCAGGGCAGGGTAATCAGGATGGAGAAGGACCACAAGTCCATGCTATATAGGGATTGGTTGAAGGAACTGGGGTTATTTGATCTAAAAAGAGAAGACTCAGAAGGGATATAATAAATGTACTGAAACAGATGCCACTGGAAGAGAGATTAAACGTGTTCTGTTTGACCCCAGGCTTAGGCTGAGGAGCTGTAGGTGAAAGCTGCACAGAGGCAAATATAGGCTTGATATAAGGAAAACTTTCTAACAATTAGAGATACCCAAAAGTGGAATGGTTGGCCTCAGGGGAGCATTGCGGGAGGGGGCCTTCTGGGCACTGGAAATTTTCTTTTCTTTTTTTTTTTTTTTGCTTTTAGGCAATTGGGGTTAAGTGACTTGCCCAGGGTCACACAGCTAGTAAGTGTCAAGTGTTTGGTCTGAGGCCAGATTTGAACTCAGGTCCTCCTGACTTCAGGGCCAGTGCTCTATTCACTGCACCACCTAGCTACCCCTGGAAATTTTCTAACACAGTTTGTTTAACCACTTGTCTGGTAAATTGTAGCAGAGATTCCTTTTGGGAGATAGGTTGGCCTAGATGACCATTCCAACCTTCAAATTTTATAATTCTGTGAACCCTCACTAGGGCAGCTAGGTGAATCAGTGGATAGAATACCAGGCCTCAAGTCAGGAAAACCTGAGTTCAAATACCTCCCCAGACACTTACTAGCTGTGTGACCCTGGGCAAGTCACTTAACCCTGTTGGCCTCAGTTTCCTCATCTGTAAAATGAACTGGAGAAGGAAATGGGAAACCACTCCAGTATCTTTGCCGAGAAAACCCCAAATGGGGTCACAAAGAGTCAGACACAACTGGAAACAATTCAATGAACCCTCACAATTTAAACTAATTTTAGTGGAAGCCATACCCAAATTAATTATGAGAATTGGAGTGTTTTTTTTAAAGAAATACAGATCAATGACTTTCAGAAAAACATGGGGTAATTCCAACTTACCATTGAAAATGTGGCTCCAAATCCTAACCTGTTTAATGAATTCATAAGCCATTTGTAATTAACAAATTCCTTTTGAATAATAATAATAATAGTTAGCATTTGTACAGAGATTTGAAATTTACAAAGTACTTTGCACATGTTATTTCATTTGATCCTTATAACAGCCCTGTGAGGTAGATGATATCATTCTCACCATTTTACAGATAAGGATACTGAGGTAGAAAGGGGTTAAACAACTTGCCAAACATCACACAGCTAGTAAGCGTCTGAGGCCACACTTTGACTGTCCTAAGGTCTATAACTATGTTGTTCTCCTTCTCCTCCCCGAAGTGTTGCTTAACTTGCTTGGCAAACTGCTTCTTCATAAACTGCACAAAGATAAGCTCCAGCCCAGGCCAAGTTTTCATAAATTCCACAACATTAAAGTCTATAATTACATAGGGGATAGAGCACTGAATTTGGTACAATCCACAATTAAAATTCTGCTTCAAGCACTTACTCATTGCCTGACCATAGGCAAGTCAATTCCCTGCTCTGGGCATCAGTTTCTTCATCTATAAAATGAGGATGCTAATACTTGCAGCTGCTGCTTCACTGGGTTGCTGTAAGGCAAGTGTTCATGGAACTCCTTAAAATGCTTCATAAATGTGAGGTATTACTACTAGGTTTGTCCCCCAAAGAGATCAGAAAAAAAGGAAAAGGACCCATATATACAAAAAGACTTGTAGCAGCTTTTTTTGCAGCAGCAAAGAATTGGAAATTACAAGGATGCCCATCAATTGGGGAATAGCTAAACAAGTTGAAGTAGATGATTGTGATGGAATACTACTGTGCTGTAAGAAATAAGGAGCAGGATGCTTTCAGAAAAACATGGGAAGACTTATATGAACTGATGCAAAGTGAAGTTAGCAGAACCAGAAGAACATTGCACACAGTAACAGCAACATTGTATGATGATCAACTGTGAATGACTTAGCTGTTCTTAGCAATACAATGATCTAAAACTATTTCAAAGGACTTATGATGAAAAATGCTATCCACTTCCAACAAAAGAACTGATAAAGTCTGAATGCAAATCAAAGCATGCTTTTTAAATTTTCTTTATTACTGTTGTTTTCTTGGTCTGCATTTTCTTTCACAACACCTAACATGAAAATGTTTCCATGACTGCACATGCATAATCTATATCAAATTGCCTGCCTTCTAAAGGAACAGGGAGGGGAAGGAGGGAGAAAATTTGGAACTTAAATTAAAAAAAAACAAATATTAAAAATTTTTGTTTACATGCAATTGGGAAAAAAATAAAAATTAAATGCAAAAAAAAAAAACCATCAGAGCACTGGCTCTGAAAACAGAGTGATTGATGATGACTATTTATAATAGCAAAAACTGTTCATATTTCTATATTGTTTGATGGCTTGGGGAAAAAAATGCACTCCTTACTCCCACACTATGAGGCAGGTGGTGGGAGCATTATTAGCCTCAGTTTTGTAAGATGGAGAAACTAAGTCTCATAGAGACAAAATGCTTTGCCCAGCCTTATAGACTAGTAAGTGGTAGAATCAGTGGTTGAACCTAGGGCTAGTATTCTTTCCATTACTCCAAGATACCTATAACGTGATATCACAGGTACATCTCATATGCATAGATCTACCACCTCACACTGATATACGAGGGAAAGGCATACACCCTCAAAATTATGTTTACTCGGGTTGGTAGATGCATGAGAGGGTATGTGGCATGGGGATAGGTGGGAACACTTGTGTTTCAAAACGTGTTTCACAACAATTGTGTTGTCTCTCCCACTGTAATGTAAGCTGCCTTGTTTCTCTTTGTATCTCCTGTGCCTTGCACATAGTAATAACTTACTAAATACTTTTTCATTCTTCCAGTTCAATGATACAGTGGGGCTAAAGAGGAGAGAATGTAGCAGGGGAGGGAGAAGCAAGCACAGAACCACAGAGAGGCAGGGGTTTGATGTCTGAACTGCCTTCTGACCTCCTTTCCTTACCCTGGAGCCTCTTTCTTCCCCTTCTCAGTTTTAAAGAGACCTGCTCCCTGAGCAAAAAGAAGAAGACAAGAAGAGAAGAGCTATCAGAAAGAAGGATTCAAGCGGAATATGAAAAACTGGGAGACATCAGGTAAAAATCAACCTCTCTCCTTCAGGAGATGACACTTAATGGTAATACAGAAGAAGGCTTAGTTTTTTTGTTTGTTTTGTTTTGGGGGGCAATCAGGTAAGTGACTTGCTCAGGGTCACACAGCTAGTACGTTTCTGAGATCAAATTTGAACTCAGATTTTTCCACACAGCTAGTAAGTGCCCAAGACCAAATTTGAACTCAGTTCTTCCTGACTCCAGGTTTGGAGCTCTATCCACTGCACCACCTAGCCACCCAAAACTTGTTCTTAAAAGTCTCTAAGTCCAAAAATTTTCCATTACTATAAAACCAAGCATTTCAAGAGACATTATTGACTCAGCATTCAGATGACCTCACTACCATTACCCCAAAAGCATTTCTCAATTTCTCACCATAACAGGTGAAAGGTGGGGGGAGAAAAGAGAAAACAGGGGAAAGGAAGCTCAACCCCCTTTCTGTAACACAAGGCATACCCTCAAAAGCTCCATCTCCAATTATTGCTCTTTCAGAACCATCACTTGTAAACAGTGGGGATGGTTCAGCAGGGTACAGTAAAAAAAAAAAGTACTAGATTTAAAGTCATGGGGCCCAGATTTGAACCCCACCTCTGCCACCCACTACCCAAGTGACGTTGGGTAAGCTACTTCCACTGTCTGGGCCTCAGTTTCTTTATATTTAACACGATACTAGACTACACTGGACAAGACTGAGTCTCTTCTATCTGTAAATCTATGCTTTTACTTTTATAGGCACAGAAGGGCTTTTGTTTTGTGTTAACTACCTAAGGAAATATTTAATGCAGTCTTGCCAATAGGTTCTAAGTATGTACCTGCCCACAGGGGTTTTTACCAACTCTTCCCACATGACCAAAATTATGGTTAGTGATGGCTCTTCTATTGGCAGGAAACAAATACGGCTTGAGGTGATCAAGTGGAAAGAACAATGGGTTGTGAGTCATAGGATGGGGGTTCAAATTCTCTCACACGCATTTATCAGCTGTCTGACCTTGGGCAAATATCTTAACTGCTCAGAGCCTCTGTTTCCTAGGATGTTCCACTATTCCAGGAGTGGAATGAGGGAACTAGAGGATTGGGGATCAGTCAGTAGATGTTTCCTTAAATGTTTTCTAGCTACCCTGAGATGGTGACTGGGTTCTTCTTCATCCTGATGACCCTGCTCTGGTTTACCCGGGAGCCTGGTTTCGTCCCTGGCTGGGATTCATTCTTTGAGAAGTAAGTAGTAGCACCTCCCTCCTTGTGAACAAGTGGCCCTAATTCCTCACAGTGCAATCTCTCCTTCCCTTTCTTCTTCAGGGAACAACTAGCCAGAGCCATCTTTTTCTTTCTCTCTTCTTCCCCTTCCCACTCTCCCTGCCCCTCCTCCCCAGCACAATTAGCCTAGAACTAGCTTACCCCCTTCTCTGGAATCTCAGAGGAAGAGAATCGCACCCTATACCTTATACCCTATGCCTCCTCTTGCTGTTATGTGAGAGGAAAAGACGAGAAGGATAGAAAGGGAAGGCAAGAGAATTCTGTACCTTTTCTAAGAATTAAAACTTTCCCTCTTGCCCCCTCCCCCCAAAAAAAGAAGAAGAAAAATGCTGCTTAAAGTTAGTCCCTGGAAAAGAGGTGAGAAATTGCATCTCTCTCCCTTTTTCAGAGGAGGGAGGGCTAATAGGTGTGAGATTCTGCCTTATACTATTAGAAGTCTCTCCCTTCAAGAAGTGGTTGATGCATTACTGAACTTCCTTTTTCTCTCTCCTTTATCTTTGTTACAAGGGATGGGTAAGAGAGGGGAAAAGAAAGAAATGGATGCAATTAAAAAAAAACCAACCAGGAGCATCAATGAAAAGATGATTTTTATTCATTTTGATTTTTGTTCTGAATTTAGCAAACCAAATAAAATGGGCACTTGCATGGACATTATCGAATAGAAAAAGACAATAGAGAAAATACTATTAGGAGCAGCTTGCTTTAAGTATAGAATACTGCCAAGCTTTCACAAGACGGCTTTCACAGCCATCCTGCTTGTCTAGCTTTCTTTACAGGCTTCCTTCTGTTTTTTTCTCTCCATTTAAAAAAAGAAAAAAAGATGCCTCAGGGACCCTCTTTTCTTTCTCTTCTTTTCCTTAAGAAAATTTTTTTAACAAAGAAACAGAAGTTTTTCTCTACCCAGCCTAAAAGCCTTCCTGTAGCAATTCGCCAATTTACTCTTATTCAGGCCCTTTGGGAAGCCATGTTTGGAGGACACAGTGTATAATTACTATTTTGTATTTCCAGATAGGCTGGGAATCGTAGCTATTAGTATATTTCCATGTTTTATTTGGCGCCACCAAAATTTTTCCAGTCAGGTGATACTGATTATTTTACTCAATGATTTTATGATTCTAACTTGTCAAGGATTTTTGTTTGGGATTTTTGGAGGCAATCAGGGTTAAGTGACTTGCCCCAGGTCACACAGCTAGTAAGTGTCTGAGGCTGGATTTGAACTCAGGTCCTCCTGACTCCAGGGCTGGTGTTCTATCCACTGCGCCACCAAGCTGTCCCCTACCTTCTCATTTTAAGGTGCAGGTCCCAATTTTTTTTTAATTCAATAAGCTAGTCGATGAAATTAAATGAGGTGCCCCTGCGAACCAGGCACATTGGTTATTATACACAGACAGGTTGCTCTTTGATAGAAATCAACATTCTGAAAGACAAACAGCACAGAATTTGATGATGGAAAATTGAAGTCCAGGTTCTACCTATGCCACTTATGTGTGACCTTGAGCACAAATCAATCAACTTCTTTCTCTGAGTCTCATTTCATCATCTGTACAATAGAGATCGTAATAGTGTATCCCAAAGATTTTAGTGCAGTTTTAAATTATTAAAGCTTAAATTAAAATGTTAATAAAATTAAATTTTAAAAATGAATCAAATTGAAATTTTTAACAAATTAAAGCTTTACTAGCTTAAAACTACACTAAGACTTTTGGGACACCCATACGTGCACCACCTCCATTAAAAGGCCGTTGGGAGAAACAAATCAGACAATCACATGAAAGGGCTTTGTAAGCATAAGATGTGATAGAAATGTAAACCGCCTTCATGATGAAGGCCACTGTTATTATCGCTGTTCTAACAAGGTTGATGCTAGCATACAGCAAAGTCTCAGCTTGACATTCATGCTCCAGTTTGAGGAAGCAGGTCTCTCTTTGCTCCTCAGTCAGGCTGCCACCTTCTGAGACCAAGTTTCTGTGCCCTTCTTGCCCTAAACAACCACCCCACACTGATTAAAAAAAAAAGTCTGACTTCCTCACCTCCCATCCCTGCCCTCACCACTGCTGAAATGTTCTGCCTTCAAGATGGATAGCACGCCACATTTCTCGACACCACTCCCATTGCCAGTCAAACCCTCTGTAGGAGCTGTTTCCAGGAAGAAGTTGGGTTAAACACACCCAAGAAGTGATCATCCAGACTTTGCTTGGAGATCTGAAAGGAGAGGGGATCTCCTAATTCCCAAGGCCATCATTCCTTTTTGAGACAGTTCTACCAATCAGGAAGTTTTTCCTTATACCAAGCAGAAATTCACCTCTTGGGACAGCTAAGGTGGTGCAGTGGATAGAGCACCGGCCCTGAAGTCAGAAGGACCTGAGTTCAAATTCGGCCTCAGACCAAACACTTGACACTTACTAGCTGTGTGACCCTGGGCAAATCACTTAACCCCAACTGCCTTAAAAAAAAAAAAAAAGAAAGAAAGAAATTCACCTCTTGCCAACTCTCCCTCATTGCTCCTAGCTCCATGCTCTAAGACCTAGGAGAATTTGTCCATTTCCCTCTTCTGCAAGGCAGTCCTTCCAACACTTGCAGATATCTATTGAGTTTCTCTCCCAATTCAAGGTCTCCATTTTCCAGGCTAACCAGGAGTTAAAGTTAAGCCCCTCAGCTGAACTTCATACAGCATGATCACACCAGAATTGAACTCAAAAGTCCTGAAATTAAATGCAAACTTGGTCACTTATTAGGCATATGACTACGGGCAAGCTATTTAACCTCTCTGGGTCTCAGTCTCTCCTCCTGTAAAATAGAAGAAATAAAACATCATTTTCTTAACATTAAAAAAAAAATCAAAGCAACTAGGTTGACTCAGCCAATCTCTAGAGTACTTAATAGAAGAAACATAACATCCAGAAGATCCCAGAGGTACCCAGAAACCCCTGGATACCACCCTACACCTCTAGTCCCTCCTGTGGCATCTTTGACATTCATCCTTGTTTCTTTGTTAGGAAAGGTTACCGAACAGACGCCACTGTCTCTGTCCTCCTTGGCTTCCTCCTCTTCCTAATCCCAGCTAAGAAACCCTGTTTTGGAAAAAAATATAAAGGTAAGAGGGAAGTTGTGGCAGGGGGGACACTAGATCCTAAGGATTAACTATGGTCAAAGAACGCTTATTCTGAAGTTTTCAAAGATAAAAAGAAGCAGAAGAAGAATAATGCCAGATGACTACATTATATAGTAATGTAAATGAAAACAACACCAAAAGTCAATTAAACTAAGACAAATTGTAAGGATCACTCATGGTCCCAGAGAACAGAGGGAAAAATAGGTTCCCCTCCTCTCAGGAGAGTAAGGGACTATGGATATGTAATGGTCCATGTGCTGTCAGATGTAGTTATGTGTGTGCTGGTGTGGCTTCCCTTTTTTCTATGTTTCAAGGAAGGATTCACTGAGGGTGAAGGTATATCAGGATATGGGATATAAAAAAAAACTATCAATAAAACTTGAAAAGTCTTCAAAGAGAGCCTCAGATTTATTATGACCCTTTCCCAAATACCAAAGTAGTCATGCTGATTAGCAGATCCATTCAAATGCCCTTCTCTCCTCTAACGAGACACCTCTGTTTTAATATTGGTTCTGTGCCTTCATGAAACTTTAGATTCAGGAGAGAACAGAGAAGATGCAGTGGAAATGGAACCCATCATTACATGGAAGGACTTCCAGAAGACCATGCCCTGGGAAATTGTCATTCTGGTGGGCGGAGGTTATGCTTTAGCATCTGGAAGCAAGGTAACATTTTTTTTTCTGGGTTTGTTTTGTTGAATGTTTTTGTAGAAGCTTCATTTCATTGGATATCTCAGTGCTGAAAGGGAAGATCTAACTGGTGATTTCTAGAAATTGGGAGAGACAGAGAATAAGTGTCTATTCCACAACCAATCAGTTAACATTTATTAAGCACCTACTATGTGCCAGGCACTGTGCTAAGTGCTAGGGATACAAAAAGAAGCAAAGGATCTCACAATCTAATGGTGGAGACAACAAGTAAAACAAATACGTACAAATAAGCTAAATTCAGGATGAAAAAGAAATCATTAAGAAAGGAAGGCACTAGAAATAAGAAGGGTTAGAACAGGCTTCCTGTAAAAAATGGGATTTTAGTTGGGACTTAAAGGAAGTCAGGGAAGCCAGTAGGTAGAGATGAGGAGAGAGAACATTCCAGGCATGAAGGACAGTAAGAGAAAATGCCCAGAGCTGTAAGATAGATAGTCTTGTTCGTGCAACAAGGAGGCCAATGTCACTGGATGGAAGAATGCATGTTGGGGAATAAGACATAAGAAGACTGGAAAAGTAGGAGGCAGCTGAAGGACTTTGAATGCCAAAGAGAACATCTTCTATTTGATCCTGGAGGGAATAGGGAGCCACTGGAGTTACTGAATAGGAGTTGATATGTTCAGACCTTCATTTTAGGAAAATCACTTTAGTGGCTGAATGGAGGATGGATTGGAATGGAGAGGGACTTGAGGCAGGCAGACAAACCAGCAGGCTATTACAGTAGTCCAGGCAGGAGTTAATAAGGAGTGGTGGCAGTGTCAGAGGAGAGAAGGGGGCATATTTGAGAGATGTTGCAAAGTTGAAATTGATAGGCCTTGGCATCACATTGGATACGGTGCGTGAGAGATAGTGAAGAGCTGAGGATGACACATAGGTTTGAGCCTGAGAGACTGGGAGGTGGAGTAGAGGAGTAAGTCATGGGAAGTAGTAAGATGAGGAGCCCAGTGGTTAGAGAGTCATTCTGTACGGCTGAAATGCCCTAGTATGAAGGCAGATGTTGGTGTGTGGGATGCCACTCAATTTAAAAAAACACAGAGGTATCCAAGGAGAAACAGAAAGTTAATTTATTTGCTATTCTCGAGAATAGGGTGTCCCTCCACCAGAATGCTCTGATGAGAGGAGACAGATTACAGAAGTAGAAGAACCAGATTAAATAGCCCTAATGGGCAAAATCCCCCCTCCCACCAACTGGCCAATGTTTGGCTCACAATCTGTGGAAACAGAAAACAAAACAAAGAGAACAATATACATGTCTGTATTTAGCCCCTTAGTTTGCTGAAGTAATGCCAAAGAAGCAATTAAAGATGTGCAGTCAAGCTAGACACTATACTGTATAGCCAGGTCACCATGACCGAAATATAGCAACAGGTACAACAATGGTGGAGTTTCAGGCTTGGCAAACTTTAACTACTGATATAACAATGGCATGGGGCGGGGGGTTACTTAGGGGTTGGATTCCTGTAACTCAGGTGATTTCTAGTAAACCAAAACGTAGGCCTGTTGGGCTGCTATGCCTGCCTTGAGTCACAATACCATTTTTATTTATTCTTCTGAAAAGTCTTCACAGGACCCCTCATCCCACTCTTATCCCAAACCTTAATTACACTGAGGAGTCTTCACTGGGACATCCCATTCATTGGGAAGAAGAGAAAAAGTGGGCTCAGATTCTTAAAATCTAGCCAATAGCTCACTAACATTTAGACTCCTTAAGAGTGCCCAATATGACAGATGTTCCAATAAGCCTTGTCTTTGGTTGAAAGCAGGCTTGAGTCAAATTCTTTTGGGCAGGATCCATGTGTTGTGATATTGAGGTCTTAGCACCCCTAAACCTCAACAGTAGCAAACAGCGAGTACCAGCCAAGGTCTCCCCATCATTCTCTGGATGCAGATTATGTTTGGTTCCAGTTAACCTCCTCTTTGAGACCCCCTCGAGGCAGGGATAGCTCTATACCCCTTGGCAGCAGGAAGCAGTTTCAGAAGCCAAGACCTTCACCCCTTACCCCAAAAGAATTTGGGTCCCATTTGTTTGAGGGGAAATGATGAGGTTAGGATCTAGACCCCGAAAAGGAAAAACCCTGGACTTTCCCACATGGCCAAATCTCTAAGTTTTTTCCCCCAGAGGCTATAATCCCATCAATGGGCTTTTCATTGTGGCTACACCCAATCTCCCAATTCTGTTACCCTTAACCTAGCCTAGTCCTCCATTGTCTTACCTCCCTAAGGCCCCAGGCCACCTTCCAACCTTATTCCTATCTAGGCTCAATTCTCTCTTGGCCACGGGATCCAGGTCCCTGGAGTTCTATTACCTCATAGACTACTTGGCCACTCCTAGATCCCTCCCATAGTCTTTCTGTATATAAGGTCCATCTTGTCTCCATTAAGATGTTCAGATTCTTATAATCTAGCCAATAGCCTAATAATGCTCAGACCCTTTAAGAGTCTACTCAATATGATGGATGTTCTAATAAACCTTGTCTTTGGCTGAAAAAAAAAACAGGAAAAAAACCCAAATAAAAAAAAAAACAGAAAAAGTGTAAGTCGTGAACCAAACGCATTGGGAAAAGAAATGGAGCTCCCTGTAGGTGTGTAGACAACAGTTACAAGGATTTTGACTAGGTGATAGGGATAGCAGTAAAGCCAGGATTAGAAATCTATGCATGACCCAGCTACTGAGATGTCTGGTGATGACTGTCCCACTAACCAACTTTTCTAAGGATGAGAACATGACCGGTTGGGCATTTCTATTTGCATTTTGTTTTAAAGGTATTGAGAATTTAAGACAACCCACCCTTTTACAACTAAAGAGGGTTAGTGCCTTTTGATGGCTACATCACTTCATTGGTTCATATTGGTTCATGTTAAGCTTATAGTCAACTTAAAAAATAATGACATCAAACAACTCATATTTATATAGCACTTGGAGGTTTAGCAGTGAGCTGGTGCAGCGGATAGCGTGCCAGGCCTAGAGTCAGGAAGGCATGAGTTCAAATCTAGCCTAAAAACTTACTAGTTGTGTGACCCTGGACAAATCACTTAACCTCTGTTTGCCTCAGTTTCCTCAACTGCAAAATGGGGATAATAATAGCACTCCCAGGGTTGTTGTGAGAATCAAAAGAAACAATATTTGAAAAGCACCTAGCACAGTGGCTGACACATAGTAGGTGCTTAATAAATGCTTGTTTCCTTCTTTCTTTCAAAGCCCTTTCTGAATAACAACTATGCAAAATGAGTCATTTTCCTCAGGAAACGCTTATTGAGCAGTCTCCCTCAAGCTGTACTTGTACAATTGATTTTTAAAAAAATAAACATTTAAATCCTATATTCAGTGTTATTTCCTGTTAAATTTACCTTTTTTATGCGTGAGAGCTATTGTTTCCCATCTGTTAAGATCTTTTTTTTTCTTTTTTTTGGGGGGGGGAGGTAATTGGGGTTAAGTGACTTGCCCTGAGTCATACAGCTAGTGAGTATTATGTGTCTGACGCTGGATTTGAACTCAGGTCCTCCCGACTCCAGGGCCCATGCTCTATCCACTGCGCCACCTAGCTGCCCCAAGGTCTTTTTGATGTTTAAGTATTAAAACCTTTGTATAGAATCATAGCTCTAGAGCTGGAGACTAGAGCTGACTCAACTCCCTCCTTTAACTGATAAGAAACCTGAGGCCTGGAGGGCATAAGTGGGGCCTGAGGTTACCTGGGTAGTGAGTGGCAGTCAGGATTCACCTTCAGGTCCCATGACTCCAAATTCAGAACTTTCTCTACCTTAAACAATCATAGAGGAGCTACATTAGACAAATGGCCTGATGAGGCCGATTTAAAGGGCCAAGTTCATAGGCCTTCTGCCTTTGTAAATGTAGTTGGATACACATGGATGACTGTGATTATGGCCCCAGTTAGAGAAAGCAAACTCTCTAATAATGGTTTAGGAGTTTTGGATTCCAGCTCTGCACTGGGAAGGTCACTCTCAAGACCCTGTGTGGCTTCCAGAGCTGTGCTGAGCTAGTAATGCTAGCTAACACTTCTATAGCACTTGTGCTAAGCGCTTCACAAATATGATCTCATGTGATCCTCAGAACAATCCACAGAGATAGGTGTATTATTATTATCCCCATTTTACAGATGAGGAAACTGAAGCAACAAGAGATGAAGTGACTCACCTGGTATCACACAGCTAGTAAGTTTTGGAGGCCAGATTGGAATTCATATTTTCTTGACTCTAGACCTGGCACTGCCCCATGGCCTGAACAAAGGGACCCAGGAGATGCAAATCATAGGGTCAACTACACGTACTTATGAGAAATAAGTTTAGAGAAGTCTTTTAACAGAGTAACAGAATATGCTCAGAAACAGCTAGCAGTCACACCAGTTGGAGTAAGGCAAAGGAAGGGCATAAGGCTAATTGTTCCTCCACATTGGCCCTCCAGCTACCTGGAAACAGTGACCCAAGGTTTCATCAGAGGTCTTAGCCATTCTTTCTGGAAGGCTCCTGGGAAGATAGCACAGAAGATCACAAAAACATAGACCCTCGGGGTGGAAAGGATCTATGCCTGAACGAGAATCCCCTTTAGCTCATACATGACAAGTGGCCATCCAGAACATCTTACATGATGATATCTAGTGAGAGGGAACCAGATAAAACCTGAGTAGTGAGGAGAAAGCCAATTTCATTTTTGGACGCTACTCAAGGTCAGAAAGTCCTCTCCTTCAGTAACTGCTAATTTTGCCTTCTGCAGCCAAGCTGAATGAGTTTTTTTGTCTCCCATGTAACAGTCTACCAAATGCTAAAGACAGGTGTCATATCCATCCTGAGTCTTCTTTTTTCCAGGCTAATGGCCTTCCCTTGCTTTCACCAATTCTTGAATGGCACCATCTTGAAGCCTTCTGAACCCCCTCCTCGGACAGTTTCCAGCTTATCTATTTCCTTTCTAAAATGTGGCACTCAGAACTAATTAGAATACTCCAGATATGTTCTGACCAGGTCAGAGTACAGCAGGCCTATAAACACCTTAATCCTGGGCATCACACTTCCTTATTACAGCCTAAAACTGCTTTAGCTTTTTTGTCTCAATGTGGCATTCCCTTATTGACAGCATCATTTTGACACATGAAATACATTATAAGAAAGAATTCCTTGGTCATAAGAATGATTTCATGATAAAAGCTAGCATTTATATGGCACTTAAAAGTTGGCGAAACATTAGACCTAGTATCTCAGTTAATTATCGCCACAACCCTGTGAGGTAGGTGCTATTATTATCCCTAACTTATAGATGAGGAACCTGAGGTTGAGAGGTTAAGTGACTTGCCCAGGGTCACACAGCTAAACATCTGAGGCTGGATTTGAACTCAGTTCTATACTGACTCTAAGTCTAGAGCTCTTACCTATTGCACCACTTGGTGCCTCTGGAATGGGAATTCTTTTGCCATGGAAGGTGATGGAATGAGGGTATTAGAGTCAGGTCCTGATCTATATAGGGGTACAAGTGGCCTATTTGGTCTCAGAGAATTCCTTACAAGAGTCCTGCTCGAAGATTCCTGACCACATCCGGCATTTCGACCTCCCTCTTACCCTGTCGCCCTCCCTTCTCTCAGTCCTCCGGTCTGTCCACATGGATTGGACACCAGATGTTATCCTTGAGCACCCTCCCACCATGGGCAGTCACCCTGCTGGCATGCATCTTGGTGTCCGTGGTCACCGAGTTTGTTAGCAACCCCGCCACCATCACCATCTTCCTGCCGATCCTCTGCAGCTTGGTGAGTAGAAACAAGGGCAACCTCACCTCCCCAGCCAAACTGCCCCAAATAGCCCCAGTTTGGAGGCCAAGACTAATGGAAGGGGACAAAAAGGGTGAGTATCTATTCTCTTCCACCTTGGACTATTTCCTGCAATCTTTAGTTACACACCTCTGAGTCTCCCTTTCTATAGGGTAGAGAATGAGTAGAAATAAGCTTAAATGACAGGAGAGGGGCCAATAGATAAACACTAGCACGGCTTGAATGCAACGCTAGGATCCCCCTTCCAGAGTGAATGACTGAAAAAGCATGTATTAAGCATTCATCATGTGCAGAGCACAATACTCTATGCTGAAGATACAAATAGAAAAGCAAAACAGACCAGGAAATCATATTCCAACTGAGGAGATAGCATCTATAAGAAGTTTCAGCTGTAAATCAGGTGGAAGAGCCAGGTGGTCCTAAGAGCTAAGCATCTGAGCAGGTGCTAATGCATCTTCTTTGGTGTCATTTCCATCGATAAAACCACATATACTGAACAATATGAGACAATAGTCAACAGTGTTAGGGAAGAATTGGGCAAAACAATATGGAGAGAATCCTCATAGAGGCCCATACACCCCAGTACAAATAATCACCCCAACAAAAGTGTATAGGCCAAAGTAGGAAGGAGCAGATGAAAACTGAGTTACCGCAACCTCAGTAAGAGAGCCCTTCTACCAGATTCAGCTCAAGAAAGAAGGGGAAACAGTTGTCTAGAAGTTTGGAAGGGCCAGAAGATAAGAAAATGATACCACATGATAGAAAAACGGTAGTGGTCTGCCTCACTCCACATAAGACCTGGTGAAAAGGAGGCAAAAAAAAAAAAAAGATCCCTCCTCTTTATTTTTCTTCCTATTTTCTTTTCCACTTCCCTTCCCTTTGTTCTGACCTCTCCAGCCATTTTTTATCCATTTTCTCCTCAGTCTCCTTTTTATCTCTTTCCCTTGGGCCAGAGAGAGGGTATATTAGTGAAGTCAACACAGTGGGGTCAAAATTCCGTAATGGCCCATTATCTGCACTTAGAAGAAAAATTCCATGTTAGAGCTGCATACTGAGCATACTCGACCATATAACAGACATATGCCATTGGTCACAAAAAAGACTCCAGGAAGGACAGTGTAGATGGTTTAAAGCAATTCATTTCTACTGGGGGAAAGATCTCACAGTATATGTCCTATTGGGGACGGCTCATTGATATGAGCACATGACCTCTACTTAGAAAAGAGGGTCTTTCCAGGTGGTCACCACATTATAGTAGTGTTCTCCAAGGAGGAGCAGTTAATGTTACACGGTCATTTAGAACTTACTAAAAACAACAAACACAACAAAATATGTGAATGGGGGGGGGGTGAAGTTTCATACTGAACTTAATGCTCCTATTAATTTTCTCCTCTCCTAGTCTGAAACCCTCCATATTAACCCACTCTACACTCTGATCCCTGTGACCATGTGCATCTCCTTTGCTGTTATGCTGCCAGTGGGCAATCCCCCGAATGCTATTGTCTTCAGCTATGGCCACTGCCAGATCAAAGACATGGTGAGTTATGGGTACCGAAGGCACCAGTATTTCCTCTCCCTTCCAAGTCCATAGGAAATGAGCATTTTCCCCCAACTCTCTCTTAAAATCTTCCCAAATAATAGTACCCTTTTATTAATAACAACCAACCATGTTTTTCCATCCTCAAATCAGACATCCCCAATAGTTGCTTTATTGGTCCAGTCATCCTTCCTCCACTGGCCAAGCCGCCAGCCCTAAATCACTGGGATCTCTCTGATGCCTTGGGATGTCATGTCTGTCCCCCTCTGCTGAGTTCTGGTTTGTCATGAACAAAAGAAAACTTCAGGAACCACTGTAGTATGGATAATTCACCTTTAAAAGGTATAAAGTCTGGCTGAGAGAGAAACAAGATGATGGAACACCTTGAATCCATGATACATGTGACTATAAGCTTCAGAGGGAGATATGATAGAACTCAGGTGGAAAAGAAATTAATTTGCTCTTGCATCCCCAGAGGACATAAGCAGGAACAATGGGGAGAAGTTGCCAAGAGGCAGATTTAGGCTTGATGCCAAGAAAAATTTCCTAACAATTAGTGTGTCCAAAAGTAGACTAGGCTGCTTTGGGAGGCGGTGGGTTTCCCTTACTGAAGGTCTTCACACAGAGACCAGATGGCCGCTTGTTGGGTATATCATAGTGGGAGGTTCCTTTTGGTTGTGGGTTGGAATAGGGGGCCACTCAGCTCCTTTTCAGCTCTGAAATTGGTGCTTCTGATTCTCTGATCTATGATCTATTCTATGATCTGTATGTGGGTTGTGTACTTGAACTTCAGTTTCTCCATCAGATAATCATCCTACTAGCGGATCCCTCAGAGAATAATAATGTATATAAAAGGTTATAGCAGCACAGATTTAGAACTAGAAGATGGCTTAGAGGTCATCCAATCCAGTCTCTTCACTTTACAGATGAGTAAACTGAGGCCTAGAGAGTTTAAGTGACTGGATTACTACTCACACAGTGATGAAGAGAGCCAGGATTTGAACTCAGATCTTCTGCCTCCAGATTCAGCATTATTTTCCTTAAAATACCTTTCATTAAAAGCACCATCAAAGAACAGTCTACAAATGTCATACTGTCCTGACTTTAGAAAAATGAAAGTGAAACATTTCATTCTTTGACCACTTCGAGGCCTTTCAGAAAGAGTGACTAAGAACTCTGATGAAAACTTGGGTCACTGTTTCCAAGTCCTGAATATAGTTATCCCTTCCACATCACAGGGGTTTGGGGTGTGACATGCCAGTGATCTGGCAAATCCATATAGAATTTTTTGGCCCTGTCTTCATTCTAGAGAAGAAATCTGAATTTTTTCTTTTTATTTTATGGGGTGTTCACAGTACCCTATTTATACTTAAGTTAAGCATTTTTCTGTGTTGTCTGCTGGCCTTTGGGTGTCAACGGAAGCTTCTGCAAAACTCCCCCCAAATTCCCATTTAATTTCCTATGCTGACTTGTGATGTATCAAAACTGCAACGGAGAAAGTTGCGATGTGAAAGGGATAACGACACCATCATTTTTCACCCCCCTGCCCACACCTACATGTCTTCCCTTCTGCCCAGTAAGAGAAAGAGCAAGAACAATCTTGAGGTTTAGAGTTTATTGTAGGTTCTAGATATTCAAACCCTGGCCAAATCCCAAGTGGGATGTAGAAACACCGCACAGAATCAGAAGACCTCAGGTAAGTTTCCAGTTCAGCCCTCTACTAGCTATGGGATCTTGGTCATTCCATTTTTCTAATAACTTCATCTCCTTATCTCCAACACAGACTCAGCTCAACAGAAGCTCAACATGCCACCTCCTACCTCCATGCATTCTCCTAGGTCATTCCCTAGAATGCTCTCCTTCTCATCTCTACCTTTCAGAATTCTTACCTTTCTTAAAGGCCATTTCCTCCACGCAGCCTTCCCTGATTCCCCTAGCTATCAGGGTTCCTTCTTTCCCTCCCCTAGGAAACACTTCCTGCCTGATCTCTCCGCAATCTCTACTTTGTCTTATACTTCCCATGCACACCCCTCTCTCCCAGCAGAATGAAAGCCATGTGAGGGAAATGACTAGTTTAATTTTGTCTCTATCCTAAGCGTGTAATGCAGTGCCATGCACGTAGTAACACTGAATGAAGTATCTGTGTTTTCATCAGCACAGAGATATCCCTGTGTAGGAATTCCCTCTACCAAATGACTTAATAGATAATAATAGCAAACATTTAAATAGTTCTTTAAGGTTTGTTGAGTGCTTTACTTGTTATCTCACTATTATTCCCATTTTGCTGATGAGGACTCTGAATCTGAAAGAGGTTAAATGCCTTTCCCAGCATCAAACATCTGTCTGAGGCAGGATTCAAACTTAGTTCTTCCTCACTCCAATTCTAGCACTATATTCACCAAGCCACTCTGAGGTACACAGAGGTTAAGTGATTTGCCCAGAGACACACTGCAAGTCTCCAAGGCCAGACTGGAATCCTGGTCTTCTTGATTCCGACGCCAGTACTCGAGCCATTATACCAAGCTTCTACCTAGAGCTGGGCAGCTAGGTGGCACAGTGGATAGAGTGCCAGGCCTGCAACCAGGAAGACTCATGTTTCAGAGTTCAAATCTGGCCTCAGACACTTACTAGCTGTGTGACCCTGGGCATGTCACTTAACCCCGCTTGCCTCAGTTTCCTCATATGTAAAATGAGCTGGAGAGGGAAATGGCAAACCCCTCCAGTAGCCCAAATGGGATCCCAAAGAGTCAGACATGACTGAAACAACTCAACAACCTAGAGATTGATAAATATTGAATTAAGTTGAATCTACTACCTGTTCTTATGAAGATGAAACAAGACAAAAAATATGAAAGCTTCATAAATTAAAAAAATACTGTGCAGATGTGTAAACAAAAGGCAGCCTGGGTAGTGAGCTATCCTAGAAACCAGGAAGACTTAGTTTTAAGTCCCATACCATCAACAAGTCACTCTGGGTGCATTAGCTAATTCTCTAAGGCTGTAAGTTGCAGAGATGGTAATGCCCTACATTGGTAGAGGGAATTTCCTTCCTAGAGAGTTCCCTATACCAGTAAAAGCACAGGACCAGTCTCTATTCCTACAGGTACTATTCCCTAAACATATTCAGTGACAGAGATGCCTAGTGGTAACTATTCCTCTCTCACCTCACTACCTAGCACACGGTATTCTCAAACTGACCACCTGCATTCTCAGAATTCTACTTTGGCATCAAAGCAATGGCCCTTACTGCCCTACAATTTGGACAGCAAGGCCTTTACGCTAAGCACAGCAAAGGACAAGAATGATTAATAACTCCCCAGCTCAGGCTAGGGTACAGTAGGGAGAGGTTTCCCCACAGTCTAGTCATTTGCTTGAAAAAATTTTCTAGCACACACTTTTCCCTTGCAGTGACAGGCTAGAAGATTTGTTTTCTGTATACTCTTTGTATGCTTGGCGACTCCCCTGGGTGGGATAACAGTCATACTTACTGTACTAATCTTTCCATCTGGTCATACTGCTCCCATCACATCTCCCACATTCTACACTCTACACATAGTTCTGCTCAGTGCCATGGCATAAATGGTATGGGCAAAGGCTACTGAGAAGATATACCCTAGAAAGAGAGGTCTCATTTGCTAGTACTCCCTCCTATGCTCATCTCCAAGAGGGAGGGGTGAGTGAAAAGTAGACATAGGCAATCTCCACTGACAGATAGACCTACAGTGTTTATGAAGCTGGCATTGTTCACCCTCTCCCATCCCTAACTCCTGAGAAATTTCCCTTTCTTTCTTACCTTTCCATAATTACTGGCAAAACCAGAACACATGGCAGTGGTAGGAAGATGTAAGGTAGATGTTACAAGGATAAAATAATGTCGCTCCCACAATTGAGACACTCCTCCCCCTCCACTGTCCCCCCTTTCCCTCCCAGTGAGTCTGTACCTTCTGGTTTAGGGAAGTGACTGGAATATATTGGTTTATTTCCTATAGGTGAAAGCCGGCTTAGGTGTCAATGTAATTGGACTGGTGGTAGTGATGGTGGCTATCAACACTTGGGGAATTAACCTCTTCCATTTGGATACCTTTCCAGTCTGGGCTAAGGTCAGTAACATCACTCATCAGACCTAGCACATGTGGACAAACGCACCAAACCAAAGAGTGAGTGCAGGGAGAGTCCAAACGGCAAGCTAAGGAAATCGACATGTACGCGTAACCCTGGAGCCAAGCAACCTGAAACATTCCTCACTTCGAAGGCCAGGCACATGTGAGATGGAAGAAAAATGCAGCAACTGGAAGGACAGACATTCTGATTTTCCGTTGACTTCTTTCCTGCCCTTCTTATAAGTGGTCACTAAGAAAGTAGTTTTGAATTTTTCTCATTCCTCTCTATCCACTGGCTTTAGATATTCTTCTTAAAACAGAGATGTGGTTTTATGTAGGGCCCTTCTAGAAGAAAGGAATTTCTCACTTTTCAAAGCCAGCAAATCTGCGGGAAAAGACTACATACAATCTTGCCTGTGCAAACCCTGCCCTGTATTTTAAAAGCAACATCTCACTGCAGCCCAGAGGCGGAGTTCTTGTCCTGCAAGGGTTGACTTGGATCCATCATGTAGCATGTTACGCATTAAATGTTGCCTTAGGGGGTTGAGGTGTCAAATTGTCAGGCAGATGAGCACAGAAGGCAAAACAATGCTGGCTGGAACAATTAATAGCATTTCTCACCATTCTTGGTGCCTCTCCCAGATCCTAAAAGGCAACTTTAGTTTCTTTCTTCTAAATGTTTGATTGTTCTAACTCCTGCCAAGCAGAACCTTTATTACAATTTCTTCCCCACCAAGATTCCCCACCTTTGTTATCTGTAGCATTTCTCTCTAGGGAGTAGCACAGAAGGGGAAAAAAAAAGACTATTTCCCTTTTCAGATAGGTCCATAGTTTTCTATCTCAACATGAAAAGAAGTGCTGAGAATTAATAAGATTGGAGGGACCTTAGAAGTCTAGCCCAGTTCTCTCATTTTACAGGTAAGGAAACTGAAAACTGAGGGCCACAGTAGACTCTTCTAACTTCACACAAGCAACAGGGGTAGAATTGGAATCTGAAGCCAGGGCCTCTGATTCCAAACCCAGCATTTCCACTATGCCAAGCTGGGACAGGAAGAAAAGACTGAAGGGCAAAGAGATTGATGCCCCCTCTCTCTCAGTAGACTCTAGCTTCCCATTATTAAAAAAAAAAACACCCTTCTCAATGATAAGGGAGGAAAAAAAATTTTTTTCATGACTATTTTATCAGAGGGCTAAAAACTATATATAAACCAGTAAAGCTGCTAAATGCATTATTTTACTCTATTTAATCTCATATAGAGCTAGAAGGAACCAAAGGAAGCTATGAAGAAACTTTAGCTTTTATCATTTCCAAAAACCCATAGGAGCAGCTAACATAGTGCTAGAAGGTGTAGACTGATGAGAAATCATTGTCATCCCTCAAAGACCAGAAAGCCCAGTAGGGCACCAATGATCTCCTCCTATCTTTGTGTTTTCCCTAGTGCTTTGCACTCTGCCCTGTGCTCAGTAAGCATCCAATAAATGTTTGTAGCCAATGAATATTCCAAAAAGACTATTTTAGAATACAAGCTTTTCTTCAGCTCAATGAGAACTAGCCTACTTCTTCCATAATAGGTGTTCTACATGACTAAATGAATGCTCATTATTCCAGTAGCTTTTCTTCAACTCAATGAGAACTAGCCTACTTCTTCCATAATAGGTGTTCTACATGATTAAATGAATGCTCATTATTCCAGTAGCTCACCAGTAACATATATTTCTAATTACTGACATCAGTTATTTGCTAAATGTCTTTGGAAGAATCCCTTGTAGTCATCTGCACCTATTTTAATTGGCTTCAAGTTCCTTGTTAGCATGTTTGACTCGTCCTACATGAACAATACAAATAAAATCATTATTTAGCTTCTCTGGGTTGTACAGATTCTTTTGTTATCTAACATTGGCACTCCATATCACTCATATTTCTATAGTATTTTAAGGATTTTAGAAGAGATTATTTGAGTTGGGGGTAGTGGGAGTGGGAAGAAAATATATGTGAAAAATAGAAACCAGGACTGTGGGAATAGAACTGCTCTTTCCCAAAGCCATTAACACCAACCATGGCTCCTAATCCTGCCACACAAAATCACCTATTCCACTATTCTATTGTTGGGAACCAACATGATTACTTCATATCACCATATGAACAGTAACTTCTAAACATTAACACTCCAATACTTGGTAATATCATTACTCACCTAGCCCCCTTCCGTAAATATGTCTCTCTTGCCAACCTCCCAAGGTAAGCTATTCTTTCTAGACTCAAAGAATTTTAGACTTGGGAAGGACATAAGATTGAGCTAGAAAGGACCTTAGGGGTTTAGCCCAACCCCCTCATTTCACAGATAAAAAAACTGAAGCCCCAAGAGTTTAAGTGATTTGCACAGGGTGATACAGCTAGTATCTGAAGTAGGTCTGCCTGATTCCAAATCCAGTGTGTTCTACACCATACTATCCTACTTCTCAACTTCATTTTATGAGTAAGGAAACGGAGAGTCGGGGTAGTGAGACAATTTGCCCAAGTGAATTAGTGGCAGAGCTGAGACCATCAGTACCAAGGTCTCCTGACTCCTAGTTCCAGGGCTCTTTCTATCATGATATTTCTTCAGTTCTTAGATATTCCTCCATAGTGCTGAAGGTACTCAATATTTGACAACTGACAACACAATTGTGTTTCTCAGACTCAGAGACTTAACTTGAGTACTTGAGTATCTATGCAAACTCCCTTGTAAGGCTCAATGTATTATTCCCTTCTCCAAGCCCAGAGTCCTAGCAATAAGGCGGAAAGCTAGTTCTTCTCAATCAAGGATCAAAATCCTACATAGTAGTCCATAGCACTGGTACCAAACTCAAATAGAAATGGATGCCTTAGGGCCACATGTTAACTTAGAAAACCACAAATTAACATTATCTATGTTGTATTATATTTTTGTTAAACATTTCCCAATTACATTTATTCTGGTTCCAGCCACTAAAGGAGTCATTACCTCCTACCATAAAGATGATGGACTCAAAAATGCATAATGAAACATACATTTTTAGACATAGTCAAAGTATGAATTTGTTTTGATGGACTATGCATATTTATTATGATGGCTTTATTTTTCTAATTATTATTCAATGTGGAGTGACAAGAAATGCTTGATAAAAATAATTTTAAAAAAAAATAACCAGAAAATGCTAAATAATCTTTGGCAACTAACAAAAGACACACCATGATTTTAAATTATATTATTTACTCATTGATGCTGCTTTTTCTTTTTGTCTTTTTTTTTTTTGGTGAGGCAACTGGGGTTAAGTAACTTGCCTAGGGTCACACAGCTAGTGTCAAGCGTCTGAGGCCAGACTTGAATTCAGGTCCTCCTGACTCCAAGCCTGGTGCTCTATTCACTGCACCACCTAGCTGCCCCTTCTGCTTTTTCTCCTGATGGAAAACAGATCAGAATCTTACACTAAAATCTATGATAAATGAATCATGCCTCAGTTTTTATTCATGTAATTTATCAATCTTAAAACTACTAATACACTGGAGGAAGCAAAAATGAAAAGAAAAAAATGCCATGTGCAAATTACAATACAGGAAATATAAGAGAAAGCTCATTTCCTCCCTCATAGTATGTAATGTTCATTTAGCAGAGGCTAATCAGAGCACAGTGAAAAAGGAGTAGACCACAGAGGAAACACAAACACTTGGAATACTATCCAAAGGGTGAGGTCTAGCCTAGTGGAAATGAAAACATTACGTGCTATAAATATATGTGCACAAGCTCTGTGAACATGTTTAAAAATACTCACATATGGATGCCTTCTATTTTACCTACATTCACACAAATGGAAATTGAAGGGGAGTAAATTAGGTGGAAAATGAAATGGTGTAGTAAAACTGTTCTTTTAGCTCAAGGAGGAGGGAGCTGAAGTTTACAGCAGCATAAAACACCAAAATCAGAAGTGGCTAAAAGCATTAGAAATTTCAGCCAATGAAATTATGGCCCTTCCCTTTTTTTGGCAGAACATTTTTTCTATTTCTTCATGATATAAAAGTACAGTGAGTACAGCAATGTTTCCCAAATTACTCCACAGAACACACATTCTACATAAAGTTTAGAAAAGTATATCATGTACATATTATTTCATTTGATCCTCACAAGAGCCCTCTATGGTAGGCAGTAGGAGTATTACCCCCATTTTTACAGATGAGGGAACCAGGATTCAAAGTCTTATAGCTAAAGCTATATACTCAAAGTATATAGTTAAAGAGAAGAAGCAGGATTCAAATCCTCATCTTCAGAATCTACATCCAATGGTCATTCCATTTACATCATGTTCTTTTGTAGAAATAGTAAGGATCTAAGACTAAGTCCTTATATAGGTAACCCAAAACTTGGCTATTTAGTAAAACTCTACTTTTGAGTAAAGAGAAAACTTCTGAAGACTTTCTCCAGATGGTTTTGCAGCAGAAAGTAAGGCAAAACTTACAACTTACAATACACCAGTTTCCCCAGAACCTCCTAGAAAACTGTGGTAAAGATGATAAAAATGATAGTCACTTTTGGAAATCTTTAGGAACACAGGCACACAAATTGTTGGAGGAGCTATGAATTGGGCCATTCTTTCTGAAAAATTATTTGGAATTATGTGACTAACATAAAAATCCTTTTAACCCATCATTATTCCTAGGAATAGAATTCCAAAGAGGTCAAAGACAAGAGAACAGGTCTTAACTATACCAAAATATTCATAGCAACATTTCTAGTAGTAGCAACCAGGAAGCAAAGTTGTTGCCATCAATTGGGAAATGACTGAAAAGACTGTGGTACTTTAATGTCTGCAGATAGTATGAGAGAGGATAGCATGCCAGACATTGAGATAAGAAAGGCCTCAATTTAAGTCTACCTCCCATGATTAGCAACTGTGCAGTCATTGGCAAATTATAACTGCTCTGAGCCTATTTCCTCATCTGTAAAATGGGAATAATACCTGGAGTACCTATCTCACAGAGTTACTATAAGGCTCATTAGATGACCTACATAAGTTACTTGCAAGCTTCAAAGCCCTATACAATGATAGCTTGTAGCAGCTAGCATTTATATGGCACTTTAAGATTTGCAAAGGGTTTTACAAATATTTTCATTTTTATCTCCAAAACCCTGGGAGGTAGATGCTATTATACCCATTTTACAAATAAGGAAACTAAGGCAGACAGACTAATAAGTGGTTTTAATTTTTAAAAGAGCTAAAAGTTGTTCAGAGTCAAGTGGTTCTAATCAGGTGGGTTAGACTAGTTGGTCAATGACAGGAAAGCTTAGTAGAGACAGGAAGCCTGGAAGTCTGGAAGACCTTGCCTCCAGTCCCACCTCACATATATGATGGCTGTGGGACCTTGAATAACTCCCTAACTCCTCACTGCCCCAGGCATCATTTTAAACAGACTAAGTTGTAAACCAGGTGATCTACATTTGTAGATCAGCAATATAGTGGATAGAATACTAGGCCTGGAATCAGGAGGACTCCTCACCCTGAGTTCAAATTCAGCCTCAGACACTTACTAGCTGTGTGACGCCAGGCAAGTTACTTAACTCTGTTGGCCTCAGTTCCTCATATGTAAAATGAGCTGGAGAAAGAAATGGCAAACCACTCCAGGATCTTCGCCAAGAAAATCCCAAATGGGGTCATGAAGAGCTAGACATGCCTGAAATGACAGAATAATCAACAAATGAAATCAACAGGTCTGGCCCCAAATCCAAAAGAACCCCAGCTGGTCACAGCCATCTGTGCCTCTTCCCTTCCCTTGTTCCCTCCCCCAGCCCCAAGAAAGTAATAAGACTCATTTTGTTGTGAGGTTTAGAAATCAGTTCCAAAGGCAATGTTGATGGAACACAATAAAACAGATTTTAGAATTGGGAGAGTCCACAGAGATTCTCCCCTTCAATACTTTCTCTTTAAAGAGAAAGAAACTGAAGCCTAGAAAGATGATATTACCGGCACCAAAAGGCAAACACTTGTAACCCTGGTCTCCTGATATCAAATCCAAAACCATTCCTACTACGCCAGGCTTCTTATGTACCAGAAGGGCACCCTGCAATGGGAACACCACTTGGACAAGTTTGGATGATACCTGGAAGTCTACTGCTTTGGATATCTAAATTCTGAGGGGGTTTTTTTAATCTCTTACTTCATAGTTACAAAATACACTGCTGTGCTGGATGTATATAAAAGCATGAAAAACTAGTTCTGTTTGTAGGTTCTGTTAAATAATCTGAGTAATGACACACCACAAGTGCGGTTGCTTAAAAACAAACCCAAACCAAAAGAAACCATGCAAGTCCCATGAGAGCAGAACTCCTAATAAAATAATATTTAATTTTTCCATACTTTAAAATATATACTTTTAAATTAGTATGTGGACTGGTAGTTCATCTGCCCAGCAGCAGGGGTCATGGAAGAGAACTAAATGCACACGATGGGAGAATGCTCCTTGAAGTAAATGACTGAATTTGTAAAACAAATACTGTATAGGTTGAGCCAAATTTTTTTTCAGAGAACATATCTTTGAAATAATTAAAATAAACATAAAAGTAAAGTGTAACAAATATTTTCATTTTCTTTATATACAACCTTTCACTTATACACAATCATAGAACGTTAAATCTCCTTAAAATGAGAATGATCCTATTTAGGAGGCAGTATGGGACAAAGTAAGTACATTAAGCATAGAAAAATGCATTCCAAGGAGACTAATCTCAAGAGCAAGTTTAATGTCCTATTTCTTTTTTTCCCCCACAGCACATACTGTTGGAGAACTAAGAGGTCTTTAAAAAAAACCAACTTACTCACTATTTAACTTATTACACAAACAATTATAAAACTGCTGTTCTATAACATAAAATAAATGGAAGTCACCAGAAATCAGTTGCTATATAATGGTTTTAATTGATTTGGAAGAACACTGTTTGACACTAAATGCTTATAAAGCATCCAGTGTGGTAGGCATAATTAGAGAATTAGTATACTGCCATATAAAAAGCAACTTAAAAAAATTACTAGATATCAACAATTTTAAAAGGTAAGGGGACAGACCACTAATCAAAACTAGCATTTCCTAGTCAAGCACCATGACTCAAGTAACAGAATCTCCCACGCAGGTACAGGGCTCAGAGGAGTCCAGGAAGAGTAATACAGGGTAGTTCTGGTGTTACAGGCATATTTTAGCTCAAAGGCATCTCAGTGTATCTCAGGGTGAAGACAGTCATCCAGTCCTGTAGGAGAGAATAGGAGCTTCTGTTTCAAATAGGAAGGCATCCAGACACTATGAGATGTTGGCATTAAGAGCTAGGAGGTTTCTTCTTAGCATCTATATCTTTTTTAATCTCTTCAAGCTTTTTGGCCAAGTTCGGAATCTTTGAAAAGAAAAGATGAGATTTTAACTTTTCATCTAACCAATACCCTCTCGTTCTCCCCTCCCCATCTGTCCACCAAAGACAGAAAAGTTTCATAAATTTAAATATGAGATAAATTTCATAAGTTTACATTTCTTTCCCAAAGAGTTCTCAAATCACAGGACTAAGAAGTACTACTAAAACTGCTACTTAAGTGCTAAATATGCAAGAATTTGTTAAGTTAAAGAAGGAGGCTTCCTTTAAAAAGCTGACTCTTTCCCTATTTTCACTATACCACACACTCAAACGCTATACGAATGAATGAGATGTATGACTAGGAAATTTTATCATTCCAAAAAGAAGGATGCTACTGCAAATGCTTTTGGTGCACTGAAAGTATGAGTGTTGAAGACTAACAATTTTACCTACCATTCTTTAAAGCAAAAACAACCTTTTCTCCTCTGAAAATCTTTTCAGAGGTTCATTTCCACCTCCACCCACTCCCTTCCTAGGTAGTCAGGCATCCTGAGTTTTTAATCTGCTTTTATCAATGATTCATTCTGTGACTCTGGGAAAATAAACTTCCTTCCCCATAGTAAAGGCTTAATAGCATCTCCTAATGATAAGGATGATGATAATGACAATGATGATAATAGCCAACATTTTTATGATTTAAGATTTGCAAAACTAGATGTATATATTAAAAATCTCCTCTGAATCTCCATCAACAATCCTGTGAGGTAAGTGCTGTTATAATCTCCATCTGACAAATGAAGAAGCTAAGGGTGAGGGATTGTTATTTTCCCAGGGTTCACACAGCCAGTAAATGTCTTAGGCCAATTCTGAACTCCCAAGTTCAGTGCTTTATCTGTGAAACCATCTTGCTTCCTCAGACAGTTCTGAAGAAATCTAAAAGACCTGCAGAAACCACACTATAAAAATTAGTCTTTAAAATTACTGGTAAATTCTGTTACCATAATTAATTCCTCTCTACATATGGAAGTGATAGGAAGCAAAAATTATCCTGCTAAAAGTCTTTTATGCCCTTTCTACTTGATTTTCCACAGGACTTGAAGAAAAGCCCCAATTAAATGAGACAGTATTCACTCAGGGCTAACAAACTACAGCATAAGATCATTGGGAGATTGCTCTCAATTGCTGACAAGTCGCCCTCTTGTGGTGACTTGGGGCAGAGATAAGCACTATGGCTGTATTAAAAGTGTAATGGAAAAATATCTAATAAATGATGGACTTGCTCCAAGATTTAACACTCAGCCACCATCCCTTAAATATTTAAGGGGAAACTGCTCCTTATTTTTGCTGGGATTCAGTTCTGGCAAGGAAAATGCCCACAATTAAGGTAAATCACTTAAAACACTTCAACAGAGACAAAAGGTCTTGTATGACAGCCACTTACGTCATAGTTCTGAGCCAGATACATCCCGACCACATTGCCGAGTGTAAATCCTAGCTGAAGGAAAAAATGGAATAGGAGTTACAGATGCAAAGGTGGAAGGGAAGGGAGTAAATATTTACACAGCACCTACTAAGTGACAGGCACTATATTAAGCACTTTACAAATATAATCTCATTTGATCCCAAACTGATAAAAATTGATGTTCTTTTTTGGAGAACAAATTTAGCAATACCTGAGGGAGTTACAAAACTGATTATCCACCCCCTGACCCAATGATCCCAGTAGAAGACACACAGCCGGAGATTTGTTTTTAATAAAAAGGGAAGGAACTATATCTACACAAAATCATTTGAGTTGCTTTACTGTAAAAGCAAACTGGAAACAACTCACGTATTTAAAGATTTGGGGGATGACTGACTAAAACATGGCATAACGATGTAACTGAATATTATTGTGTTGTTACAATAAGTAATACATGGAAAGATAAAAAGCAAAAGCAGAAAGAATATACACATTGAATGCAACTATATAAAAACAAGTTTTATTAAGTAAATAGGTCAATAGGGGACACAAAACTATTTTAACATTTAAATTCTTTTCTTTAAATTGTTCAGATTATATGACATTCTCGGGAGTTTGTTCCTTATTTGCATTTGTTTACACAAACTTATGACAAAATTTTTTAAATTAAAAGTTTTAACAGCGTTGACCTCTTCTCTCCACTTATGAGAAAAGGTAGCCAAGAAAACTTAACATCAAATCAAATACAATGACATCTTCCCAGGAGTAAAGGACAGGTATTAATCTAAAGACAGGTGCGGTGAAATTCCACCCTATCTTCTCATCTAGTATTAAACCTGTTTTCCTTGCCAAGGCTAACCTCTCCATATGGGTCTTTGGTCCCACCCCCTCTGCGACCTTGCTATTCTCACACCTTCAATCTTTGCTCTCTCTACTGACCAACTCCATTCCATCTGCCTACAAACATGCTCAGATCTCTGCAGCCAGAAAAATCTTTTGTCCTCCTTTTTGCTGCTAAACTTTTAGAAAGAAGCGTACGTTCACTGACATACTTCCACACCCACTTACCCCACCACCCCCCAAGTCTCGCTTCTGTCCTCACTTTACTGAAATTGCTCTCTCCACATCCAAGATCTCCAAAAACCTCTTAACTGCTCAATCAACTGGCCTTTTTTTAGTCTTCCTCTTTGACCCGTCCTCTGTAAGAAACTTGTTCCTTCTTCATTTTAATTCTAATCTGTTCGTTCTCTATCAGAGGCATCACTGTCGATTACTTTTTCTCAATACCATACATTTGAAATTATTTGGGGGGAGGGGGTAGAATAGAGGTTAATCAAATAAATCAGAGCTTAATTATTTAATTATTGGACAGGTTTTTTTGATATTATAATAATAATAAATCACCATGGTCAAACTTTAAGGCCAAAATTACAGATGCATAAACCACAACAAAATAAGGCTCTCTTATACTTGTGGGGCAGCTAGGTGGCTCAGTGGATAGAGTGCCAGGCCTGAAGTCAGGGAGTCTCATCTTTCTGGGTTCAGATCTGGTCTCAGACACTTACTAGCTGTGTGACCCTGGGCAAGTCACTTAACCCTGTTTACCTCAGTCTTCTCATCTGTAAAATAAACTGGAGAAGGAAATGGCAAATCACTCCAATACCTTCCAAGAAAACCCCAAAGGGGTCACAAAAAGTCACATACGACTGGAAAACAACCAAACAATGATACTTGTATTTATACACAATTCAAGCTTGTTTGGATCTGTAAATTGAGAAACAGGGAAAAAAGAAGAAAAAAAAAGCCTAGATACAGAGAGGTTTCAGTAATTCTCTTTAGAAAATGTAGTCTTTCCATACCATCATACCACCTCCCAAACTGTTCAAATTCTTTTTTGTAGACATTTAAATGTGGGGGTAAAATACCACTAGCTTTAAAAAAAACAGTTTTGCTTTTTTTAAGTATCAAAAGTTAAAATAATTTATACAACTTGTGTAGCGCGTCACCTTCACCGAGTCTCATTTTTATCTTCTGAAAAATTATCTTGCCTAAATCTCTCCAGTCCCTTTCTAGATTTAAGATTCTAGAGGTTCTTCCTATGTCTCAAATTATTTCTAAACAAGTTTTAATTTTGTAATTTTACTGGGAATTAGAGCAAGCAGGATCATAGTCACAATAGTAAATATATAAAACTATCCAAATAGTTTGGAATGACTTCCAAACCCTGGTTTTTGGATACCTTTTAACATTTTGACAGAGGTTATGTCCCAGTATGTACTAAGATACGCATCACTTTTTATTCTGCTCTGCCAGTCCATAAGGACAGATTATGACCATTAGAATCCAGAATTTCAGAACCAGAAGGGACCTAAGAGACCTTCTAGTCTAACCTCCTCAATTCTAATTGCTATGAACAAGAATCTGACCAATTTTTTCCACAGGCTTTCAAAAAACCAAATTCTTTATAGATGTCATTTCATCACTGCTGGTACTCCCTACACATAAACTGCAACCCCTTCTAATGGTTCCACCTCCTTTTCTAAGCCTACATTTTGCTTATATTTTTAACGCACAATTCTTCATTGTATGGAAGAGGCTCTAACCTATGCCTACTATGCATCTCTCCATTGCCCTTTAGATGACCTATAATTTTGAGTCTTTATGATTTGCAGCCATAAGGGATCATCAGAAAAATGTTGGTATCTAAAAGATAGGTTTGTGGAAGAGATATAGGGTGTATGGGGTGTTCAGGGAGGACAAACACCTCTGATGTGAGGGTGGCCAAGCCCTTTTCAGGGCTGCTCATCCACCCTTGGCATCCACCTTCACCTAACTCTCACCTGTGGCTCCAAGAAGCTGTAGCATGTGCAGCCATACTCTGATAAAACCATCAGTGCAGACAGGCTAAACCAGGCTGAGGGTAACCAACAGCCGTCAAACTCAAGGAGTTAGGAGGATGTCTACCCCAAGCATGTGAAGACTTCCCTGAGGGGAATGGACGAATGAGAACAATTTGTTCCAACAACCATAAAGGCAGCTGAAGCAGGCACTGTGGAGCACTTAGAGCTTGGTCAGACATTGAAAACACCGAGGTAATCCACTGCGTCCTGGGCCATCTCCAGTCATCCTGACTTTCGTCTTGCCCCTGGACTTGGATAACTCAGAACGAGAGAGCTTGGTGGCTGACTTTGTGCAGCTCCACCTCACTTAAATACAATTCATCCTGAAGTCCAGACACCACTCTGTGATGTCACTGGTCCTCTTCAAAACAAAGGACAAACAACAAAACAACATTGGGATATGTAGAAAATGTAAGAAGAAAACATGTCAATAACATTTTACATTTTAAAAAATTTGGTCTCAGAGAAAAGATGAAGAAATGTACCTCTCTCTTTTTATTAAAAAGGTGAAGACTGTTGCATGCACAGTCATAGCAGTTATAGTTATTTAACTGGTTTTTCTTCTTTGCTAAAAAGCAAGGTTTACTGGGTAGAAGAGGAAGAGGGAAATATTCAGAAGTGTCTCATGTAAAAAGAAAAGGCATTAATCAAATAAGCAAAAATAAAAATATAGGTTTTTGTTTCTGGGAGATGCTTGCAAATATTAAAAGCACTACACAATTTCCCACTTTCCTGTATACTCGATTCTTCTTTTCAATTCTGGTTCCATTTTATTATTCATCTGCAGTGTCTATCCAAAATCTATGTACTGACAGACTAACAGATTATTCACCCAACTATGTATCAGTCTGGACAAGACACATCCTTCTACCACCTTTCTTTTCCCCCCTCAGCAAAGTCAGACCAAACTCTTGATTTATTCTGGATTTCAATTAGAAGGCTCTGCAATAACCTGGGACTTGAAAGCAATCAACACAATGCTATTTACAAACAGGAAAATCTGGAAAGCCTGAGCAAACACATGGAATCTCTACACCACTTCCACTCCCTCTTTTTGACTTGAACCCTGCACTTGACATCTTCCAAGACAGTGTCAAAAATCCTTGGCAAGTACATGTTTACCTGCTCTGTTTTTCATTTGGTAACAATCAGAGGGTCAAACAACCCTACATAACTCTATTGCACCTTTCAAGGATTCTTCTAGGGTCTCAACATAAGCATGAAACACACCATGCTGGAGAACAATCTTTGAAGCAGCAGACTTTCTCTATCCATTCAAATGCCTCCTTAACAGCCAATAAACATAGAAGGACTCTGCACCTCCTGATAACAGCTCCACTGCAAAGATATGGCATACTACAGAACACTGCCTGCAAATACCTGCCTGTTCTCCCATACCCCCATCAAGGACCCCCTCAACATATGGGCAATGGGTCCGCGGTGACTAATGCTCTTAATCACTTTTTTCTATAGTTAATACTATTTTGTTTCCCAAACATTTGATATCCTCCCCTTTTTCAGATTGAGTCAAACAATCTATACATATATCGGCCAATTCAGATTAGATGTATGTAACCTGTTGTTTCCTGTCTCTTAAGACATAAATCAGCATCATTTTTCATTATTTAATTGGTGCTTGTCATTTCTAGCACCTTCCCACTTTTTTCCTGAAGGAAGTATTCATAATTGGTAGGTAACTCTTCTGTGAAGTCAAAGCCTTTGTCCTTTTCCTCTTCTTAATCTTGAACCACATGTTCCAACATTTCTGCTAACCTCTTCTATACCTACCTTTGCAATTAAGTCACCGAGTATTAAGACACTCCAAATCAAATTAAATGGGTTTTACTAAATCCTTCACAGAATTTTTCTATTATCCTCTGCATCAAATGGTCAAACTACAATCACTATTCATGGTGGTCTTTTTTCTTTTTGTTTTACAAATTTTCATAGTTGAGTATTCAAATAAAATGCCAAATGTACCATGAAATAGAAATTACTGTTACATTTGGACATACCAACTCTAAAACCAATTCTGCCAACTTCTTTATTTGCCTCTCCAAAAATAGCCTGTGAGCCATCTTTCCATTTAGCTGCAACTCCCTTTTGTTTCCTTGCTTTATTTATAGCAAGAATGTCAAAATTGTTATGATTCAGTTACTCCAGTGGTGTGTCCACTCAGTGGTTACTGGACATGGATTTCACTTTAGAGAAATAGCAATTGAATCCCTATTACAGATTGTCTAGAGGCTATACAGTTCTTAGCACCCTTTGTCAACCTTTTTTTTTAGGGGGAGGGGGGTGCAATTCTGCTATCATCACTGCATAAGCAGGAGAGGCCATACAGGAATTAGAATCATTTTGCATTTTTCTTTGTTTCCTGGGTGGCCAAGACTAAATAAATAATTCAGGACCTAGGAGCCAGTCTAAGTACCAAAAGTTAAAAAATAATTCACACAACTTCAGTTTTCTAATATACTATAACCCAAGAACTTTACCAAGACCAAATTCTGACGTGAAAAAAGTTAGAAAAGACTTTTGAAACACCAACTGTCCATTTATTCAGGAATAAGTATTTCCAGTTGCTTACAGCTATTTAGGCAGATGTCTGTGCTTTGTAACATAAAGCCTTTGAATTTGGGAGGGGTATGCCTTCAATGCATTTACAGTTGTCTCTCTATTATGTACTCAGAGTGTCCCACTCAGCCTATTTCCAACTCTCCCAAACAGTAGCTCAGGATCTACCAGTAGCTTCTGAAGCTTTGCCTAGTCTATCTCCAAGCCAGTTACCATGCCACACATTTCCCCATTGTACAACTTCTCAAGGTTCCCTGGGGGAAAGAAAATCTGGATGTAAACTAGGCCCTTCCCTTATTGTCTCAGACTACCAGCACCTTCTCCTGGTAATCAAAATTTCACATCAAAATTTTTGAGAGAACCTCACAAAAAAAGCTAGAAAAATGGTGCAGCGCTGAAAGATTTTAAGCCGGAAATACTATATGGAACATGATGTTTAATCTAGTGGCTGGTATGTAGTCAGATAACCATGTCTCCTACTTTCCTGAGAAAACAGAAGCCATTCATGAGCTCCCTTATTTCCCAAACTCAATCATCAACTCTTGGCTCTCCTTCACCCCCTAAATCCTGTCAATTCCACCACCACACTTCTAGTCACGTGCTCCCTTACCTCCACTCCCACAACCACTACATCAGTTCAAGTCCTACTGGATTATTATAATAGCCTAATTGATCGTAGGTGCTATTATTATCCCCATTTTATAGATGAGGAAACTGAGGCAAAAACAGGTTAAGTGATTTGCCCAGGGTCACACAGCCAGTAAATGTCTGAGTTCAGATCAGAACTCAGGTCTTCCTGACTCCAGACCCAGTGCTCTGACCACTGTGCACTCTATACAGCTAGCTGCATCAGAGAAAGGTATCATATAGAAAATGCTGTCTGAGATAAGTCTTAAAAGAAACTAGGAATTCTGAAAAGCAGAGGTGAAGAGATAGGATATTCCAAGCATGGAGGGCAGCCAATGCAAAGGCATGAAGTCAGGAAATAGAGGAAAAGCAAGCAGTACAACTTACCTAAACCACAAAACACGAGAAAGGAAGTAATGTATAAAGTTGGAAAGGTAAGGGGTTGTGCCCAGGTTGGAAAAGGCTTTAAAAGTCAAACAGGAGTTCCTATTTTATACTGACAGTAACAGGGTACCACTGTAGTTTACAGAGGGGGATAGACCTCCATTTAAGGAAAAATCTCTTTAACAACTGTATAGGGATCTACTGGAGAGGGAAAAGATAAAGCAGGGAAGCCAATCAGGAGGCTACTGAAATAGGTGATGCACACCTGAAGTAGGGTTAGGGTTATGAATAGAAAGGGGATATAGATGCAAAAAATATTGCAAAGGTCAAAATGACAAGATTCAACAACTGATTAGATCTGTGAAGGTGGGTGAAACCATGTAGCTGGGAATGACACTAACTAGTCATTCAATAAACATTTATTAGGTACCTATTATGTGCCAGGCACTGTGCTAAGTGCTGGGGATACAAAGAAAGGCAAAAGACAGCCCCTGTCCTCAAGGCGCTCTCAAGCTAATGGGGAAATGCAAGACATAAAAAGCCGAAAAAAGGGGGAGAAGGGTAAGTGAAGTCCTAGCACCAGGTGGCCCCTGGGATATGGAAAGAGATCTCTGGTGTACATCCTCCAATCAAAGGGATGGAGGGTCCCAGGGTCAAGAGGTTCTGAGGAAGTATGAGTTTCAGAAATGATTCAATCTTGCAGAGAGATGAGTTTCTGGAAACAATGATGAAGCTCAGGAGAGGAGCCAGGTGGGAAATGATGAGTATGCAAACTTGGGTTACTAGAAAGATGGTGATGACCTCAACAGAAATAGCAAGTACAGAAGAGGGATGCAGATGACTTCTGTTTTGTGCACCTTAAGTTTGAGATGTTTACAACACATCCATTTCAAAACATCTAATACCAATTGGTGATGTAGAACTACAAATATACCACATTGTCTCTCAAGGTCTTTAATCTTTAGATTCTGACCTATCTTTCCAGTCTCATTTCATATTAATCCCCTTTTCTCATATTCTCTGATCCAGCAAAACCAAACAACAATCTATTATTCTCCAACTCCCACACTTGTAAAAGTCATCTCCTACACCTGTAATACATTCCTCAAAATCCTTACTTGTTTTCAAGGCTCAGCACAAGTTCCACCTACTAATGAAATCTTCCTTGATGCCCTCAATAATTAGTGATATTGCTTTCCTCAAATTACCTTATATTTATTTACCTACTTGCTATATCGCCTGATAGAATGTAAACTTCTGGACATGAGGGTTTTGTTTTTGTATTCCCAACTTAAGATACAGTAACTAGGCACTTAATTTGTTTGTTGAATTGAACTACAGAATGAATTAGAAATAGGGGTCTGCAATACTGCCCAAGGTCAAATCCTGCCACCAGCCACTTCCTTTTTATAGCCAGAGAACTAAGAAAGGTTTTTGCATTTTAAAATAAAGTGGTAATGTTTGGCCTACAAGGTCATACCTTGCTGACCCCTAAATTAGAAGAAGAAATGAGAGGTTGGCCCACCAATTAGGTTACTGCTTCTATGAGTTATGCAAATATGGGATAAAGATCTGAACCAAGGGGGCAGCCAGGGAAATTAAAGGCGACGGATACAAAAAGCATGGATCTACAATTATGACTCCACTATCCAAGCACGTACTGAACACCCACCTACCAGCACTGTACTAATAAAACAGTACAAAGTATGGTCACTGCCTTCAAGAAGAATATAATCTAGGTAGAAGGGCTAGACATATACGAATAAAAGAGTTAAACAACAATTCAAGAGAGTACTACCATATTACCTTATGTATAGGAGATGTTCAAAAATACTTGATGTGATAATTAAGGGTAATGATGTGATTAAAACGAACAATAAATACAAGACGTCAGAGAAGAGCGCTCAGTGCAGGCTCTAAGTCATACAGTACTTGCATTCGTGGAAAAAGTAGGACTTGGACTAGGAAGAAACTCACAGGTGGTGAAAAGTGGTAAGATCATTCCAGATAAAGAAACAAAGAGATATTATTAGGGGACGGTAGGAAATAGGAACTCTCCACTATAGTCAGGCCTACTGAAAAACAGCAGACAATAACATTAGGTAGGATCAAATACTCCAAAAATCCTGGGAAGTGGGAGGGGTGAGAGGAGGTTAGAATTAATAAGGTAAACAAAAGGAAGCAGTCACTACATAATTTCAAGGCAGGGAATTACATTAATCTGGAATGTATATGTCCATGGATTTTGACATGAGGAAAAAAAAAGAAAGCCTGACCTAAAGTGGCAGTCTGGCGTTTACTGTTCAGTCATTTCAGTCGTGTCTGGCTCTTTGTGACCCCATTTGAGGTTTCCTTGGCAAAGATACTGGAGTGTTGAAACTGGGGCAAACAGGGTTAAGTGACTTGCTCAGAGTTATACAACTAGTAAGTGTCTGCGACCAGATTTGAACTCAGGAAGATGAGACTTCCTGAGCCAGGTCTGGCACTCTATCTACTCTGTCACCTAGCTGCTCAGCAGTGGGAATGGTGGGGGGCAAATGCAAGGGATATTTATAAAGAAAAATCATCGGAGGGGGGCGCAGCTAGGTGGCACAGTAAATAGAGCACCAACCCTGAAGTCAGGAGGGCCTGCGTTCAAATACGGCCTTACACCAGACACCTGACACTTAATAGTTCTGTGACCCTGGGCAAGTCACTTAACCCCAACTGCCTTTGAAAAAAAAAAAGAAAGAAAAAGAAAAACCACCAAAATTGGTGACAGATTACATATAAAATTTGAAGGTATCCAAAGTAGATGACAAGATTTCTAAACCAGAAGAGTGGTGATTCCATGAATAGAAACGCAGATAGAAGAGAGAGGAAGATGAAACACAATTCATATTACTGAACTGTGTCACAGTTCTCTAAATCAATTGGATTATGATGCACAGGGTGAAAGAATGTGTGACTCATATAACTAATCTGTTTTCTTTTTCCATATACAAGTTATTCATAATCCTCATTATTAACATAGAAAATACTGTACTAAAAAAAATCTAGCAAAGTTAACTTGATTTATTCTTCTACCACTTCCCACTCATCTGAAATACAGTTACATGGAAGGTTATAAATTTATTCTAAGGGTTCCTCTTGAATATATGTTAAACCAAAAGAAATTTAAAATGACTCAACAAATGCATTTTTTAAAAGTAAGTATCATTGATTTTATATATATATATATATATACACATATGCATACACATATATAGTAATCAAAATTACTTTGTTTTGCACTTCAAAAGTACAGAAATCTAAAAATGACCTCCAAAATTTCTTTGATAATATGTAGATTTAACTAAATTCAAGGAATTATCAAAACTACTTCTTTCTAGTTTAAGTATAGTTTTTACAAAAGTATAAGCAATTTAAAAGGCAAAATTAAGTTTGAGAGTACTATTCCCAGGGGACAGAGACAAAATGGCTAAGAAAAGCCAAGGACTCACCCTGAGTTCTCCCAAATTCCTCTCCAAACAACTTTAAATAATGTCTCAAAACAGAATTCTGGAGCGGCAGAACCCACAAAAGGACAAGGTGAAACAATTTTCCAGCCCAAGACACCTTAGAAGGTTGGCAGGAAGGGTCTATCACACAGGGCAAGAATGGAGTGCAGATTTTTGAGGCAGCAAACTGATCTCCAACAAGCCAGTGCAGGCATTGGGAACAACTGACTCATAGAGGTGATTTCTGGAGCTCTCAGACAAATGGTAAAGGGGCAGACAACCTGTCACAAGATTACAGAAGACCTTTTGCTGGCATCACACTAAGGACTCTGTTGCACTGGCCATATGCAGTTCCAGGTCACAAGTCACACAGAGAGAACGAGTGCTAGCCAAAGCAGGGACCCTGGACACAGTTCCAGGGCAGAAAAGAATGCCTGTGGTCACTCACAGATTAGAGCACAGGCCAGGAGAGGAGTAAATATATCTCTCCTTATATCACACCACCATATCAACAAACAAGAACTGAAAATTTAACAGACTCCTCCACAACCAGATCTGAAAATAGTTACACAAAAAAACTGAAACTTGGGACAGTTCCTTCTCTACCCAAGAAGCACAGCCCAACTTTAACATATAAGCAAACAGCAACATAACCTGGCTACAGAAAGTCACTATGGTGACAGGGAAAAGATCAAAACACAAACTCAGAAGAAGACAACAAAGTCAAAACTGCTACATCCAAAGCTTCAAAGAAAAATGTGAATTGGTCTCAGGACCAAAAAGAATTCCTAGAAGAGCTCAAAAAGGATTTTAAAAATCAAATAAGAGAGGGAAAAAATGGAAAAGGAAGTGAGAGTGATGCATGATATATATATATATATATATATATATATATATGTAGATATATATATAGATATAGATATATTTTGTTAAAGAGTCAACAGCTTGGTAAAGGAGGCACAAAAAACACTGAAGAAAATAACCTTAAAAATAGAATAGGCCAAATGGTAAAACCACAAAAAATCCACTGAAGAGAACTCCTTTAAAACCAGAATTGGTCAAATGGAAAAAGATACACAAAAATTCACTCAAGAGAAGAATTTATTAGAAAACAAAATTGGCCAAATGCTAAAAGAGATAGAAATATTTACAGAAGGAAAAAAATCCCTTAAAAAGTAGAAATGACAGGGCAGCTAGGTGGCACAGTGGATAGAGCACCGGCCCTGAAGTCAGAAGGACCTGAATTCAAATCCGGCCTCAGACCAAACACTTGACACTTACGAGCTGTGTAACTCTGGGGAAGTCACTTAACCCCAATTGCCTTCAAACAAACAACCAACAACAAAAAGTAGAAATGACCAAATGGAAAAGTACAAAAGCTCACTGAAGAAATAATGCCTTAAAAATTAGAATTGGGCAAGTAGAAAAAATGACCTCATGAGATATCAACAAACAATAAAAACAAAATCAAAAGAATGAAAAAATAGAAGAAAATGAGAAATATCTTACTAGACAAACAACTGACCTGGAAAATAAATATCGAGAGATATTACTGGACCACCTGAAAGACATGATTTTTTAAAAAGAGCCTATATGTCATATTTCACTAAATTATCAAGGAAAACTGCCCTATTCTAGAACCAGAAGGTAAAACAGAAATTGAAAGAATCCCAACTGAAAGAGATCACAAAATGAAAACTCCCAGGAGTTCCAAAGTTCTAGGTCATTAAGAAAATATTGCAAGAAGTTAGAAAGAAACAATTCAAATATCATGGAGTCACAGTCAGGATAACACAATATTTAGCAGCTTCTAAATTAAAAGACTGGAGGACCTGGAATATGATAATCTGGAGGACAAAGGCTAGAATTACAACCAAGAATAGTATGCCCAGCAAAACTGAGTATAATCAATCCTTCAGGAGAAAAAAACAGATATTTAATGAAATTGAGGGCTTTCAAGAATGCCCAATGAAAAGAACAGAGCTGAGTAAAATATTTGACTTTCAAATACAAGACTCAAGAGAAGCATAAAAAGGTCAACAGGAAAGAGAAATCATAAGTGATTCAATAAAGTTAAGCTGTTTACATTCCTACATAGAAAGATGATATTTGTTAACTCCTAAGAGAACTTTGTCACTATTTAGGCAGTTAGGAGTCTACCTAGACAGAGATTAAGGGTGTAAATATGACAGGATGATATCTAAAAAATAAAGGGGTGAGAAAGAGGAATGCACTGGGAGAAGGGAGAAAGGAGAGGCAGAATGAGGTAAATTATCTCAAAGAGGAGCAAATGAACTTTTACAGTGGAGGGAATAATTGGAGAGGTGGAGGGGGGGAAGTGCTTGAACCTTATTCTGCTCGGAATTAGCTCAAAGGAGGAATAACATACACACTCAGTTGGATATAGAAATCTATCTTACCCTACATCTCATGTTGACAATGACAATGTTATACCTTGCTTTGATAATATAGTTGACTGTAATTAGGTCAAATGTCTCCATTTTACAATCAAAGCAAATTAACAACGTATTTAAATTATCTCCTACAAGTAAATGACATTAAAAACATTATAAGTAGCTTCCAGATTACCAACCCACCAGGGATACCTGTAAGATTACAGAAAACTTGCTGAGAGCATAGTAATAACAATGGCCAAGGTGGGCAGGTCAGGCCAATGATCCTTTACACTGGCCTGGATAACTAAATGTTATTAGTTCACTCACGTCCAACTCTTTGTGAAAATCCCTTTTGGGATTTTCTTGGCAAAAACAGTACAGTGGTTTGCCATTTCCTTCTCCAGCTCATTTTACAGATGAAGAATCAGGCAAAGAGGAAAGGTCACATAGCTAGTAAGCATATGAGGCCAGATTTGAATTAAAAATGAGTATTCCTGACTCCAAGCCTGGCATTCCATCCCTTTATTACCAAGCTGCCCAGGATAACTAAGTAGCTACTGTCAACGTTTAAGAATAAGGCAGTGCTTTACTCTCTTGTTAAAAAGTAATCTGATCCCTCCCCCAATGCTAATGCTCTCTCTTCCAAATTACCTTGTATTTAACTGGTTTTTATGTATTTTTATTTATTCATTTATTTGTTGTATATGTTTACATAAATACCTCTCTTCCCTATTAGAATGCAAGCTTCTTGCCTGTAGATAGTGCTTCATTCCAGTAAATCTTCAAAACCCACTGACTAATATTATAAGAAACTTTATATGCCCTTTTCAGAAAGTAAAATTGGTCACTCAAAATGACATTCGACTATATGCCACTTACAAAATACTAAAGCCTAAAGAATCCGGGATCAGAAGCAGGTAAAAACTACGGGTGTTGTCGATTGATGTGGGTTTAACCAAGCTATCTGTTTTACAAGAAAAGGTTCAGTGAGGGAGAATAAATCAGAAAATGAATGTGGCATTAAAAACCAAATGGCATATATAAACTTATTTTTAAAATAAAAAAAAAGAATCTGGGATCACAAATGGTAAAATAAGCATTTATTTTAATCAGTGATTTGGTTTGGAAACTTACCGGCAAGTTAACTCATGAAACTTGCATCATACTACTTCTTTGAAAAGTGGAAAAACAATCAAGTTCAGGCGAAGAACCGTAGTTTTTTTTTTTAAGTTTATGACAAATATTCCACTTATTCATGGCAATACATTTTCCCCCCAAGAGCACTTTGGAAAAAGTTGTGTACAACAGTAAGAACTGCTCCAGCTGTACACACCCAACCAGCGATCTTCAAAATCTGGAAGCCATAGAATTCTGTGTAGACAGATACACTAAGCCAATTGTAATTTCTGACAAGCCTCGTTTTATTCCTCTCATTAGTTACTATATTGAAAGCTACTATTTACTTCTAGTTTTCATCTTCCGTGACGAAGAAGGGCTCCGAGTCGGGATGACTACATTAAATGTTGTTGGAAAAATAAAGAGAAGTAAACCCCCTCTACTCCTCTCTCACCCCTCCCCCAAAGCATCAGGAGTACAGCAACAGGTTTTAAAATCCTTAGGCTACACCAGGTTTTTATGAACCAGAAAAACTCCAGAGAAAAACGAGAGAGGTTGGAGCTGAGGCATCCAGGTGCGTGGAGAAGTAGGTCAAGGGCTAAGAAAGCAAATTTCGATTTACTTCAATCATCATTTATGAAGCTTCGTGCTTGGCAGGGCGAGACGTAAGCCCTGGGGTGCTTACAGAACGGGAGGGGTGCGGAGACAGCTACGGAGACAACCAAACTCAACCAGGCGAGATAAGCATAGCAAAGAGTTGGGAAACAACAGACAACTTGAAAGGCGTCAGAGAACTGGGGATCCAGAGAACTGAGCGAGTCAGGCGAAGCTAGGAACCCTCAGGGAGGTTCCGCTCAAGAGTCAGGATTGGGGGCCCCAGTCCAGGAACACGTGTCCGGAGATACGGCGGGGTTCGGGAGCGTCACCGCAGGCCCCGCCCCGCGAGGGAACGGGGCTCCTCCCAGCTGAGGGGGGTGGGGGCGCGAACCCGCTGCCAAAGGAGCCGCCCCCAATTTATCACCCCCCCCTTCCCCGCCCTGTCTCCGACGCCAGGGTGGAAGCAGAAAAGGCAGCGCGAGGCCGGGACTCACCAAAAACTGAATCATGGTGATGGCGGCGGCGAAGCCAGCAGCTGAAGCTACAGGCCGGACCAATAAGCTGTATCCCTCCCGCTGACAGAGGGGTGGCGGAAGTGACGGGACGGGGAAAAGAGCAAAGGAGTTTGCTTCCGGGTCACGAGGACATGCACGTGGTTTCCTTTTTTTATCCTCTTTTCTCTTCCCCCTCATCTTCCCGCCTTGAGTTTCGAACAGGAAATTCTCCGCCCCCTAGTGGGGGAAGGGTCGAGGTTGCAATCTCAATTGGATTCACTACACAACTAAGACTGTGATTTGCTCCCACCGCCCACCTCTTAGGGTCACGGTGTCCCCAAGGTATTAGTGCAGTTGTACACTCTTACCTGTACAAAAAGCATATAATCTCATAGGATCATAGATTAAAAGTGAAAGGGATGGCAGAGAGGACAAAAGAAGGCAACACTCCATGTCAGATGGGTTGTGGAGGGACAGGCACACTACTACATTGTTAGTGGCAAGTCACTTGGGGCCTAATGCCCTATCTGCAAGATGAAGGGACTCCTTGGCCTCTACTTTAAATCTATGATTCTATGATCTAGCCCAGGTTTGGCAAGCTACAATCCAAGGGCCACCTGTTTTTCTGCACAGCCTTCATGCTAAAAACTTTTTTAAAAAGTGAATACAATTAAATTTTATTTTAAAATGTAAAAATCATTCTTAGCTCCTTCGATGTGCAAAAGGGGGGGATAATAAATCCATAGTAGTTTACTGGCCTCAATTCTAATCTCATCCCCTCATTTTATAGATGAAGAACTTGAGACCCTGAGAAGTGTTGACTTGTCCAGCATCAATCACACCTCTAAAGGGTAACTGAGCTGAGATTGGAACCTGGATCTTCTGACTAAAAATCCAGAGCTCGTTTCAAGATAAGTCAACAACTTGATCTTTGCCCTCCAGGACACCAATCAGTTATCAAGTCTTGTTGAATCTCCCTCCACAACACTCTCTCCCCCTGCATCTACCCTAGATTTGTAGAAAGCATATTTCAAAAGGGTTCAGAGGAAGAATGGGTAGGATCCCATGGACTCTAAAGAATAAAATTCCAAACACCCAAAGTAAAATAAATCCCATGAGGAGAAAAATTTGGAAAAAGAGATGGGTATGGATGTGATGGGGTGCTTGGGTACTTGGACTTGGACCCCACTGTAGGGTTATTAATTGACCTAATTTCAATATTGTTGTATCTCTGGGAATTGGGAGGCCCAAGGAAAGGAAGAGAGATGGGGAAGGGCTGGTCAGTGAAGCAGTCAGAACACACACATTTATCTATTAAGTTCACTGTCTTATATGGGCATAATGGAGCCCCAAAACAATAGTAACATCAGAGATCACTGATCACAGATCACAGATCACTATAACAAATGTAATAATGAAAAAGTTAAAATATTGTGAGAATTACCAAAATGTGACATGTAAGTACATGCTGTTGCAAAAATGGCACTGATCGACTTGCCCGATGCAAGGTTACCACAAACCTTCAACTCGTAAAAAATGCAACAGTTGCAAAAACGCAATAAAGCAAAGTGCAATAAAATGAGTTATACCTGTGTATACAAAATCAATATAAGGTAGGTTCAGGAGGGAGTGCATGAGTTAGGGGAGTAAGGGGAGCTAGGGACAGGAAAGGCTTTATAAAAGTGGTCATCAGAGAGGAAAATTTGGGAGACATGCACCAGAAGAAACAAAACTGATCTTTTACTTTATAGCCCTAATCTTGATTGGTACAGAAAATAAAATATGAGAGCAAGATGAGACAATGGCCATTCTCTCATTTTGAAGTGCTGACTGATCAGTGGCAGAGACATTTATAGCTAAGTACCAGTAATAAGTGAATCCTAGACATGCTACATATCATCATTGAAGAGAAAATAAGTCAACAACAGAAACTAGCCACTTCATGCTCAAGGCAGATACGGTCCTGCAAGCAGAGAATTGTCATCAAAAAGAATTGTAAATCAAACAGAACACCAGGATTACAAATTTGATAATCTCTCACATTTCACCCAGGCCTAAAATTCTATGACTTTCTCCTTGGTTGTATATGATGTAACTTCTGGAGATTCTCAAGTCATGATTCCAAAGAAATAACTGCTGACCTAAGGCTACCCAAATGAACAATTAGCACCATCTAGTGGTAACCTACTCAAACGACATGTTCCTGGCACTCAGAAATTCTGAGAGGATATTATTAATTACACCTAGAGAATTTTGGAGATCATCTAATCTAACTCTTTCATTTTACACATGAGATAATTGATCCAAAAAGATGACAGTCTAGAGCTATTTCTTGTGGACTAAAATGCCACTCTGATTCATTAGAGTCTTTAGAAACCAATGCCAACTGTCAATAAACCAGAAATTGGGATAAAGCACATCCAATATTCTAACAAGTCAGTGCACTTCAAAATACAAGAATCGTCCACTCGGGTGAGCGCTCCCAAAGCCAATTCCAACCCTTTGTACTTTTAAGGGCAGAGATGTCAAATACACACACCCATAAGAGACCCTAGCAGAACCAGATAAAATGTAATTGGGAAATATTTAATGAAATATAAAAAGGCAATAAAAGATAGATATTACATTTTAAAACTAAGCCAATATGTGGCCCTCCAGGGATCCTTTTGTATGGAATAGTCCTCACTTTCAAGAGTTTGACCCCCACTGGTGTAGATGACCAGTTTTCCTGAGGCCTCTTCTTGCATTCATTACATTTCCCCTGGTATGCTAGTTATTTGTGTAAGCCTTTCACCCCATTTGCCTTTAAGCTTCTTGAGAGCACAGTCTGCTTCTTATTCATTCAGTTGATAAGCAGTTATTAAACTTGTCAGGCACTGTGCTAGGTGCTGGAGATACAAACACCAAAAAATAATCTGCATTCCAATGGGGGTAATCATGGGCACAGATGATAAATATGAAAATATACAGACATATGTATGCATACACACACACACACACACACACAGAGTGATACAAAGTCATTTCTTTTGGAGGGAGGGTTAACACTAACAACTGGATCTAGACAGCATTCCTGTAGGAGCAGGACATGAACTAAGCTTTGAAGGAAGTTACAGGTTCAAGAAGACTGAAGGCAGACAGGCCTGGTGAAGTACAATTTGGCACAAGGCCAAAGGGGCAAGAGATAATGTTATGTTCGGGGAAGAGCAAAGCAGCCAGCCTGCCTAAAAGGCAGAATTCATAAAACCAAAGTCATGGGAACTACTAAGCCTAGAAAGGTCAGCTGGAGCTGTATAGTGAAGGGAGGCAAATAGAAGTGACTGGGCTGGCAGAAAGAACACTGGATTTAGAGTCTGAGGACCAGAATTCAACCCGCTTCTGCCACCTAATATTGTGGTACGTCAGACAAATCACTGGATCTCCCCTCTCGTCAGTCTCCCCTAAATGAGAGGCCTGGACTAGCGTCTAAAATCCCTTCTTGCTCTGAAGTTTCCATCTTATCCTAGGCTGCGGTTCTTTATTTGGGGTCCATGAACTTTATAACTGTATTTCCATATAATTGGTTTCCTTTGTAATCCCATGGATTCTGTTTTATGCATTTAAAACATTCTGAGAAGGGGTCCATAAGAGTCATCAGATTGCCAAAGGGATCCATGACAAACAAAAAAAGGTTAACATCTAAAATAGCTTTCCAAGCTCTTACTGCAGCTTTCTAAGTAGGAGTGTGACAAGGTAGAACTTGTGCTTTAGGAATATTTGAGTTGTGTTAAGGATGAAATGGAGAAACTGAAAGCAAGCCTAATCAGGAAGTTATTGCAATAATTATCCTTATGTCCCTAAAGCCTAGCACAGTGCTTTCCACACCATAGATACTTAAGTGAATTGCTATGAACAAAAAAAAAATCATCATCTGGTATCTACCCTTTGGTAATAATAGCTAATATTTACATGATACTTTAAGTTTTCAAAATACATGTATTAATTCATTTTATCTCCACAATATCTTCATTTTATAGAAAAGGAAACTGAGACACAGAGAGGTTAAAGGGACTTGCCTAGGGTCATACAGCTAGGCAATGTCCAAGGCGGGACATGAACTCAGGTCTTCTTGACTCCAAGTCCTGTAACCTCTAATAGCTGCCCTGGTGAATTTCCCCAAAATTTAGCCTTCCAGTGACATACAGTCCATAAAAGGGGCTCCCTCCCCATGTGATACCTTTCCAGCAGTTTACTAGGATCTACCTAATGCTGGCTAACATGCCCTTCAAGAACCCGGGCCACATCCACCCTGTCACGACACATTAGAGAAGATGAAATTCTATTTGCTGAGATTCCATAACTTAAACAATTTTAGAACTCCTGTATAAAATCATGGAAGAGCTCAATGCAGAACAAAGAGTTAAGCCCTTCTCATCCAAACCTAGACTCACTTTACACATAGTTAGCTTCCTCTTCTCCAGGGTGCTGGGTGGGTCAAGCGACCCAGGCTGCCTCATTAGGAGCTGGGCTCCCAATTACACTGGCCGAGAGACAAATAGGCTGGTCAGGTCTAAAGGTTCCACAGAGGGGAAGCCAGTGGTCTTCAAGTACTTAGACCAAAATTACAAACCCAGGTAATTGACCCCTGTATGGTTTTTGCCTGACAAAATGAAACTTAAGTGACAAAAAATTACAATAAACAATTCGCTGGCAATGTACTAACAAACACTTCATTTAGTCAGCATCAGTAAGATATCACATAAATGAAGTTGCCAAATACTTGAATTTTCCTTCTAAAAAAAACTTTTTTGGTCCATTTTTTTTCTGAAATGTTATATACAAAATGTGTTCCACTCTTCCTTGCCTTATCAAATAATGTATGAGAAACAAGAAGAGAATTTAACCCACTTCTGATGTCTGAGGGACACACAGAAGCATGCTGTAGTACAGCGTGATGTGCCGTCAAAACTGCCACGAGCAACTCATCTTCTCTCAATTTTAACTGTTACTAACTTCTCCCTGCCTTTAGCTTGGAATAATGTTCTTGATCCTTGCCTCAAATCTGTTGCCCTTAGGGAATTGAACTGAAAAGCAGTCTAGTGACTTTAAAATCCACAATCTTAATGCAAACACAATTCAAAGTCAAAAGGCATGGGAGGTCACCTTTCTTATAAGACCAGGCTCCCTAACAAACAACTGCTTTCCCTGCTCTTTGTCTTTCCCTTTCTTTTTTCTGGCTATCTCAGCATTGTGACTTTGCCCACCGACTGATGGTAAGTGTACACTACTGTAAATGGTATTTTTGATCATATTTCTTATTCAAATAGATTGCCTTTAATTACTTCTATTTGTTAGCAGGATTCTTCTGAATTAAGTAAGAGATTCTTGGTCACCACACAGCTCAATTATTGCATCTATCCTAATGTTGTTTTTGCTCTAGATCTTTTTATTTCACACCCTTTACTAACACAGATCAGCAATTCTGCAATTTAATTTGGAGAGTTAGCTGTGACAGTGAGGAGACAGTGAGACAACTTGCCAATGGTTACACAACCAGTTATCTGTCACAGGCAGTACTTGAAACCAAGATATCCTGACTCCCTGCCCCAGGATGCCTCTCTGCTCCTGGTACTTTTTGTACAGCTTTGTCCTGTGGTGGGTGGGCCATGGGCCAAGTCACGACATGCCCAGTTTTATCCTACACTGCTCTCCCACACAAAACCCTCTGGCTCTAGCCAAACTAGTCTATTCAGTCATTAAACATGCCACAT